>NC_054868.1:14677791-15022657 GCF_018320785.1 Cheilinus undulatus
TAAGAATATCTCAAGGAGCCTTAAAAATATTTGAAAGTAGCATAAGAATAGCTCAAAGTAGCCTAGAATAGCTGAAAATAGCCTAAAATTAGCTTAAATTAGCCTAAAATAGCTCAAAGTAGGAAAGGAGTAGCTGACAGCAGCATAAGCACAGCTCAAAGTAGACTTTAATAGATGTAAATGTCATCAATGTTGCTCAAAGTAGCCTAAAATACCTGAAAGTGGCATAAGAATAGCTCAGAGTAGCCTAAAAAATAACTCAAAGGTTCATAAGCACGGCTCAAGGTGGACTAAAATAGCTGAAAATAGCATCAATATATCTTAAAGTAGCCTAAACTAGCTCAAAAAAGCATAAGAATAGCTAAAAGTAACTTATACAAGCTGGAATTAGCATAAGAATAGCTGAAAGTAGCCTAACATAGCTCAAAGTAGCATAGGAGTAGCTGAAAGTAGCTTAAAATAGCTGAAAATATCATAAGAATAGTTCAAAGTAGCCTGAAATAGCTGAAAATAGCAAAAGAATAGCTGAAAGTAGCACGTGAAAAGCCAAAAAAAGCATAAGAATAGCTTAAAGTAACATAACATAGCTGAAAATAGCATAAGAATAGCTTAAAGTAGCCTGAAATAGCTCAAAGTAGCATAGGAGTAGCTCAGAGTAGCCAAAAATAGCTGAAAATAGCATAAGAGTAGCTTAAAGTAGCCTAGAATAGCTGAAAAAAAGCATAAAAGTAGCCAAAAGTAGCCAAAAAATGCTCTAAGTAGCCTAAAAATAGCCGAAAGTAGAACGAGAATAGCTTAAATTAGTCTTAACATAGCTAAAAGTAGAAAAAGATTCACTCAAAGTAGCCTAAAATAGCTGAAAATAGCAAAAGAATAGATGAAAGTAACAGAAAAATAGCTGACAGTAGCCTAAAAACACCCAAAGTCGCCTAAAATAGCTGAAAATAGCATAAGAATAGCTAAAAGTAGCCTTAAAAATATCTGAACGTAGCATAAGAATAGCTCAAAGTAGCCTAAAAAAGCTGAAAACAGCAAAAGAATAGATGAATGTAGCCAAAAATAGCCTAAAGTAGCATAAAAATAGCTGAAAATAGCATAAGAATAGTTCAAAGTAGCCTAAAATAGCTGAAAGTAGCATAAGAATAGCTCAAAGTAGCCTAAAATAGCTGAAAGTAGCATAAGAATAGCTCAAAGTAGCCTTAAAAATATCTGAAAGTAGCATAAGAATAGCTCAAAATAGCCTAACATAGCTAAAAATAGCATTAGAATAGCTCAACATAGCCTTTAAAATGAAAAGGATTCAACAACAGGAAAGGGTGGTATTTAATGGCAAAAGGTAGCTTAAATGGGTGAAGTTTGTGGATTTTATAGATGTTCGTTCAGAGTTGTCTTCTGTCTGACCAACATGCTTGCTGCACTCTGACTGATGTGTCACCCACTCTAAGGTCCGACTTTTTTGTGTAAAACCCCAAAAGTTTGTGTTTCTTACACTGTGAAATCTCAAAAACTGTAGAAGATAGCTTAAAAGCTGAAGACATGTTGTATAGCTGAAGAGTTTGTCTACATTTTAAAGCAAAAATGAAGTCTGTAAGTTGAAGTATGCAGAATCTGTTGAATCTCAAAGTTGTTTGTTTAAAAACCCTGCATCACTAAAGAAAAGGAAGACAAGTTTTGATCAAATAGAAAGTACTTTGGAAAATGTGAAACAAAAAAATCCTTCAAACCAGCTGACTATATTGTTTAAAGGCCCAGGGCCAAGTGCTTTTATTTCAACTGTAAAGTAGTTACCAATAGGGGCCCTTGATGTAGTGGCTATAAAATGCAGGTTGTAAAGAATTTTAACCTGATTAAACAGCAGATGATCAGAAATGTCTTTAAAAGAGCTAAATTGAGAGAGAAAAAAATAATCCATGTTAAATGAGGAGTTAGAATTGGATCTACAGCGAAAAGAGTTTGACAAGTCCATCCTCCTAACTGTTTCTGACTTGGCTCCGCCCAGCTCTCTGTGTCTGCCTGGTTGCCATGGTAATTAATGCCTGCATGGTCACGCTTCACTGGTCACAGGGAGCCCGCATGCGCGATAATATCACACCTGTTAGAACAGAGAGCCATTCTGGGTGATTTTGCTTGTAAACGCAGTCTCTTTCTCCTCTCCGTATGCGAACACTGTACATGCTATCATCAAACGGATTTTGGTGTGAGCATCTACAGGCCTTGAACTATCAGTAGTGTTATTTTGGTGTTGATTGTGCAAGAATTGAGGCCGGGGGAGCGAGCTAAAAATGGGCTTCTTTCTGACTCGGATGTACAGGGTGTCAAAATATGTAACATTGCAGCAGATGGAGCAAGAGCTCCCCGTACTTGGGACAGTTGGTCCTCTCACGCCAAATGTGTGAATGATATGGCTTTGGTTCTTGGTTTGACAGTAGCGGGACAAGTTTTCCTCCATTTTGATGTCTTTTTTATGTCTGTGGAGTGAAGTTTGTGGATTTTATAGATGTTTGTTCGGGAGAGGTCTCCTGTCTGAACAGCATGCTGCTCCACTCTGACTTATGATGTCACCCACTCTAAGGTCTGACTTTGGGGGGGGTTAGAAATGTGAAAAATACAAGCACACTTCTCCTGAACATGCTGAACATGATGAAAGTTGAGCGGTGAAAATCGGACAAACTGTAGAGGAGTTGAAAAGTGTCAAAAAACGTACGGAAGAATATTGAAGAAGAAGAACAAAGGTTGTAGAAGAACAATAATAAAGTCAAAATGGCTGACGTGGATATCAATAGTGTGGATGCTTGTCAGCATCCCCACTAATAAACAAAATGGCCGACGTGGATATCAATAATGTGGATGCTTACTCAGCATCCCCACTAATAAAGAAGAAATGAACGGAAGAACAATAGTGGCTCGTGGCTCGTGTCGTTGCCCTGAGCCCCTAATAAAGTTCAAGATGGTCGATGTGGATATCAATAGTGTGGATGCTTACTCAGCATCCCCACTAATAAAGTTCAAAATGGCCGACGTGGATATCAATAGTGTGGATGCTTACTCAGCATCCCCACTAATAAAGTCAAACTAACAGTTGGATTAAGTTCATGCACTGTTGCAACAGAAATTCTCATAAAAAAACAAAATTCTCCCAATGGGGGATCAGTAAAAGTTTATCATATTTTAAATGCATAGACATGGAAATAATATGAACTGTCTGTGAAACCAGTGATCCATGCAGAAAAGCAAATAACTGCTATGAGAGACTAGCAGACAAATGGCAAAGACAAGATGATGACAGGAAAGACGGCAGTAAGAATGGGTGGCTAGTCATTTTATAACCACTTGCATCCTGGAAGGCTTGGGAAGCACTCTTTTAAAATATAGCAGAATGAAAGAAGTCAGCCCAAAGGCCTGAAGAGATGCAAGTCAGAGGATAGTCCTGCTAGGATAGTCAATAGAGAATGGCAGGAATAGATAATGTGAAAATCCTCCAGAAGGATATTTGTGGATGGTGACATCCTACAGGCAACTACATCCATCAGAGGAAAATTAGACCTGCAACCTCACACTGGGGTGAGGTCATATAATAGGGACCCAAAGCCAACATTGGGACCACGGTGCACCAAGCAGTGCTAGAATATCAGAAGTCGCAATGGGAAGTCTAACCCTAACTGTAACCCTTTTGATGGAGAAGAAGGTACCCAACATAAGTGAGGACACCAGTCTACAGTGGCATGCTCCTCAGATCAGATGACAAAGTAGTCAGGGAAATGCAATAATGATGAAGAAGCCAAAAGTGAATGATTGGGTGGAGTTGCAAGATTTTGACTCAGACTTGGGCCAACTGCTGGAATTATCCTTGAGTGGAGGAGTCCAAGACTTAAATTGTTGTTTCCCGTGTTTTTTACCATTTGACATATTTCTAATAGGTTGATAATGTGCGCAAGCAGTGCAACTTTAAAATTCACCTTCTGGCTGAAGAGCTGTCTGCATTGCAGCTGGTAAGAAAGTGGCTTGTCAGGCCGTTGCTCTTGATCATCATTTATTCTAAATCCTTATCAGTCTCTTCCTGTGTACTGCATTTTTTTTACATTAACTACTGCACTCCCCACTTCCACCTTTCTCAAGGAGTCTGCAGACAAAGAGTCTCAGCTTGAAAGGTCCTTGCGAGAGAATAAAACTATAGAGGAAGAACTGGAAAAGGTATGGAATAGCTGTAGTTGAAAGGCATATAACTTTCTGATAAATATCAATAGAAGCTCATTTAACTTGATCCTTAGAATTGATCTTTTTTTGTGAGTAATGATAGCTTACTGATGTGGTGTTTTTGTTTTAGGTGTATAAGGAAGGCAGGGCAGAACCAGAGTTCAGGAAAATCAGTGACCTTCATCAGAGGTGTCTGGATGCAGAGCGGATGAAGGAAGACGTGAGTCTTACTCTGCAAAGCACCCAGAGCAAACTAAAAAAGATGGAGCTTGGGTAAGTGTGATGAACAATTCACTTTATTTAAAACTATTTTGGGTTTGTATATACTTTTTGACCACTTTGTTAGGAAAACCTGTTCAATAGATAATTAATGCAAGTGATTAATCAGCCAGCAACCAATGCATTTAGGCATGTAGACATGGTCAAGACGATCTGCTGTTCAAACCTAGCTTTAGAATGAAAAGGAAGAAAGGTTATTCGACTGACTTTGAACATGCTATTGTTTGTGCCAGATGGGCTGATATGGGTATTTTAGAAACAGCTGGTCTGTTGGGATTTTCATGCACAACCATCTCTTGGGTTCACAGAGAATGGCAGGGGTGGGCTAGCAATCTGGCATACAGGGCATTTTCCAGGTGGGCCGATGCACTTTCAGGCCAGCATGATTGCAGTGTTTTAACCACTGGATAACACATTGCGCATGCACAGGTGGAGTCGCTATACCAACAAGGTCAGGTGTGACACCTGCTGACTGGACAGTCTATATATTCCAGTGTCATCAGGGAATCAGGAACACGCTTACATACATAACCTTCCATTCTATTTCATCCTTCCTGGCCGCCAATGGCGAGACTTGAAGCATTCGATGACCTATACCAACATGGTCATGGGGAATCCAATACGCTTACGACATCGAAGCTTCAGAGTCTGGCGCAGAATCACACCCAGGGGATGTTCACTTTGTAGGACCTCGTGAATGTGTTTGGAGTCACCTAAGGGCACACTCACACCGTCCGTACCGTGCCGTATTCTAACCATGCTGAAGCCAATTTGACCCCCTCCTCTGTCTCCCCTTTGACCCGCAGTCACACTGCTCAACGCATCCAGAACTGAGCACGGATACGTCATGCGCCAGCATCATCACACGAAGCATCCACCGCTGATGAGCTTAAATGTGTCGATGACTCTGTATACATAAGTATTGCTTTTTAGGCTGTAAAATAGCAACAGATTTATATCTCTTATCTGACACCTGACAATTTCACTTGACTTGGGACCAGTAGGCTATGTAAATTATACAGAGCCCAGTGAGGAAAGAGAGAGAAAGGGTTCATAGCGGAGAGTTATTGCTCACAGCATAAAATCTTGAACCTGATCAGAGTTTCAAGCACTTCTGCTGAATAAAACCCCAGACTTTTTAACTCATACGAGCCTCTACAGTTGTTCTTCTGCGTGTTCGTGTACTACCTGAATCCCCCCCTGACATTCCTTTATGTGCCATGAACTGTGCCATCTCTCTGTGTAATTTTGGATGCCTTTCAGTACTGCACCAAACAAGCTCTTATGTCATAGGACAGCCTGTGCCCAGAACAGGATTTAATGTTCGGTTCAAAGATTTATTTATTTTTATTTATTTATTTATTTTTTTTTTTTTTTTTTACCGTGATGATAGCAACCATCTGATGAGAGCTGGAAGTGAATATGCCACAGGATTAATTAACAATGTTCCATTCAATCATCAGCGATCAAGATCACAATTTCATTTTTTTGATGACATGACAGAATTAAAGGTAAATTAATTCAGTGGATAATAGTATGGCATTATGATTTTATAATAAGAGAGGTTAAATCAACTGTGAGATTAACTCACACACGCACACACTTGCATATTTGGCAGACACTCCTTACGCACGGAGAATGAAAGGTGTTAGTTATCCTGTGAGCTGCTGCTTGTGACTAAGGCCTAATCCCATTTCTCCCCTTAACCCTCAATCTTACCCTCAAGCTCAACCCTCAGTCTTAACTGGCCCCTCAAAACCAAGTGTAGGGGCCATCTCATGACTTAGAAATGGGACACCCCTTAATAGCAGTTACGATTACAGACTGTAGAGGGCATTAATGTGCCAAAACGGTGTAGTCTGTCAATTCGAAGGAAGAAGAAGAAGAACGAGAACATGTTAATATTCAACCAAGTAACATATATAAACACCATAACCATGGACATGTTCAGCTGAAAGTCACTGTATAACATGGCCATTAGCTAATGCCAAACACCAGTTGTAATTGGGGTGGCCATTTCACAACACCAGAAAGGAGGACACTTTGTAGCCCTTAGTGAAACAAGAATAATCAAAACAAATAGGGCTCCAGTGTACTGCCCACTACTGTACAATTTTGTACATGATACTGATGGTATCATGATACAGTGATTCTGAGATACTCTACTCATTGAAAGACAATTTGACCCAGGACCACCCCTGGCCAAAGGCCCTAAGCAGACTCTGTTATGAGGCCCCCCACTATCACCCAAACATACTCACTGAACAATACTCAAAAGTATCTTAAAATAACTAAAGGATCTATCACTACAATAATGAGAAATAGAAAGTCTTAGCAATTTAGCCCGAGTTAGTAGCATATAAAAGACACAGTTCTTGGTTAGTAAAATGATCATTGATTTTAATGATCATATTCCTTGTTGCAATAATAAGGATATTTATAATTTCCATCTGTCTAAAAAAGTGGTCACTATGGGTTAAATATTTTCATCATAATATTAATCCCATTTTATTAGCTATCTGTTTTATTTGGGTCTTCCCTTCAAAACAAAAATAATATAACCCAGATGATCTTGCCCCCCTTAAACCCCCTCACACACACCCCTGCACATATCCCCTTCCCTTACACACAGCACCTCATCTGTATTGCTTCTTTCCTTTCCTCTCTGTGTCTGCTTCAGTGTTATCATCTATTGTTAAATCACCTTTAAATATACATTGTCTTTATTTGTTTTCACCTGCAATCTGATTTTTAAAACAGCTGATCTGCGCGAGGAAGTTTGACGTCAATTAATTCCTAATCAGAACCAGCGCAGGAACTTCAGAGTTTTTTTCATGAATTCACAAACTAAACAATGATAGAAGTTGACGTTTGACAAGAGAGGTCGCAGAATAACGGGTGAATTTACTGGACAGACATGATGAAAGTTTCTGTGCAACAAGTATGATGGGAGAGAGAGAGAGAGAGCCAACACTGCACGCACTTTATTGGTCACGAATGGCACCAATTTCCAAAATGATATAACTAATGTGTGAAGGCCAGGTAAAGTTATGTTTGGTCAACACTGTATATACATTACCAGGATCATATTTAACATACAAACACTGGACTGATGTGCAGAGAAATAGAGCAATGGACAATATGCTGCGTTACGTTCTCCAGAGGAGGACAAATAAGCATCCGGCTTGCAGGACAAGGCATTAAAATTCCGCACACCCTCATAGGCTTGTCCTAGCAGCACAGTTACCGGCTTACGATCGTCAAAATAAAAGTAAATGTTACACTACAGAACGGCGATCCATAAAATATTATTAACCCTCCTGTTGTCTTCGTTTTTACTACGCACCTTTTGTCCTCCCGGGTCAAATTGACCCGGTCTTGTTGGACTGCTTATAGAGCATGAGGTATAAAATGGTTACCAATTTTTTTTTTTTTTTATCTTTTTAGTCAACTTGTTTCCAACACATTGATATATATATTACACTTATTTTTATTATTTATGGTATGATAGACCTCATTTATATGAAATTGTACCTCATTTTTGAGTTAAATTAAAGCAGAAATTTTGAATTATTTTAACAATGGTTATGATCCGAGGTACAAAATTTGATGGAATGTCAGGGTTTGGTGTATAGTAAAGTTAAGTCAGAATATTGTTTTGAAACTATTTAAAAATTTTTAATGGCAGCAAATAGTCACACCTATTGTCCTCCCAGGTCATATTGACCCGGTTGGTTTTGACTGCTTATAGAGCATGAGGTATAAAATGATTACCAATTTCTTTGTTTCACCTTTTAAGTTAACTTGTTTCCAACACGTTAACATATATTTTACACTTGTTTTTGTCATTTATGGTATGACAGACTTCATTTACGTGAGATTATACCTAATTTTTGAGGAAAAAACGCATAAATTGTGAATTATGGCAAGGACAAGAGGCATAAAAATGGATGCATTGTCACAGACTGGTATATGTCAAGGTTTAGTCAGGATATTGTTTTGAAAGCGTTTAAATTTTTTCAATGGCAGCAAATATTCCCACCTGTTGTTCTCCCAGGTCATATCAATCCATCTAGTTTGACTGTTTATAAAGCGTGTAAGTGATCCCATCATTCCGTGTTACATATTTTCAGCCAACTTCGTCTAACTCAATACCAAATATTTAAAACTTCTTCTTTTTATAATGCTTGATCTGTAAATGATAAACCTAGTTGACATGAAATTATGACATGTTTCTGAATAGAATAAGCAGACATTAACTATTTTGGATAACCATTTACTAGTTTATGTCAAAGTCCAACCAGGGAAAGGCATATTTAGTTTATTGTTATATAGTCCCCAACTGGAGAAAGGAATATTTTTATGTTATCTTGTCCCCGGTTGCAGAAAGGAATATTCCGTTTGTTATGGTGTCCTCAATTGGAGAAAGAAATATTCATTTGTTATCTTGTCCCCAGTTGCAGAAAGAAATATTCATTCATCTTGTCCCCAGTTGCAGAAAGAAATATTCATTTGCTATCTTGTCCCTGATTGCAGAAAGAAATATTCATTTGTTATCTTGTCCCTGATTGCAGAAAGAAATATTCATTTGTTATCTTGTCCCTAATTGCAGATAGGAATTTTCATTTGTTATCTTGTCCCCAGTTGCAGAAAGAAATATTCACTTGTTATCTTGTCCCTAATTGCAGATACAAATATTCATTTGTTATCTTGTCCCCTGATTGCAGATAGAAATATTCATTTGTTATCTTGTCCCTGATTGCAGAAAGAAATATTCATTTGTTATCTTGTCCCTGATTGCAGAAAGAAATATTCCGTTTGTTATGGTGTCCTCAATTGGAGAAAGAAATATTCATTTGTTATTTTGTCCCCAGTTGCAGAAAGAAATATTCATTCATCTTGTCACCAGTTGCAGAAAGAAATATTCATTTGTTATCTTGTCCCTAGTTGCAGATAGGAATTTTCATTTGTTATCTTGTCCCTGATTGCAGATATAAATATTCATTTGTTATCTTGTCCCTGATTGCAGAAAGAAATATTCATTTGTTATCTTGTCCCTGATTGCAGATAGAAATATTCATTTGTTATCTTGTCCCTGATTGCACAAAGAAATATTCATTTGTTATTTTGTCCCCAGTTGCAGAAAGAAATATTCATTTGTTATCTTGTCCCTAATTGCACATAGGAATTTTCATTTGTTATCTTGTCCCTGATTGCAGATAGAAATATTCATTGTTATCTTGTCCCTGATTGCACATAGGAATTTTCATTTGTTATCTTGTCCCTGATTGCAGATAGAAATATTCATTTGTTATCTTGTCCCTGATTGCAGAAAGAAATATTCATTTGTTATCTTGTCCACTGTTGCAGAAAGAAATATTCATTTATCTTGTCCCCTGTTGCAGAAAGAAATATTCATTTGTTATCTTGTCCCTGATTGCAGATAGAAATAATCATTTGTTATCTTGTCCCCTGTTGCAGAAAGAAATATTTATTTGTTATCTTGTTCAAAATTGCAGAAAGAAATAATCTTTTGTTATCTTGTCCCGGATTGCAGAAAGAAATATTCATTTGTTATCTTGTCCCTGATTGCAGAAATAAATATTCATTTGTTATCTTGTCCCCTGTTGCAGAAAGAAATATTCATTTGTTATCTTGTCCCCTGTTGCAGATAGAAATAATCATTTTTTATCTTGTTCCCGATAACAGAAAGAAATAATCATTTGTTATCGTGTGTGTGTGTATTTGTGCTGGAAAGTGTAATACTGTCACCCATTGCACCACGAAATTTGGCCGGGTCAAATTGACCCGGGAGGACAACAGATGCTATAAATTTATTTTAAACACATGAAATTTAACAGAAATTTTCAAAATTTATTTGTCTTTCAAAGAGCATAGCATGGAATCAGCCCTGTCATTTTCAAGCAATTATATGGAAGAAAACCAAAGTTATGACTTTTTAAATTTCAGAATCGGGTCATATTGACCCGAGGACAACAGGAGGGTTAAACAAAGATATTGGAGTGGTTTTTCGTAATTTTTAGATCCCTATTAACACAGAAATTTGCACATATAGCTCAGTTTTTTCCCCGCATTTGCCACCATCTTTCTTTGAGAAATAACCCTTAAAACCAAGGGAGGTCCAGGAACAGCTCAAAAATGAGGGAGTTAATACCCTCAATCTCACACCTTAAGCTCAACACTCAGGAGTATTGGGACAGCCCTTGCACTTTGCAGGATCCTGCATTTTGAGACTGAGGGTTAAGATTGAGGGTTAAGTTGAGAAATGGGATTGGGCTTTATCAAGGGAAGAAGCTTTATTTCACAAAATAAAAAACCTCTCACAGTTATTAAAGCCTGACTTTGCTAGAAACTGGCTGGAAATGTGGACAGGACTGAGATCTACCAGAACAAGGTCGTAGTCGAGCTGTTCGAAGTTAAATTCCTCAGCTCTGATAAAATCTTTGTAACTTGTTGAAATACAATGAGACAAAATATTTAGTTCCCTCTATCTTTCTAGAAAAAATCCTGTTGTCTCTAGCATGGAGCTGCTGCCTGATGTGCCGTCTGCGCTCTGAAGTGGATCCTTTTGTTGTTACTTCATGTTACGTCAAATCCCTGCGCTTGTGCTCCTTCATCTGTGCCGGGCCTAGGCCCACCTCGTCCTCCCAACCGAGGCCGCGAAGTTTGCTGCGCTGAAGCACGGAATGATTGCACTCACACTGGCCAAACGTACCGAACTTTAAGCCTAATTTATGCTTCTGTGTCGCGTTGATGGCATAGCTACATGTAGCCCTCTGCATTGACGCAGACCCCTACGCTGTAGCCTGACGTGCACCTCCAAAAAAATTCTAACTTTGCGTTTCAGCGACGCGGACCGCAAGGGCTGTGATTGGTCTGCTCAAAACGTCATTTCCAGCTGTTGCTTTTTCTGGTCTTTCTTACTGTTATTAGCACACATATCGCAGTGCTACATCATGGCTACGTTTGCAGAGGTCGCATTAACCGAATATTCTCCATCAATGATGGATTTTTTTGAAGGATGATGGAGAATTTATAAGGCTGACGGTCATTTTGACGGGCTGGAATGATGAGGATGAGCCTGCATCTCAGCACACACACGCAGATAGATGCGTAGACCGTTTCCATTTTGCAAACATGGACTATCAAGGAGGTTATTTAATCTATTAATGGTCATGGTCATATTTGAGACAGATCTCATGTGCTTGATAACAGTCCAGGCCATAACACATCCATACTTGAAATTTTGAAAAATTGTACAGCACCACCCTCTGGCAACAGAAAGTCACTACTCCTGAATTTCACATTGCAATACCTACATGGTTGGGCAGATCATTCTGAAAATTCACTCAGGCTGTTCCCAAGGAGTTGGCCGAACACATATACAATGGTCAAAGATCTACATTAAAGGGTGGGGCCATGGCAATTTTTTGTTCACCAGGAAAGAGCAAGTAGATTTTTCAAATGGTTATAAGACACCTAGAGCAATGAAACTGGCCAAAAAAAAATCTCATTGGATTGCTAAGAAGATTGATATTCATTTTGTAGGTGGGCGTGGCCTATTGGCTCAAATTCAGCCACCCCAGCAGGTTTAACCCAGGCCTTTGAATTTTGTTGTGCATATATGTCATCATCAGTCCTACAAAAAAGCTATTTGGACCCATGCCGAAATCTCAACAGGAAGTCCACTAGCTTCATTGGATGAAACAGGAAGTAGAATTCTCAGGGGCTTGTGTCATGTGTAGAGCAATAAAACTTGGCAATAACATTCTCATTAGCATGCTGAGATAATTAATGTGATGTTTTTAGGGTGGGCATGGCCAGTAGGCTCAATGGCGTCCCCTAGAAAATTTTAAAAATTCAGCCCCCTCAGCAGGTTTGACCTAGGATTTCAAAACGTGTGGGCAGATGCGTCATGTGTTAAAAGTGGCTGGTGCTCACTAAAACATTTCCATTTATTACAAGATTGGCCAAATCCTGCTGAAATTAGCCCAGAGACATCCCTCAAGGTTGTTATGACTCAGATTTGAAGGTCAAGAGTCCATACCTAAAATGGTGTGGTGGTGAAAATTTTTCTTTTGCCATGTAACAGGGAGTAGAATTATCTAGCGCTTACAAAACTTGTAAAGCCATGAAACTTGGCAGGAAAATACTCAGTAGCAACATGAGATGATAATATAATTTTTGGTGGGCGTGGCTTTTTGGCTCAGTGGCGCCCCCTATAGTTTTTTGAAAATTCAGCCCCTGCAGCAGGTTAAACCTAGGATTTTGAAAATTCTTGAGCTTATACATGATTTTAAGTTCTACAACAAAGCCTCTTGGACCCATGCCATGAAACAAACAGGAAGTCTCCCATTTTGATTTTTGTGGTCAAAATTCAGCAAGTTGCAGACTTCACAGTTTTCAAAATTCCTCTTGAGGAATTCATCCAAACACATTGATGTTAAGGGTGGGCATGGAATACTGGCTCATTCGCGCCCCCTACAATATTTAAAAAACAATCATCCCCAGCAGTGCATATTACCCAGGTGTTTGAAAATACTTAAGCATATCTGTCATCTCAGGACCTTTAAAGAAGCCTCTTGGACCCAAATTGTAAAACAAAAACAAGTCTATTTTTGTCATTTTCCATGTTGAAATGTTTAAAACTCGGTCCTCTCTTAATGGAACCAGAATTAAGGCTATGCTTCCATCTTTTGATGATACACAGTATTGCACCATGTTTAAGGACAGGGTCCAAACAGCAAACAAAGTTTATATCTGTCTATTTATCCATGAATATAAGCTAAATCATCACATTAAGATGAGATTTAAAAGCACTGAAGAAAATATTGAAACAAACTTGTACACATCTGTATCTCTGTATTTTATCCATCTATATCTGTTTATTTTACACATCTGTTGCCATGACAAATATTAAAGGTCATGAAAAAGAAAGAAGGTAGGGGTAACTAAAGGAATGGAAAAAATATCATCAACAATAAATGATTTAGAGAGAGAAACAGTCTGGATGTAAAACAGTTAGGTTTATTATAAAGTATTTGTACTCATGATCTTTTAGATTGTGATCAAGAGTTCCATGTATGCAGAGACAATTCTGCATTCCATGTTTTATTCATGTCATCATATTCATCTAACCACTTGACAGCTTTAGGCTGCTTCAGATACAGGTCAGTACATTCAGAGAACCACTAGATGGTGGCAAAGACCAAGTTATTGTTCCTGTGCCTGATACTGTGAATGTGCAGGCACAGGGACTTGGACAGGGTCAAAATGTTGGGAAGACATTGGAGTATCACTTACTAATGGATTTATTTGACTGTGACTACCGTCAATTAAAAAAACATCAGTGTTAGGATGAAATATATTGTTTTGATTGACAAATGGGATTTTTACTTAGTCTGTTTGTCTGCTGTTTTCTCAGTGAGTTTTGAACCTAGACTGACAGAAGAGATACTGCTGGAATCTAAGGAGTGTCTGCTTTCATTTGAGGGGTCGTTTGTGTCACAGGCATGAAATATATGTTACTTAGGGTGCTTGGTTTGCAGGAAAGTACTGTTTGTATCTGTCTGTTCATCCATGAATACAATATAAAGCAAACTGAGAGGAGATATCAAAGAATTGAGGAAAATAATGAAACAAACTTGTACACATCTGTATCTCTGTATTATATCTTCTGTCTTTCACACTAGTGATTGCAACAGTCTGAGAACAGTTAATGCTTTCAGCCACTCAGTCATTTTTCTCCTGTGGAGTGAGCGTGAACAAGAGGAAGAGGGAGTGAGGCTGCAAGCATGCAAAAGAGAAAGAGAGAGAGAGCAACTGAGCCAAGCAGAGCAGAAAGAGGAGCTGTGAAGCTGACAATCCAGTGATTTCTTCATTTCTTGGAGTTCCAAGTTTTCAGGGCTCATACCTCATGCTCATGTGGTTTTATTGCCAAAGTAACAGCAAGCTCTGGAAATTAATGAGGGGGATCCCCCTCTGTTTCTGTGAAACTGTGAGTGTTGCAAAACCCACAAACCCCATGGGAGCAGCGCGCCTTGTTGCTGGCACCCAACAGTTGCCATATCTCTGTGGTCGCGACACATCCCGACGTGCAACGGGTTGTGAGGGCCCATCATCGCTGCTTGCAGCTTTAATTAGGGCCCAAGCACCACTCGGTGCTCGGGCCTAATTGTATCTGCTAGGATTATTTTTATTTGTATTTGCCGTCATTGCATGGACTTCTGAGGCCCTTAACATTTCTGAATTCGCAGGAAACTTTGCACCTACATCCGGTCTCGCGAAAATTTCGATATTTTTTGGGTCTCCAACATGAAAATTCAGAATTGCAAAAATAGAGCCCCCTAACAGTTTTCAAAGTTAAAGCCCCCTCCTTTGACTTTGTCCTAGATTCATCAAATTTTGTGTGCAGGTGCGGCTTGGGGAGATCAAAAAAGCCTCTTGGGCCAACACTCTATCTCCAACAGGAAATCTGCCATTTTGAATAAATATGCAAAAAAGGGGCTGTTTTTGGCCTTTTCCACCCTGCCGAGGCCATGCCCTCTGACGAAAAGTCAATTTTATTTTTCACAAAGCTAAATCCACTTCTTTAGTCCATCCTGACACAAATTTGAAGTGGATATCTTGGATAGCTTTTGAACTGTAGCTTGCACCATAAACCTTGACATTTCCTGTCAAGGCACTCGACGGTTGCCACACACCTGCGGTCGCGACACATTCCGACGTGCAACGGGTTGCGAGGGCCCGTCGTCACTGCTTGCAGCTTTAATTTTCTTTGATTTCCCTAAATAGTTGATGCAATTGACAGAATATTTTTCAAGTCATCAACCGTTAGAGCACAATTCATATTTTATTGAACAAACCTGCCAATGATAGCTTTTTTTTTTTTATTCAAAATGCACTGTTCCAAATTATTATGCACAAGATAGTTTTAGAACATTTTATAGGTTGTAAAGAACTGAAAATGGTCATTTGTTGAATTTGCACTATTAGGGATTCATATTTACTGAAATCAAAAGCGATTTCAATCAAAAACATCTAAACAGACCAAGTTACTGTTAACATAGGACCCCTTCTTTGATATCACCTTCACAATTCTTGCATCCATTGAACTTGTGAGTTTTTGGAGAGTTTCTGCTTGAATTTCTTTGCAAGGTGTCAGAATAGCCTCCCAGAGCTGCTGTTTCAATGTGAATTGCCTCCCACCTTCATACATCTTTTGCTTGAGGATGCTCCAAAGGTTCTCAAGAAGGTCAGGTCAGGGGACGATGGAGGCCACACCATGAGTTTCTCTCCTTTTATGCCCATAGCAGCCAATGACTCAGAGGTATTCTTTACAGCATGAGATGATGCATTGTCATGCATGAAGATAATTTTGCTATGGAAGGCACGGTTCTTCTTTTTGTAAGAAAGTGGTCAGTCAGAAACTCTATATACACCGCGTTCCACATTGTTATGCAAACAACGTTTTTCTCTGATTTTCTAAATATCAATGCAAATGACAGTCATAATATTTTTCAAGTCATCAACAGTTAGAGTATAATTTAAATGTTTTTGAACAAACTTCATAATGATAACTATTATTTTTTTAAAATAAAAACCTCAAAATGCACTTTTCCACATGTTCCACATTATTAAGCAGGCCACAGGTTTCAGCAATATGGGGAAAAAAAAGGATCTCTCTCCTGCTGAAAAGTGTCAAATAGTGTAATGCTTTGGACAAGGAATGAAAACATTCAATATTTCAGGAAAAATTAAGCATGATCGTCGTACTGTTAAGGAATTTGTGGCTGATTCAGAGCACAGACGGGTTTGTGCAGATAAAGACATAATGAGGAAGGTTTCTGACGGACAAATACATCAGATTAAGAGAGCAGATGCTAAAATGCCATTACAAAGCAGCAAACAAGTATTTGAAGCTGCTGGTGCCTCTGGAGTCCCACCAACCTCAAGGTGTAGGATCTTCCAGAGGCTTGCAGTCGTGTATAAACCTACTATTCAGCCACCCCTAAACAATGCTCACAAGCAGAAATGGTTGCAGTGGGCCCAGAAATAAATGAAGACTCATTTTCAAACAGTCTTGTTGACTGATGAGTGCAACCCTGGATGGTCCAGATGGAGGAGTAGTGGATGATTAGTGGATGGCCACCATGTCTCAATGAGGCCGGGACGTCAACAAGGAGGGGGCGGAGTCATGAGGAGAGAGCTGATAGGCCCCTTTAGGGTCCCTGAAGGTGTGAAAATGACCTCGGCAAAGTATATAGAGTTTCTGACTGACCACTTTCTTCCATGGTACAAAAAGAGAATCGTGCGTTCTGTAGCCAAATTTTCTTCAAGCATGACAATGCTCCATCTCATGCTGCAAAGAATCCCTCTGTGTCATTGGCTGCTATGGGCATAAAAGGAGAGAAACTCATGGTGTGGCCCCCATCCTCCCCTGACCTCAACCCTACTGAGAACCTTTGGAGCATCCTTAAGCTAAAGATCTATGAGGGTGGGAGGCAGTTTACATCAAAATAGCAGCTCTGGGAGGATATTCTGACATCCTGCAAAAAAAATTCTAGCAGAAACTCTCCAAAAACTCACAAGTTCAATGGATGCCAGAATTGTGAAGGTGATATCAAAGAAGGGCTCCTATGTTAACATGGAACTTGTTCTGTTAAGATGCTTTTGATTGAAATAGCTTTGATTTCAGTAAATATGACCCCCTGATGCTGCAATTTCTACAAATGACCATTTTCAGTTCTTTATATCCTATAAAATGTTTTAAAAAGCTGTTGTGCTTAATAATGTGGAACAGTGCATTTTGAGGGTTTTTTTTTTTTTTTAAATAACTTTTGTCATTATGAAGTTTGTTCATAAACATTTGAATTATGCTCTAATGGCTAATGATTTGAAAAATATTATGTCATTTGCATTAATATTTAGGAAAATCAGAGAAAAATATCATTTGCATAATAATGTGGAATGCGGTGTACGTTGCAGAGGTCATTGTCACACCTTCAGGGACCCTAAAGGGGCCTACAAGCACTCTCCCCATGATTATGGCCCAAAACATGAATCCGCCACTTCCTTGCTGACATTGCAGCCTTGTTGTGACATGGTGGCCCCCCACCAACCATGCACTACTCCATCCATCTGGACCATCCAGGGTTGTACAGCACTTATCAGTAAAGAATACTGTTTGAAAATGAGTCTTCATGTATTTCTGGGCCCACTGCAACTGTTTCTGCTTGTGAGCATTTGTTAGGGGTGGCTGAATAGTAGGTTTATGCATGACTGCAAGCCTGTTGAGGATCCTACACCTCGAGGTTTGTGGGACTCCAGAGGTAGCAGCAGCTTCAAATACCTGTTTGCTATTTTGTTGTGGCTTTTTTTTTTTGCAGCTGTTTTCTTAATCTGATGTATTTGTCTGGCAGAAACTTTCCTCATTATGCCTTTATCTGCACAAACCCATCTGTGCTCTGAATCAGTCACACATTTCTTTACAGTACGATGGTTACACTTACGTTTTTGTGATTTACAAACCACAAAAAAAGTTTAAAAACTCTGGTTTGTTTAATATTTCTTCATTTAAACACCATACTGCTACTAATTTATCTCAAACAAAAATACAAGTAAATGGTAATATTTTAAATGTTAATTTATAGATAATAATAATAATAATAATAATAAAAATACATTTTTTAGTAAAAAGCGCTTTCAATGTGCTTTACATAAAGTTAAAATAATGACAATAAACACTTGATTATAAGAACATTTAAAAATCCAATTATTACTTAAACTAAAGAAATGCTGTGATTAATCATGTTTAATCACAGCATAGTGATGTGATCAACTTAATAAATTTTTGTAATCAATTGACAGCACTACATTTTATTTACTTCCTATTGAGCAGGGATGATATGTCCACCATACATAAGGAAGTCCGTCAAATCAGAAAACAAACCACAAGATAAGATAAGGGGAGGGGGGGTTGCTGTATTATGGGACAACGGAAGGGTGTCTACTGTTAAGTCATATTAGACCTCTTGTGAGGGGCCGGTTTGAGCCAAAATGAGAGGGCCAAATTTTCTTCCCAGTCCAGCTCTGGTGAATGGTCATAATAGAGAAAACATTCAGTGAGCAGCAGTGCCCTGCACCAAAATGCGATGTGAATGGCTGATGTCAGAGGAGTCTGACAAAGACTGGTTTGAGCTGATAGAGAAACAGCATTAGCACAATCAACCAGTTTTTGATACAGAGGTATGCAGAAGAGTATCTCTGAACACAACATATAAAATGTGGAATCTTGAAGCATGGGCTGTAGTAGAAGATCACACCAGGTGCCTCTCCTGTACCATAAGAACAGGAAACTGAGACTGCAAGTTGCACAGGATCACTTAAACTGGGGCTTTAAGATTTGAAAATCATTGCATGAGAAACATGAGACATTCAAAGGGACCAGTCAGAAGATGGATAGACAGACAGATAAGTTTTAGCTGTTTCCACAAACACAAAGGGCAGGAAATACAAAAGAGTATAACAGATAAAGGAAATCCTAAAGCAAAAATGACTGTGGTCTGTCTTACCACTGGATCACTCAGCAGTGTAACAACAATAACTGGTTTAAACTTACTGTTGAACAAAGGCTTAAAGACCAGTTTTTGCAAAAGTGGCAAAATAAGCTGAAAAGTAAACGTGATTTATATGTGGAATTTAAAGAGATCAAACTGGAAAAGTATTTATTATCTGGAAACCAAAAGAATAGACAAGCTATTTGTAACTTTTGATTGAACACCACCAGGATTCCTAAGGTCACTGGGAGGTATAAAGGGCTCTACAGAACTCAAAAGGATTTGTAACCTCTTTAATGATAATCATCCAGGTGCTGAGCACCATCTTTGGTTTGAGTGTAAGAATGTAAGCATAATGAATTATCAAGAAATGTTTATACCAGTCTTAACTGTCCTATGTTTAATTTCTGTTCCAATCAGAGAAACCAACATTTATCTGTTAAACTTGGTGCTTTGTTTAAAAATACTCTTTTGTTATTTAAGTAATACTTACTGCAATATGTAGATGCCATGTGCTATCTTTTTGTAATTTGTATTGTATGTCCTGTTTGTTCTCTACACAATGTGATCATGGTCTGAGTCACATAAATTAGATAACTGAAATGAAAAAAGTACCAAAGTACATAAACATGTGTGTAAGAGCAGTTTGTTGGAATATCAACTGAAGAAGACAGGATAACTTGTGCTGAAGAGGCTCTTCCAGCACAGGCCTGCATCCTTGGACATGCCTTGTGTGGGCCAGCTGCTGTTCTGGCAAAGTCTCAGCTTACCATAGACCTTAGCTACAGTAATGGCAGGGGTAATTGGGTAGGCTGTGAAAATCTTGGTGGAAATCTAAATGCATTAACTGCTGCCATGTGATTAGCTTGTTATATAATCAGATATTTGTTTTAATGTACTGGTGAACAGGCGATCCTAATAAAGTGGTCCTGACTAAAGTGTTTTTTGTGTATATGTAGCTACAGTGAAGAGCTGACACGGTGCAAGGAGGAAGTGCAGCAGCTACAGGACTCCCTTGCCAATGCCAGAGATAACTGTGTGTGTGTCAGTGAGGAAAGGCTCCAGCTGCAGCAGGAGAACTTACAACTACGCAAGGAGATGGATGAGCTGCGCAAAGCCACATTACTAATCCAAAAGAAAGCCAGACAACAGGTAACTAGTTGATTGATCATAAGCAATTTTAGACTCCTTTTTTGCTGTCCGGAAGCACCCCTAAGTATCATCTTTGCATTGAAAATTTGAAAAGGGCCCAACCAGATTTTTAAAATTTATTTTTAATAAAGTGTAGTTATAACTACAGAAGTTGCATTTCCTTGCAGCAAATGCGTTGAAATGCTGAGAGTGAAGGCAGTGAAACAAAGCTGAAAATAAGAAGGTATAATTAATGGTTGAAACAGTTAAACTTGTGAAGAGCCTAAAATTACAAAGAGCAAAATCAGTAGCAGATGTCTTAAATATATTAGCAAAGCTGTAATATTAAGAAACATAAAAGAAAAATTGGAAGGAAGTGAAATGTGGAATGACTCACAACCCTTTAGCTCTGTTGTTTTCAATGTGTGCGTTAAGTATGAAGCAGACAGATCAGTTCTTTAAAAATAATTTTTAATTGAATACTTTTTGGTTCTTGTTATAAACATAATCCAATACAGGTCAAATCAACAGCATAAGATCCAAAAGAAGTCTGAAATGATTTTTAAAAAGGACAGAGGTCAGAATGGAATATATATGTGTAAATACATTTTGGACCTTCAGATGTAGATAAAATCAGATCTCATGGAGTTTGTCTGTTTAAAAGCTGTGATGTGTGGGCCCATTCATGACTGAAGAAAAGAAATAAAACTTAAAAAGATAAACTATAAATGACATATAGACTTTAAAACTTGTAATAAAAAAGAAATAATGGTGTATTTAAAACATATGGTGTTTTTTTTTTTGTTTTTTTTTTTTGTTTTTTTTTAATAAATGTATTGGATAAGGCTGAACAATACCTTAATAAGTGACAAATTTGTCTGAAAGGATCTTTTGATTTTAGAATCTTTAGTTTAGTGATGACGATCAGCCTTACCATTAGAGTCTGTTCTCAGTGTGGTTAGACCAGGGCTGATTCCCTTATTAATTCATAGAACTGGACAGACAGGGTTACATTTTGTTCCTCCTGTTTGTAATTCCAACACTTAGCTCAGATTACTGAGTCTTACGTGAGTGCTGGCTCATCCTTGACTTTTTGAAGGATTCCTCACAAACAGAGACGAGCTTTGGATTAAATACTCATATAACTGAGCCCTGTGCTGTGAGCTGTGTGAACACCTTCAACTTGGATGTTAGTCTTACACCTTAATGCTAAGTTCATAAAAGGATTATATGACTGCTGTCCTCCAGGGTTTACATCAGCCCAAGACTAAGCAAATGTGAAAAACCTTTAGTTTACCTACCAGCTGAAACCCCAATCTAGAGACTATTTTTATCAATCTGAAAATCTAAATTAGAGGCATGTAGGAAAAAAATAAATAATGAAGGGGAAACATGTCAGTACGTTCAGCTGTATGTTTGTTATAACTGAACTGACATTCTCCCCTTTATCAGCGGAAGAAGAGGAATAATAACTAGATCAAAATTGCAATTTCAGCTGAAATTGTGTGGGGATGCTGAGAGCTGAACTGTGAAAGAACTGCTAAAAATCACAGAAAAAGCAAAACATTTGCTGAAAATAGCATAAAATAGCTGAAAAGTAGCCTGAAATAGCTCAAAATAGCCTATAATAGCTGAAAGTAGCATAAGAAAATGTCAAAGTAGCCTGAAAATAGCTCAAAGCAGCCTCATAAAAGGTCATAATAGTATAAAAATTGCTGAAAGTAGCATAAACACAGCTCAAAGTAGAGTAAAATAGCTGAAAACGGCAAAAGAAAAGCTCTGAGTATTTTAAAAATAGCTAAAAATAACAAATATAGCTCAAAGTAGTCTTAAAACAGCTGAAAGTAGCATAAGAAAAGCTCAAAGTCACCAAAAATAGCTGAATATAGCACAAGAATAGCTCATAGTAGCCTGAAATAGCCAGAAATAGCCTAAAAAAGCTAAAAGTAGCATAAGAAAATCTCAAAGTGGCCTAAAAACAGGTCAAGGTAGTCTAGAAATTGCTGAAAGTGGCATAAGCACAGCTCAAAGTAGAGTAAAATAGCTGAAAATAGCAAAAGAATAGCTGAACATAGCCTTAAATACCTCAAAGTAGCTTACGAATAGCTGAAAAATGGCGTAAGAATAGTTCAAAGTAGCCTAAAAAGAGCTGATAGTTGCATAAATATTGCTCAGAGTAGCCTAAAAATAGCTGAAAGTAGCATAAGAATAGCTCAAAGTCACCTAAAATAGCTGAAAGTGGCATAAGAATAGCTCAAAGTAGCCTGTAACAGCCAGAAAGAGCCTAAATATACCTTTTAGTAGCGTAGGAATAGCTGAAAGTAGCCTGAAATAGACAGAAAGAGCCTTAATATAGCTTAAAGTAGCATAGGAATAGCTCAAAGTAGCCTTAAATAGCCAGAAAGAGCCTATATATAGCTTAAGGTAGCATAAGAATAGCTATAAGTATCATACAAATAGCTTAAAGTAGCCTAAAAAATGGTCAAAGTAATCTAAAAATATCTGAAAGTAGCATAAGCACAATTTAAAGTAGACTTTAATAGATGTAAATGGCATCAACATAGCTCAAAGTAACCTAAAATAGCTGAAAGTGGCATAAGAATAGCTCAAAGTAGCCTAAAAAGAGCTGAAAGTAGCATAAATATTGCTCAAAGTAGACTAAAATAGCTGAAAATAGCATCAGTATATCTTAAAGTAGCCTAAAAATGCTCAAAATAGCATAAGAATAGCTGAAAGTCACCCATAAAAGCTGGAATTAGCATAAGAATAGCTAAAAGTACCCTAAAATAGCTCAAAGGCGCATAAGGATAGCTGAAAGTAGCCTATAATCGTTGAAAGTAGCATAAGAATAGCTCAAAGTAGCCTATATATAGCTGAGAGTAGCATAAGAATAGTTCAAAGTAGCCTATAGCTGAAAGTAGCATAAGAATAGCTCAGAGTAGCCTAAAAAGAGCTGAACATAGCATAAGAATAGCTCAAAATAGCCTATAATAGCTTAAAGTAGCATAACACTGGCTCAAAGTAGGCTATAATAGCTTAAAGTAGCATAGGAATAGCTGAAAGTAGTTTAAAAAAGAGTTGAAAATAGGATAAGATTAGCTGAAAGTGGCCTAAAATAGCTCAAAGTAGCATAAGATTAGCTGAAAGTAGCCTAAAATAGCTCAAAGTATCCTAAAATAACTTAAAAAAAAGTATGAGAATCGCTCAAAGTAGCCTTTAAAATGAAATGGGTTCTAAAGTAGGAAAAGGTGGTATTTAATGGCAGAAGGTATCTTAAATGGGTGAAAAGTGGCAAAAATGGTGAAAAAGGGGCAAAAATGGGATACAGTGGCAAAAACAGGTAAAAAAGAGGAAGCAAGTGGTATTTAATTGTAACAGGTAGCCTCAATGGGTGAGAAATGGCATCAAAAATGGTGAATAGGAGCAACTATGGGAGCTATCATAAGAATCAGCAGAAGTTGAGGAATACGGTGATATGATTTTTATGTGTGAGAAGTGAAAACTCATGCTACAAGAGCAAGTTAAAAACAGTGGTACCAAAAGCTCTCACTCATGAGTCTTTGATCAAAATTGCATTGCTGCAGATTAGGAGCTGTTGAGGAGTTAGTCAAGCTTTGAAGATCACTGTGCCAAAACCGTTAATCCTATTGACCTCAAATCTTTTTTGTGAGCAAGAGGAGAGGTGTAGCTACATTTTGCTGTTAAAATTATTTCTCTGGAGCCAATATTTTTCTCAGGAGAGCAGTTTGTTCACAGAGCTGCATCTAGTTTTGAAGAGTCTGTTTCTCACTCTGGCAGTGATGTCATCACTCTACATCTCACTCTAAAATGTCTGAGAGAGCCAAAATTTGGAAAAAGTTCGATCAGCAAAAAGCATGATAGTTCAAAAAGTATAAATAGTAGAAAAGAGTATTATAGTTCGCAAAATTCTACACAAGAAGCTGAAGAGTATGAGAGTAAAATAGTGAAAATAGCCCAAGGAGTGGCAAAGTTATGAGCAGTGGAAAAAGGTGCAAATTTGTGAAATTTTTGCCATCTGCTTAACATTGTTAAACAAAGTTAAATATTTTGAAAATTATAAAAGTTAGAAATGAGAAAAGTCATAGCACACGAATGGCGGAGAAACAGGATTTTTTGAAGTTTGAACGGTGTCAATACGACAAAGTATGAAGGAGGAGATAGCCGGCGCAGAAGAAGTTTAATAACTAGATCAAAATTGCAATTTCAGCTGATATTGTGTGGGGATGCTGAGAGCTGAACTGTGGAAGAACTGCTGAAAATCACAGAAAAAGCAAAACATTTGCTCCAAATAGCATAAAATAGCTGAAAGTAGCCTGAAATAGCTCAAAAAAGCCTATAATAGCTAAAAGTAGCATAAGCAAATCTCAAAGTAGCCTGAAAATAGCTCAAAGTAGCCTAATAAAAGTCAAAGCAGTCTAAAAATTGCTGAAAGTAGCCTAAACACAGCTCAAAGTAGAGTGAAATAGCTGAAAACAGCAAAACAAAAGCTCAGAGTCGCTTAAAAATAGCTAAAAATAACATAAATATGGATCAAAGTAGTCTTAAAATGGCTAAAAGTGGCATAAGAACAGCTCCAAGTAGAGCAAAATAGCTGAAAATAGCAAAAGAATAGCTGAACATAGCATTAAATAGCTAAAAAATAGCATTTGAATAGCAAAAAATAGCATTTGAATAGCTAAAAATAGCATAAGAATGGCTCAAAGTAGCCTAAAAAGAGCTGAAAGTAGCATAAATATTGCTCAAAGTAGACTAAAGTAGCTGAAAATAGCATCAATATATCTTAAAGTAGCCTAAAAATGCTCAAAATAGCATAAGAATAGCTAAAAGCCAATTATAAAAGCTGGAATTAGCATAAGAATAGGTGAAAGTAGCCTAAAATAGCTCAAAGGCGCATAAGGATAGCTCAACGTAGCCTTTAATAGCTGAAATTAGCATAAGAATAGCTCAAAGTAACCTATATATAGCTGAGAGTAGCATAAAAATAGCTCAAAGTGGCCTATAGCTGAAAGTAGCATAAGAATATCTCAGAGTAGCCTAAAAAAAGCTGAACATAGCATAAGAATAGCTCAAAATAGCCTATAATAGCTTAAAGTAGCATAACACTAGCTAAAAGTAGGCTAACACAGCTGAAAGTAGCATAGGAATAGCTGAAAGTAGCCTAAAAAGAGCTGAAGATAGGATAAGATTAGCTGAAAGTGGCCTTAAATAGCTGAAAGTAGCATAAGACTAGCTCAAAGTAGCCTAAAATAACTTAAAATAGCATAAGAATCGCTCAAAGTAGCCTTTAAAATGAAATGGGTTCTAAAGTAGGAAAAGGTGGTATTTAATGGCAAAAGGTATCTTAAATGGGTGAAAAGTGGCAAAAATGGTGAAAAAGGGGCAAAAATGGGATACAGTGGCAAAAACGGGCAAAAAAGAGGAAGCAAGTGGTATTTAATTGCAACAGGTAGCTTCAATGGGTGAGAAATAGCATCAAAAATTGTGAATAGGAGCAACTATGGGAGCTATGTGGAGCTAGATGTATGTGAGGGGAGTTAATCCTTGTGTCTGTAGGGGCTCCGAAGTTGCTATGGGGATCAAAGCCTGCATGACATCATTGTTTAATCAAGGCTGAGATCAAAGCATAATTAGAAACACCTGTGACAGCTTCTGTTAAAAGTGCTCAGAAAACTGAGTTAAGTGGCCAAAACATGCACTCAAACAAGGTCAATTTAAGCTGTTGTTGTGAAAGCTAGCAGAAAAAGGAAGGTATCATGAGAATCAGCAGAAGTTGAGGAACGCGGTGATATGATTTTTATGTGTGAGAAGTGAAAACTCATGCTACAAGAGCGAGTTAAAAACAGTGGAACCGAAAGCTCACACAGAGATGTAGCTACATTTTGCTGTTAAAATTATTTCTCTAGAGCTAACATTTTTCTCAGGAGAGGAGTTTGTTCACAGGGCTGCCCCTAGTTTTTAGGAGTCCAGCCACACTCTGGCGGTGATGTCATCACTCTAAGTCTGACTCTAAAACGTCTGAGAGAGCCAAAATTTTGAAAAAGTTTGATCAGTAAAAAGCATGATAGTTCAAAAAGTATAAATAGTAGAAAAGAGTATTATAGTTCGCAAAACTCTGCACAAGAAGCTGAAGAGTATGAGAGTAAAATAGTGAAAATAGCCCAAGGAATGCCAAAGTTAAGAAGCAGTGGAAAAAAGGGCAGATTTTGTGAAATTTTTGCCATCTGCTTAACATTGTTAAACAAAGTTAAATATTTTAAAAATTATAAAAGTTAGAAATGAGAAAAGTCATAGCACACGAATGGCGGAGAAACGGGATTTTTTTGAAGTTTGAACGGTGTCGATACGACAAAGTATGAAGGAGGAGATAGCCGGCATGGAGGAAGAGGAATAATAAAGTTCAAGATGGCCGACGTGGATATCAATAGTGTGGATGCTTACTCAGCATCCCCACTAATCAACAAAATGGCCGACGTGGATATCAATAGTGTGGATGCTTAGTCAGCATCCCCACTAATAAAGAATAAACGAATGGAAGAACAACAGTCCTACCATAGCTTTGCTATGAGGAGGAAAGTGGCTCGTTTCGTTGCCCCAAGCCCCTAAAAAGAAACGAACGGAAGAACAATAGTGGCTCGTGTCATTGCCCCGAGCCCCTAATAAAGTCAAAATGGCCGACGTGGATATCAATAGTGTGGATGCTTGTCAGCATCCCCACTAAATATGAAACATTAAGCTTCAGAAATGTATTTTCTAATAATACATGGTTTTTGTGATTTAGTTTTGAATGTTCTTAATGCAAGATACGAGGAGACACCTCTTTATGTCTTCAGTGAAGTCAAATGAAGTTGATAAAGAGTTTTTCTTGCATTTAAGTAGTGATGACATCATAGGTTGCCATGGTAACCAAGGTTCCTTAGGGATCTGGGGTGTCTTGCCCAGCACAAATCCACAAATGCGTGCACAGGTCCACAAATGCGTGTACAGATCTGCAAATGCATGCACAAATCCACAAATGTGTGTACATTCTAATTCTGCCTAGTCAAAATGAAATTAGAGATACAGTGCTTAACAAATTTATTAGACCACCTGTCATATTTATCTCAGAGACTATCCAGCATCATGAAGTACTTTAATGCAGACTCTTTCATTTTCAGTGAGCTCTCCGCGTTTTACCATTTTAAAGAGGGAATGAGGGATTTCAAACTGAATTCACCCAAATTTGAGCCGGCTCACTGGGCTTCTCTGAGAAGTCAGAAATTAATCAAACATAACATTCAACCACTAAAACTAATTTTTCTGTTCAGGAATGCAAGTAAATAACTATAATTTGACGTATTAATCAAGAAATAATAATGTGCTTTACTATTTTTTCAGTTTTTTTGTAAATCAGTAAATTTGGAAATTCATGGATAACAATAATTAAATTTTTAGCATTAAAAATATCATTTGGTTTAAGAGCTTCTACATATTGGTGTATTAACCATTGCAGAAAAAATGATTTGAAATGAAAAAATGACTTTAGTAATTACCAATGCTGTTAATTTAGGGCAGCTGTGGCCTAAACCTTACTTTGGTTAGGGTTAGGGTGGTCTAATAAATTTGTTAAGCACTGTATCTTGAATCGGAATTACAGAGATCTAAAATTCAGTTGCAGATATCTGTAATTCACATTGTGGATATCTGAAATGAGGTTGTAGATATCTGTAATGAGAAACCTCATACACATGAATGGCAAAAGTGATGTCATTTCACCTAGTCAAAATGAGGTTGTAGATACCGGCAATGACAATTGTGGAGAGGCAGAATGTATTTGCAGATATCTGAAATGTTCTTTTTGACTAGGCAAAATTGAATTACAGATATCTGTAACACATATCCAGTCTAGCTTTAGAAAAGCTCTGAAATCAGAGACCTCAGAGTCACCAGGCTCTGCCCATTGTGGTGCTGATCCTACACCTGCAGCACAAACGGCACCAGCGTGATGACTCTTTGTCCACTGGTGAAGACTCACTCTACCTGTCATCTACCCCCGCCCACGCATGCGCGGATTCTGGCCCGATGTTGATTCACTGAAAGCATCCAGCATAACAAACAGATCTTTACACACATTTGCAGATCTGTACGCACATTTGTGGATTTGTGCATGCATTTGCAGATCTGTACACACATTTGCAGACCTGTGCACAGATTTGTGCATGCACTTGCAGATCTGTACATGCATCTGTGGATTTGTGCACGCATTTGTGGATTTGTGAACAGATCTTTGTATGCAGTTACAAATATTTTTGCAACAATAATAGCTCCATAATTGTGTCAGCAAGTAAAACCAATACCGAAAGTTTTGTTTGTTTGTAACAAGGCAGCAATGTGAAGACTGAAGTTTGGTCTTATTAAATTTAACTTCTGCTGCTTTTACCACAGGTGTCACTGATTGAGCAGGAGTACAGTCTGAAGAAACAGGGACTTGAGGCAAGGATGCAGGAGCTGGAGAACTGCAGCCAAAGCTCTAGTGCAGATATGAAACGCCTCCTTACAGTCCAGCAGAAAACTACTCAGCACTGGAAGGAAGAGGCCAAAGACATGGTTCAGGCTTTTGAGAATAAAATCACTCATCTCAAGTAAGAACTGACAAAGGCAGATATTTCCTCAAAACTATGGCTAAGAATCTGAATAATATAAAACGTGCATGGAACCTTTTGACTGCATGAAAGGGCAAAGTTTTGATGTGTTTTTCAGGGTAGAGCTAAATCGTCAGAAGCTGCAATCACACAAGCTAGAGATGGCGCTTGAAGCTGAGCATATTACAGTTACAGAGGTTTGTGTGACACCTGCACAGTCACCATTGTGGCTTGGTTTACACTACAAGAGAATTTAGAGTAAAATTAATTAAAGACCCTGTAAAATAAAAACAGATCTGTATTTAGGTTTGTTGTATGACTGGTCACTATGTTATGAACCCCCATGTCAAATTTTAGTCAAATAAAAAAACAAAAAACATAGTTTATAGAAGAAGAAGAGTTTATAAAATTAAGCTTCAAAATCCTGAAAAAAAAAAGGCAGTAAAATCTGCTCCAGGATGCTGTGGGCGTGTCTGTGTAATGAGCAGAGGCCATGCCAACTCGAGAGAAATACAATCCTCTCAAATAAAAACAAAATGCTGCAATCTGAATTGAGGAAAGCTCACCCCATTAGCCTGCCTCTGGACCTTTTGTTGATCTTAGAAGATGAGACAAAGTCCGTTTTCTTGCTCAAATCTTTGTTAATGATACTTTAAATGATCCATAGGCCACTGTGGCTGAAAGATTTGCCAATTTGACATCAGCTAACAACAGACTGTACTGAGATGAACTGCTCTGTGATTTTATATTGTAGTGTTAGAGGGGCGGGGCCATTCCCCACTGTGGGCTTGTGACATCATGAGCCCATATATTTGCCCCATCCAAATTCAACTAAGCCAGGAAAGAGGTGAAAAACTTTCTAACGGTCTCAATCCAAAATTCAGTCACATGTGGATCTCAGTGTTTTCACATGTTTACAGCAACCTTATTCCAACATATCTAATTTTTTAAGACTTTGCTTTAAGGCAGTTCTTAACATTCTTTGACATTTATGGGATATTAGAAAGATCTAAATATACTTTTAAGATGTCAAATATTACTCTTTAACCCATGCAGTGTCATGGGCATGTAAACATATAAGCAGGGATTGTTTGACTACAGTAGCCTGCATAGCTGATTAGCGAGTAACATGCAAGCAAAAATAAGACATTTTGAATATGTTTGATTTAAGCTGTCTTTCCCATGGAAAAATGATATCAAATTAATATGTTCTAAATGTTTGCCATACTTATTTTTGAATACTGCAAAAAACATTGCTGAAAAAATATAGATCTTTTGCTAAGTCCCGGGTTAAAGTAATGCATGATGGAATTAAATTGATTTTTTTTCACCTACAAAGCAATGCTACATGATACAATTTTGAGGAGTCTCAGAGTGTCCAAATGATGACTAATGCCAAGCCTTGACAGCTAGTTTTAAAGGGATAGTTCAACATTTTGGCAAATTCGCCCATTGCCATAACTCCTATAGTCTTAGTAATAGGTTCATTACCTTCAGTTGTCAGTGCAAGCTATTTTTAGATCAGCGCTGCCGAGTTCGGACCTGCTGTGCCAACTCAATGTAAGCAGACGGTATTCCGGCTTTCCCTCATCAAACTCGTCAAATACACAATCCAACAACTCCAAAACGCTCTCGTGGACAGGTTGTGACCTGCACATTCACCACACTATGAAATAATAACCTATAATCATGGAACATTACGAGACGGAGATGTTTTAAAGCTAAATGCAGAGCCGGAACTACACTCCAGACATGGCTGCTACACTGTGTCACTCCGCCCAGTGGTTTACTCAAGAAATAGTTCTGGGTATTTGCTTCATGTGTTGTAATGTTACATAATTATAGGTTATTATTTCATAGCGTGGTGAATGAGCAGGTCACAACCTGTCCACGAGAGCGTTTTGGAGTTGTTGGATTGTGTATTTGACAAGTTTGATGAGGGAAAACCGGAATTGCTTACACTGAGTTGGCACAGCAGGTCCGAACTCGGCAGCGCTAATCTAAAAATAGCTTGCACCGACAACTAAAGCTAACGAACCTATTACTAGGACTATAGGAATTATGGCAATGGGTGAATTTGCGAAAATGTTGAAGTATCCCTTTAAGTGTATAAAATTGATATATAGAAATAAATTATTACCAATAGTAATATTTGTACCATGGGTCATGAAAACTGAGTGTTAAAAATAAGCTGGGTTATGTGTGGTTGTAACTACTTGGTATCTGTGTGGACAGTATCAGAGGCAACTGACAGAGTATCAAGAGAGGATGAGTCTTCTCCAGACTCACCTGTCACAGGCTGAACAAAGGGCAACTGCAGCAACCCAACAGGTAAAGGTGGAAAGTTGAATGGTGTTGATACACAGCATGATGGCATAGTGTGTGTCTTAAGGCCGGCTCAGACTACACAATTTTTTTGGGCGTTCACGATAGCACCATGTCAGACTATGTGGCCAAAATCTTGTCCTGTATTGGTCGACAACCTGGCCACACTACAAGAGTGATCTCGACCACTCGCCATATGCTAACATCACCACTATCTCCACGACTGAGCACTTGTTCACAGGTTGTCAAATGCAATTAATCATTTAAAAAACAACAAATCACCAGGTATAGATGGATTGACTTCAGAATTTTACAAGTCATTTGCTGATGTTACTTCTCCCTTTTTATTGGAGACCTTTTTGGAGAGCACAGCTAATGGATATCTGCCAAGAACCATGACTCAAGGTTTGATGACTGTAATTCCCAAATCCAATAAAGACACTTCTTTTCTTGATAACTGGCGTGCAGGGGCATTGCTAGGCATAAAGCTCTACTGGAGCACAGGCCCCCTACTATACCCCCCCCCCCCACACACACATACACACACTGCCCCACCCCACTGCCACCACTCTTACTAAAACTACTACTTGAGATATTAATGAGTGTTTGAACATAATTATTTTAACAATTGTGAACATGTTGAACATGACAGCAAAAGCATATACAGTATGACATAAACAATTCCAAGTCAGAACTCAAGTCAGATCAGGGCTGGTTCTAGCAATTCTGGTGCCCTAGGCGAACGTACAATTTGGTGCACCCCCTCTGTGGTTACAGATGCATTTTTCTTTTAAAAAAATGCAGAAATATTAATAGTAAGGTTTTTATTTATTCTGTAGCATGTGTTTTTAAGCTTTTTCAAAGTAAAAAAACATCTGATTTTGTTTTTTTTTCAGTTTGGCAACAAGAATGAAATTTCCATGTTGTGATCAGCGATGATTGCTGTCAATCTGTTCATCAAAATTCAAGATATTTCTTTTTACATTCATCAGTTATCAGAGATAATGTACTTTTACCAAAGTTAAAGATTCAGAGCTTTTTAAGAAAAAAGTAGGGGCATAGACCCCAAAAGCCACCCCATGGCTCCACCTCTGACTGATAAACTTATCCACCACACAGGATTTACACATCATATCAGCATATCAGCACAGTAATAATTAATTACTGACATATTTCAAGAGCACCTTCAGCAGTTTTTAACGAGAATTATCCTGTTAGTTCCACTAAAAGAACCTAGTTAGAGGGCTGCGTTGGGATCAGGTCTGAATTTAATTTTTGCTTGCACTAAAACTGTTTAACTTCATAAACAAGGCACAGTCCAATTCCTTAAATGCGCACAGAAGCTTTAACGCTCTTCATAGCGCTGCAGACATACAGTATGAGCGTCTCAACTGCTCTGATGCGCACAGGAAGGGACTGGCACATAGATACTGAGCCATCACACTGGCCTTTTTTCATAAAGCGTTTAATTTATGGACAGGGACAGGAAGGGACATAAAGAGTCAAAACGGACTCTCTGTAGGAGCTGAGTGGAGTACATTGCGATTTTTGGCACTCGCGAACGATGAGGAAAATGGTTCCACATACGGCTTAAAAAACAAAGAATGTATACATAAAGTCTGTAGATTTGACCCTGACATTACTCTTATTAATATAACCAGGGCTAAATTAGTCCTGGCTGCCAGCTGTTATATTTTTCAAAGAAAATTAAACCATTGGCTCTCAAGAGATCTGTCCATGAGAGGCGGAATTCTTCTCGATAAAGCAGAAGGAATCTCCCGTTTAACTTATGCAGCTCTGGCTCTGCATCTTGATGATAAACTTCTGAAAGAGATTGACAAAATGCTCTTCAATTTCATATGGAAAAATAAAACTCATTACCTGAAGAAATCAGTTCTTATGAACCCATATGAAAGCAGTGGCCTAAATTTTCTAGATTTTTACTCATTAAACACATTTAAAATTAATTGGTTAAAGCAATTACTTAAAAAACCCTACCTCAATTTGGAATATGATACCTCTACATATATTATTGAAACTTGGTGGCATAGATTTTTTTTCTTGTCGTAAATTTGATACTAGTAAAATTCCTGTGAAAATATCTGCTTTTTATCGCCAAGCCTTCTTATCATGGTCACTTATCTACAAGCACAACTTTTCTCCTCACAACTATTACATCTGGAATAACAAGGAAATCTTATATAAACACAAGTCTTTCTTCATGAAAAACTGGTTTGACAATAATATTTTACTGGTAGATCAGCTTTTAAATAGGCAGGGTCTTCTTTTCACATATGAAGAATTTCTGTCACACTATAGAATACCTGTAACACCTGGGGATTTTGCAAAAGTGTTTGGTGCCACACCCCCTGGAGTATGTATGCTTTTTAAATTTCAACCTAGGTCTGGTGGTCAACACCCGTCCCTATTATTACCAGTAAACACTCCAATAGGTAAAATCTGTTTTTCCAGTCATTCTATTAGCAACAAGAGATCTATAAGGAGACTGTTTCAAAAGGATATAACATCTTTACCTTGTGTCATTTCTTACTGGAACATGTTTGTGGATAATGTGGAATGGAGGAAGGTTTGGCTCTTACCCAGTAAGTATTTGATCACCAATAAAGTCAAGGAAGCCCCCTTCAAGCTTATACATAGGTTTTGCCCATCAAAACTTAACATTAAAAATAGGTTCAAAAATTATATTGATTCCAACTGTAGTTTCTGCAATCTTTGCCCTGAAAATGTACATTTATTTTGGTATTGCTGTAGTGTAAAGAAATTCTGGCAAAACTGTGATTCATTCACGATAAAATCAGTAAACATTTTGTTTTACTATGGAAGAATGTATTGTTTGGACTCATGGAAAATGGCACAAATTAAAACAACTGTGTATTCTTGATAAATATTATTATTATATTGTCCAAATTCCTACGGTGGCCCTGAAGGCCAATAGGAAATAAATATTTCAAAAGCGCAAAATACATTTCACAAAACACAAAAACATTTCACTGATCGCAAAATACATTTCACGAAACAAAAACATTTCACAAAACACAAAAACATTTCACAATACACAAAAACATTTCACCGATCGCAAAATACATTTCACAAAACACAAAAACATTTCACCAATCACAAAATACATTTCATGAAAACGGAAAGGGTAGGACCATGGTACTTGTTTGTGATTGGCTAAACCCAAGTCTGTCCGGCATCAGTCATTTATCATATCCTGTTTACACTTCTTACCGCAATAGCCGAGCCAGCACGAAATTTCAAGTGTCTACCGGCATGGAAGAGGAACTTGAGTTGATGGCGGAATACTTCAACAAAGGAAATACATATAGTGTGATTCTTGATATGCTCTCCCCGTATCATGACATACACCTTTTAATTGGAACCCTAAAATCAGGCTTAGAGTGTCATGCCAAAAGAAGTACCCCCGGTAGGATTTGTATCCCCCTGCCGCCTTTGCAGAAGGTGGAGCTGACTATCGACTTTCAGATGTAGATTTTGCCTCAGTGAATGAAAATGACAATAAAAGAATGTATAAAGCAGAAGATGAGTTTTGATCATCTATTTTATTCATCATTATCGTGTTTTTGTCGGTAATATCTTTTAAAATAAGATCTTTTAAGTAAACGTTTTGATACTGCAGCTTGGTGCACACTCATTACGCCGAAAGGAGAACACATCTTTTTCCCCCTGTGTCCTGTCATTGTATTTTGGCGGTGTGTTGGTCATCAAATCTGGGTCCACGCTGCTGTACATGAGTAACAGACATTTCTTCGTAACTTTTATCATCTTCTGTTAGCGCTGTTTAGCGTCAAGCCGCTGACATGCACTCACCACTTCCCACTTCCGCCTCGAGGTATTTCAAAATAAAGGTCCTGCATAGCCATATCACTGAATATTAACTTGTCTATTGACCAGTCAGAACAAGATTTATGTACAGAGAGATCAATTTCAGACCATTTATTTTAACACATCGTCCACTTCGACTGCATCCCACTCTAAACAAGTGTTTCACAGTGTAAAGAACTGTAAAAAACAAAGGAACATTTAATTGCAATCAAATATGTCATCCCTTCAGGGTGCATAAATGTTGTAAAGTGTATCCCCCCTCCAGAATGCTCAGATCACAAACTAACATCATAACATTCTTTTTGTGTTCATTTCTGATCAAGCCTGATCATACTGGAGAGTTTGAACAGGTTAACTCACTTCTATTTCAAGTTACAGGGGGATACAAATTATTTCAGGGCCAAATCTAGGCCTGATGTATTTGTTATCCCCTCTCTAACTTCCAAGAGTGATGCTTCAAACTTCTCCAAAGTCCCAAATGTTATAATTTGTGATGAGAGCTGGCCAAGAAAAGACAATTGAGGCAGGGGCCCTCAACCCTGGCTTGTGGGTGGGGGGTACAAATTATTTCAGGGCCGAATCGAGGCCTGATTTGTTATATCACCTCTAACTTCAAGAGGAAAGCTCAAAACTGTTACAATTTCACAAATGTCATCAGTTGTCATGAGAGCTGGCCAAGAAAAGTCTATTGAGGCAAGGGGCCCCACCTCTTGCTTGTGGATGGGGGGTACAAATCCTGGCAAGGCTAAAGTGAGACCGAAAATCATTTGTAATTTGCATTAAAGCAAAGACAAGGCAGTAGTACACCATTTATGCACCCCGAAGAGATGACATATTTGATTGCAATTAAATGTTCCTTTGTTTTTTACAGTTCTTTACACTGTGAAACACTTGTTTAGAGTGGGATGCAGTCGAAGTGGACAATGTGTTGAAATAAATGGTCTGAAATTGATCTCTCTGTACATAAATCTTGCTCTGACTGGTCAATAGACAAGTTAATATTCAGTGATATGGCTATGCAGGACCTTTATTTTGAAATACCTCGAGGCGGAAGTGGTGAGTGCATGTCAGCGGCTTGACGCTAAACAGCGCTAATAGAAGATGATAAAAGTTATGAAGAAAATATGTCTGTTACTCATGTACAGCAGCGTGGACCCAGATTTGATGACCAACACGCCACCAAAATACAATGACAGGATGCAGGAGGAAAAAGATGCGTTCTCAGTACAGTGTAATGAGTGTGCACCAAGCTGCAGTATCAAAACGTTCACTTAAAAGATCTTATTTTAAAAGATATTACCGACAAAAACACGATAATGATGAATAAAACAGATGATCAAAACTCATCTTCTGCTTTATACATTCTTTTATTGTCATTTTCATTCACTGAGGCAAAATCTACATCTGATAGTCGATAGTCAGCTCCTTTTGCAAAGGCAGCAGGGGGATACAAATCCTACCGGGGGTACTTCTTTTGGCACGACACTTTAAGCGCGATTTTAGGGTTCCAATTGAAATATGTATGTCATGATACAAGGAGAGCACATCAAGAATCACACTATATGTATTTCCTTTGTTGAAGTATTCCGCCATCAACTCAAGTTCCTCTTCCATGCTGGTAGACACTTGAAATTTCGTGCTGGCTCGGCTATTGCGGTAAGAAGCGTAAACAGGAAATGATAAATGACTGATGCCGGACAGACTTGGGTTTAGCCAATCACAAACAAGTACCATGGTCCTACCCTTTCCGTTTTCGTGAAATGTATTTTGTGATTGGTGAAATGTTTTTGTGTATTGTGAAATGTATTTTGCGATCGGTGAAATGTTTTTGTGTTTTGTGAAATGTATTTTGCGATCGTTGAAATGTTTTTGTGTTTTGTGAAATGTTTTTGTGTTTTGTGAAATGTTTTTGTTTCGTGAAATGTATTTTGCGATCAGTGAAATGTTTTTGTGTTTTGTGAAATGTATTTGGCGATCGGTGAAATGTTTTTGTGTATTGTGAAATGTTTTTGTGTATTGTGAAATGTTTTTGTGTTTTGTGAAATGTATTTTGCGATCGGTGAAATGTTTTTGTGTTTTGGGAAATGTTTTTATGTTTTGTGAAATGTATTTTACGATCGGTGAAATGTTCTTGTGAATTGTGAAATGTTTTTGTGAATTGTGAAATGTTTTTGTGTTTTGTGAAATGTTTTTATGTTTTGTGAAATGTATTTTACGATCGGTGAAATGTTCTTGTGAATTGTGAAATGTTTTTGTGTATTGTGAAATGTTTTTGTGTTTTGTGAAATGTATTTGTGTATTGTGAAATGTTTTGTGAAAGGTTCTACCTTTTTAAATGAGTTCAAGCAATATATAAATTCCATCAAATAGTCTGAAAACAAAAAGCAATTAAAACTGTTTCAGCCTGTGTTTGATATTGCTACATAGACATTCATTCCCCCCTAGCATTTAATGTTCACTTGTTTGTTCTGTCTTTCTCCTATTGTTAATGTACTTAATAATTGTATACAACTATATACATATCCCTACTGTGAATATGCAAATTGTAAGTCCCTTTTTGTATCTTGAAAAGTGCAATAAAGTTTGAATTAAAAAAAATAGTTCACAGGTTGTCGAAGGGGCAGGTCAAAGAGTGTCAATCACTCTACAACAGAAGCGCTCTATGTGATTGTAGTTGCCTTTTGCTCGAGAAAAAAGAAAATAAACAAGTATGGATAATAAGTATGGATGTATCAAAACAAGAGGAAGACAATATGGACTGGCTGTCTTTCAGATAGAACGTAAAGTATGCATGTGGTAACGTAAATAAAATAAAATTTAGTCTTTAGTTCTCTGAAGGGAGAAAAGGGGATTCTTATAAATGATTATGCAAAGATAAGGTGCAAATGCTCTCCTGTTGGTACACGTCGGGTCAGGGTGTCAAACTAGATGAGGATATAAGAAAAATTTAGACATGCTATTCTTGTTGAATCGTGGTTGTGGGGCGTCTTGAATGCGTCATTAATTATGTTTGTTGTTCACGACACTCAATCGGCTCAAGTTTTGACAATGAGCTGCAACGTTTCAGTCAGGCTTAAATATGGCTGAATTTGTGTAGTCTGAGCCAGCTTTTTTTTTTTTTTTTTTTAAGATTTATTTTTGGGCCTTTTCATGCCTTTATTTGATAGAGAAAGGACAGTGGATAGACTTGGAAACAGGGAAGAGAGTGGGGAGAGATATGCAGGAAAGGGGAACGGGCGGGATTCGAACCCTAGCCGCCCATGTACATGGGTAGCACCTTAAACCACTTGACCACCTGTGCTCCCAGTCTGAGCCAGCTTTTGATGGCCTCTGTCTTTTGCTGTGTTACCTGAATGATTTGTGACATTTGTTCACTGTGTTTCATCCTTTTTACAGATGAGTATGTTGGCATCGCAGTGAAAGACAACAACCAAGTGTGATCTGCATACTGTGAAAGTGATTAGGATCCAAATACTGTGACAGTGATGGTCACAGAGTTACAGAAGAAATAATAAAGACATAAGTGTGTTTACAGCATGCTCCTTTTTTGTTATTATGATACCCATAATTTGGCCAAGGGCATGACATCAATGTCTTCAGTCTGGTGATATAAAGGGGATATTTTTGTTTCATACACTAATGCACCAGCATTTTTCTTGATGGATTTTTTTTAGCTTGTATCATAAATGTCACGTTTACCACGACAGCGCCACCTTGGGAATTTCATCCAAAGAATTACCCAACTCACAATGAGGACACAGAGGTTTGTTACTGATGGGCAGGAGACATGGTTCCATTTAACTAAAAGTGTCCCTAAAAAATGGAAATAAAATAAAATCAACGTGGACGCTTGTTTCAAGCACACAATTGCATGGAAGTGGAAGGAGCCCAAACCAGGCAAAAAAAGGAAAATTAGACCAAAGTTTCGAAAGAACCAAATTTCAAAATCCAATTAAAGGGAAAGAATAAGTAAATAAGCAGAAACTAAAAAAAAAACTAGATAATTTCCACGAGCGGAAATTGCGAGAGGGGCTCGGGGGGCTGTGCTGGTTTCATCACAGGGTCATTTATTTATTTATTTATTTAAAGGTTTATTTTTGGGCATTTTGTGCCTTTATTTGATAGAGGAGAGGATAGTGGATAGAGTCGGAAACAGGGAAGAGAGCGGGGAGAGACATGCGGTAAAGGGCCTCAGGCCGGATTTGAACCCAGGCCGCCTGCATACATGGGGTGTGTGCCCCATCGCAAGGTCATTTATTACAATAGACCCGACTTGTCATTACAAAGTCATGTCCAAGTCCAGGCTGAAGCAGCATGTAGCTGGACAGTGACACGGTGAAATGGTTGAAAAACACTGTACATGAAGGGAGACTTTATTCATGTGTTTTAGTCATGTGTGGCCTGATTAGCTGATGCTGATCACCTGGCACCCAAGCTTCAGCTGTCTTCTTGATATACATGGTGGTGTTGGCCCTCCCTATGAGCTGAGGTAACATTATGACTACAAATGGACATGGCTGTGATACAAAGAAACAATGAAATCAATCTAATGAAACAGTGTGTCTGTCTCTCTTACTCACGTGGCCTGGTCATAGTTTAATACCAGTTACTGGAACATGAGGCTTAGAAGTTTGTGCAGATTCACACATGCATGTAACTTTGCCCACACGCACGAACACACACACATGCGCGCTTTGCGTGCCAACTTACACACAAACACACAATCTCTCCCATTCACTTCATACAGGATATATGTGTGGCTGTCTTTATGGGGGACTGTATGTGGATGAGAAGCCACCCACAGTGTCCCTCCATTCTGTTAAAGCAGTGTTACTCACCCAAAGAGCCAAATTGTTTAAAAAAATACCTTTGTAAGAGCCACAATTTTAGAGGTGAAAATTGGCAAAAACAGCTTGAAGTATCAATAACAATAATTAAAAGGTGGCAAAAATGGTCAAAAAGCAACAAAACTGGGTGAAAATGCAAAGGAGAAGGGTCAAAAAGTAACTAAAATAGGTAAGAAGGGACAAAATATCAGTTACAGGTAGCAAAAAATGACTAAAATGGGGAAAAAGTGACTGAAATAGGCAAAAAGCAGTCAAGAGTGGCAAAAATGGGCAAAAAATAGGTATAAAGTGGTATTTAATGACAAAATGTAAATTAGGTGGGTGAAAATAGGGAGATAAAACTGAAAAGGGCAATAATGGGATGAAACTGATTAAAAAAATGGGTAAAAAGTTGCCAAAAAAGTGTCAAAATGGGTAAAATGTAGGGATAAAAGTGTTTTTTATTGGCAAAAGGTAGCTTAAATGGGCAAAAAGTAGGAAAAAAGCAGTATTTAATGACAAAACGTTGCTTAAATGGATGAAAAGTGGCAAAAAATTGTGAGAAATGGCAAAAAAAAGTGTACCTTTTTTAAGGTTTTCTGGGGGGATAACATTTAAAACAAGACATAAAAGAGCTAGAAATTGTCACAAAAGATCCACATGTGGCTCCAGAGCCACAGTTTGAGTATCACTGTGTTAAAGCATTGTTTAAATGGGCTGCTTTATTGAAATTGCTCCATGTGTGCGTGATCAGAGCTCATTGAGGGCTGTATGTGTGTTAATCAGCGATGACATCATCAAAGGACCAGAGCTGCCATTGCCATGGAGATATGCCCCACCAGCAACAAACTGGTCTGAAAGAGCTGATTTCTGCCTCTGAGAGGCTCCTGAACAAATGTTAATTACAGGAAAACTGTAAATGCTAGGTGAAAAGTAAAATGATCGTGAGCTTCAGACAGTTCTGAAGTTCAGACTTTATTCATGTGTTTTAGTCATGTGGCCTGATTAGCTGATGCTGATCACCTGGCAACTGAGCCTCAGCTGTTTTCTTGACATAACTTGTGGTGTTGACCCTCCCTATGAAATAGAGTCCTTTATTTGAATTTTATACGGACATGCAGTTCCTGTCAAGGTCTTGATGAGAGCAGGTGCAGAAGAGATGAATTTTATTATTTCCAGCTCCATTTTAACACATTAAAAACTTTTATTGAGAAAGGATTGTGTTGTTATTTTGATTGACATCACCAAAGTCAAGAGAACACAGAAACACACACCAATGCCTGCTTCGCACGCTAACATACACACAAATGCACAGTCTCTCCCATTCACTTCATATAGGATATATGTGTGGCTGTCTTTGGTGACTGACGTTGGGGACTATGTGGATGAGAAGCTGCCCACCATCCTGTTAAAGCATTGTTTAAATGGGCGGCTTTATTGGAACAGCTCCATGTGTTTGCGTGATCAGAGTTCATTGAGTGCGTGTCAATCAACAATGACATCATCAAAGCACCAGAGCTGCTGTTGCCATGGTAATTAATGCCTGCACGGTTACGCATCACTGATCACAGATCAGTTACACCTGAGACAGCAGAGAGTAGTTTTGGGTGATTTTTGCTTGTAAACACAGTCTCTTTCTCCTCTCTGTGTGCAAAAACCGTAAATGGTATCATCAAACGGATTTCGGCGTGAGCATCTGCAGGCTTGGAACTAGCAGTGATGTAATTTTGGTGTTGATTGTGCAAGAAATGAGGCCAGGAGGGCGAGCTAAAAATGGGCAACTTTCAGACTCTTTAGGCAAATTTATCAGATTTGGTAACATTGCAGCAGATCAGAGAGGTGTCAGCGTACTTGGGACAGTTGGTCCTCTCATGCCAAAACTGCACATGATATGGCTTTGGTTCTTGGTTCCACAGTAGCGGGACAAGATTTCCTCAGTTTTGATATTTTTTATGTGTGGTGTTAGATTTGTGGCCATAGTCACTAGTTGTTCGCAAAAGTCTCAGTTGATGTGTTGGCTCTCTCAGCCTCTAGGGTGATGACATCACCCACTCTAGCAGAGTGGTTTTTCATGATTTTCACTCAACGCACAGGAGATTTGAAGACTTGCCTATCGAAAACCGTAAACCCCATCATCATAACAAAGACATTCCTGAAGACAGGACAAAAATACCTGCGTTTTAAAGTTTGAATGATCTCTGTAGGTGAAAGTATGGTGAAGCCGTAGGGGTGGTAAAAAACCCTATTTTTGTGGTTTCATCGTCCCTCTCCCCATTCATTTCAGATGGGACTTTTTTCGTAGTTCTTTGCGAATAACTTTGCGAAAAATTGGCAAATTTCTTAGAAAAATCATAGCACACTGATCGGGAACAAACCACATATTTTCATGTATAATTTGCAGGGGTTTTCTCAAAGCCCTAGGAGGAGTAGCGCAGCGAAATTTTGTCCGCAAGATGAAGAATAAAGAAGAAATGAACTGAAGAACAATAGTGGCTCGTGGCTCGTGTCATTGCCCCGAGCCCCTAATAAAGTTAAAAATGGCCAATGTGGATATCAATAGTGTGGATGCTTATCAACATACCCCCTACATTTATAGCTCACTTGTGATTTACCACCCCCCAGGTCAAAGAAAATTATTCATAGTTTAGCATTTAGAGCCGTGAGGAACATAAAAAAGACGCACGCCAGAGCGCAGCTGCGGCATCACTTCTGCTCTCTCAGTGAGTCTTGTCCTGTCCACACCTCTGACTAGTTTCTAGCACAAGGGTCTTAACAAATGTCAAAGCCAGGGGATTTTGCCTTGTAGTACCAAAGTTCTTCCCCTGAGTGGGATTAAAAAAACAGCTGCTTTTCAGAATACTTTCTCTGCGTAATTGTCCCTCAACCCCAAACGCAGATATTGCATCACGCTTTAGTGAGCAACTCAGTTCAATCTCCAGCCTAATTTAATCCTACATTAAAACAAATCTGTAATGCCAAACTAATATAACCTAATTTTATTTACATAAGATCTTATTTTATGTCATCAAGAAGTGAACTTGTGGTCTCGATCACTTAAGCTTAAACAGGACATCTATCTATAAACAGTAATAGCGCTGAAGTGCAATGAATCTCCGCAAGATCCACGTCTCTGTCTCCTCTCTCCGTGCCTCCCCATTCTCTCTCTCTCTCTCTCTGTCTCTTTCTCTCATCTCCTCACTGGACTCTGCACTGATCCCAGGCCAAGTAAAATCAGGGTCAGATCAGGCATTGTGGACAACAGGTTGCTGTTTTAAATCCATAAATGGTCATGTTCAGAGGTGTCAAGTAACAAAGTACAAATACTTTTTACTTTACTTAAGTCAAAATTTTGGTTATCTATACTTTACTGGAGTAATTATTTTTCAGCCGACTTTTTACTTCTACTTCTTACATTTTCACACAATTATCTGTACTTTCTACTCCTTACATTTTAAAAATACCCTTGTTACTCCTATTTTATTTCAGCTGGTTTTCATTCTGGCTTGGCATCATTCAAAAAAAACAAATAAAAAAGCCAATAAACTATCCAGATAAATCGCACCATTTGGATAGAGTGAATTTGATTGTGGTTGGATGAGAAGTATAAACATAATACCATTCTGACACCCTATTGATTTGTACACAATCCATTGCACCTTTGAACATGACAAATCACGTCACACTCCAGCAAGCAAATAGCAGACATATGTAGCCTAGAGCGAAGATGTCCATGGCAGAGATTCGAGAACTGGAGTGAAATGTCCCAACCAAGCACCAGTGAGGAGGTTGGTAGTATACATACTGTATATGGTTCTTGAACGTATTTGCATTGTACTAAAATGTGTTCATTTTCGATGGGCATAAATACGGCTGAAACAGGTGCATCCCAAATTTTTCAACATAAACATTTTAATATAACATTAGAGTCATTATGGCCTTTAGAAAAATGTTTTTTGGGGGAGATGGGGTAGTGCACTATGGTAGAATGGAATAGAATGTTATGGAAAGTATAATGGAATGGAAAGGTAGAATAGAATGGAATGGAAAGTATAATGGAATGGTAGAACTAGGGGTGCACCGATTGATCACCCAAAATCAGAATCGGTGCCGATTTCCTTAATTTTGGGGGATCGGCGATCGGCCGATACTTACATATGAAGATCGGTGGATAAGATCAGTTTATCTACCTCTACCTACAAAAATGTGAAAAATGAAAGACTAAAGGAACTGATATAATTTAGTGGTTTGGACAGCAATGCTCTAAACTTTGAGTTTGACACCTCTGTCTTCCTACAGTACAGTATGATTCAATGAAAAGATTACTGAAAATAGAGCCTATTGTATTTTTCTCTTAACCTGTCTTCAACCAAAATGGAAAGAGTCAGAAGAAGAAGAGAGAGAGGGAATCCACGGAGGAGGAGAAGGAGGAAGAGAAAGAGGAAGACTTGAAGCAAAAAGAACATGCTCAAAGAAGAAGAGGAGCAAATTCATCAAAAAAATCTAAACCCAATCGAGTTTTTGTTGGCATGGCAGTGGAGGGTTCAGTTCTCCGGCCCCAGGCTCAGGTATCCCTCATTCAGGCCATGGAGGAGGCCTGTGACCAAATCGATGATGCCACTCTGCAAGGAGTCTTGCCAATGAGGATATCGCCTGTGATGTTGACGAAATTCTCTGGCCAGATCCAGCTAGGTAAAGACATAATGTCTAGTATTTTCTGTTCTGTATATTTTTTTTGGGGGGGGGTTCAGATTTTTATTCTTTTTACTGTAATAGTAACCTGTGCTGGATACAGTATTTTATGTTTGTCTGATATTTACTGAGCTTACAGTGTTATGCACACTACTGTAGAAGCATGAAAACTGGGACATGTTTTGTTGTGATTCTCCATGCTGACATGTTGACTGATTTGGGTAAATGGCGAGAAATAAATTATATTTTCATCAGTCTGCTGAATTGGTCTTGTGTTTTGTTTGATATGGTAGCAAAATATGTTTTTCATAAATTAGTGTATAGTTTTTACAAAAGTTTTTCATTTTGCTAAGGATCTGAGGTGTTCTGCTACTTGTATGTGTGGTTGTGTGAATTGTGTGCAGTGTTTTGACAAAATGAACCCCGTTTTCAAAATTGTGTTTAAGCAGTCAAAAAAAACTGTAAGTACACAGAGTCTTTATTCTCGTATCTCTTTGGAGGAGACATCAGATTTACGTTTGTTTTTTTTATTCTCTGTCTAAGGTGAATGCATTTTGTCCAGCTTGATGTAACCAAGTATTCACTAATACTTAACCTGACAGATGTTGGTTATAATGCAGATTTTCTTACACTGAATAGAGTTAAATGTGTTATTAGTGGAGCACTGCACACTACTGCTTCTGTTAACCCTTTGATGCGCAATATGAGTCAAAAGTGACCCGGATGAGTTTCTTTTATCTATATCTTTGAAAAACATTAATTTTATCATTCAGTCCTCCAGGTATTCCTCAATTAACTTGTTTTTAATCATAAAACATCCTTATTTGATTTTCCACTTTCTTACTTTTTGAGTTAAACCACTTTTTTCATCACTACCCCTCTGATGCGCAACATGGGTCAAAAATGACCCATATCTATTTCCTGTGTTATTTCATGTAAATGGCAGAGAGTTTCTATGATATTTCTTTTTTTTTTTTAATTATCAGTAACTATTCCAATTATGCAGTAAATATCTTGTTTTTGAAATGTACAAATCATCATTTTTATTTTCCCTTCCTTACTTTATGAACAATCACGCCTTTTGTATTTCTAAATCAAGTTTACAAACATGAGTCAGAAATGACCTGCACACATAAAAGTACATTGTGGGATACTGTAATGTGTTTCAGACACTTCACAGCTCAACACAGCTGCCCTTGCACATCTGGTAGATGAAAGTATTTGTTTTGTTGTTGTTGTTGTTTACAATTATTACAACCTTACCTCTGAACAAAATAAAATGACAGTTCTGAAAGATTAGTGTAAATAATGTGATAATTTTAGGTTACCTTAGGAGAGAGAATACATTCCTTGTCAGAGAGTGACAGTTATAACTATTAGCTAGCTAGCTAGCTAACTGTTGATGTAGATAATCCATTTTATTTATGCTTTATTTTATTTTATTATTTAGTTGATAACCTTTGTAGTTAGCATTGCTAGGCTGCTTAGAAAAGTAGCTAGCTAAGATATTTTAGCCAAACAGTGAGCTAATCCATTTTAGTTAGCTCATTCTAATCTAGTTTCTAACATTTGCAGTTAGCTATCTACTTAGCTAAGTTTATTGCTAGACAGTTTAGAAAAGTACTGTAGTTAGCTAAATTATTTTAGCTGATCAGTGCGCTAATCTATCTTAGTCAAGTGGTTAGCTAAACTATTTCAGTCAAACAGTTAATCTATCATACTCATGCATTTAGCTAAGCTATCTTAGACAAGTCATCAAATAAAACTATATAGCAGAGTGTCCGCTAGACTCCCTCGGTTAGAATGACCGGCAGTCCTCAAGAATGCCGGCCATTTAGAACAACTACCGGACATTTGCTTTAATATTATTTTGCTGTATTAACAACAGCAAAACGCATAAATCTGATATTCTGTGATACATTGATACATGCAAGTCTGCGCTAATTGGGGCTGAGGACACATTTTTATTTCCAGACTTGACCCAAAACTGAGACAGTAGAAACCAAGCCAACAGTAAACCTGAGTACGGTAATTATTACCCTGTTATTACAGACACATGCTTAGACCCTAGAACCAACTGCACAAAGTCTTTCTCTTATTTTTCTTTGTGTAGGTGGTTTAAAGTATCAAAATCAAGACTGCGCACTTTTCCTTACACACGCAGTCAGTTACACAATATATGCCCATGTTAAACTCATAAACAACAACAGTTAGCTTCACATTAGGAACTGGGCAAAGAGCTTGTAATGCCACATATGAAGAGGCACATGGAGGGCACGCTGAAACTCCATAAGCATGTCATAGAGGCAATGGGAAGATGTGGGTTAAAAAAAGACAACAGCCACCACTGCACAAAAAGACTGTGATCCTTTGTGAGGCATGCAAAAATGAGGATGGTAGTTTGTGCTTTACTTAAATGCTGTGTTTAGTTGAACACAGACAGAACACAATTCAGCAGTTTTCTGTTATAAAACAAAAGTACAGTTCAGTTCAGTTCAGTCGCGCTTTATCTGTTATCTGTGTATGTGTGACAAAATTACAAATAAACACATTGCAAATACTGATTCCAGAAGTGTTTGACCCTACTTATTGCTAAAGAAATAATACAAGATCAAATCATTCAATTATAAATCACACATGGAAAGATGGGTCATTTTTGACTCGTGTGTAAACTTGATGTTGTAATATAAAAACTGGTTCTTTTCATAGCATAAAGAGGAAAAAAAAAATAATAATGATATGTGGTAATCAAAAAAAGCATATTGAAAGAATATTTGTAGCAATTTATCTATAAAATTAATTTATTTCAAAGATGGAACAAAGGTAAACTCAGCCAGCATTAAATATCCAGGGAAATGAATGCGGGTCATTTTTAACCCATGTTGCGCATTAGAGGGGGGGTACTTATGTTGCACATCAAAGGGTTAAATCATGTTCATTTGGCGGTCATCAAAGAAGTTGAGGTGAGTGATATTAGGGGGGGCCTCACATTGATCTTTGCCTGGGGCCTCCAAGTCACTAAAACTGCCCCTGCCCAGGAAGTCATCAAAATAGTATTAAAGACGGTCCATAACGTGAACATACGCAATCAATAAGCATAAGTTATGCAGTGTTAAGCTTGTGCATGCAGTGAGGAAATCCAGTCAATGAAACAGGCCAGTTAGAGAAAGGAAGCCTGTAGCACCCTATAATGTAACATGACATAATGTATAATGACAGAGTAAGATGTCAATTTGACATTGAAAGTGATATAATAGCCATTTATGAGTGGATATGTAGGCCTATTTTTATGTCAGCTGTCATGTAATGTGTATGTAGGTGTTATGAATGCTTATGTATACCCTCTTCAGATGAAGTGTTACTGAAAGTTGTTTTATTGGATTGTGGTTTTTTTCATGAGGTAGTGATATGTTGGAAATCTGTGAAGTGAAGAGGTATGTTTAGGGGAAGAGTTACCTGGGGTCTCCAGTGCTGCTCAGAAGCTTATCTGAGCTGGAATTCTGGTCTCCCAAGGAGGTAAGTCCATCACCCACTCAGTAAGACCAGGATGTAGCTGCATGTCCCTGAGTATTTGCACATGTGCATATGGCTGTATGGTACTCAAGGTCTGCAATTTTACCCAAATGTCATTCTGTTGTTTCAAATCCAGTGTATACAACATTCTTAGATTCTTAAAACACAAAATGTAGAACTCTGGACTGAAAATGAACATAAATATTACATTATCTGTCAAGTATTGAAAAAAAAATGTTATTACAATATCAGTCAGGATATTTTATTACAGCAGCAGCAGCAAGAGGTTTCCCTACCTTTATAGAGTGCCCTCAGGTGGTGAATGGCTGTCACACCCCCAATGTAGACGTGGAGAGGGAGAGAGGTCATCCTTGCTACAATCATAATGCTTGTAAAATTATATATCCAGCCTTGGTCGTCAGTGGTCTTAAAGATAGTCAAGTTTAATTGATAGTTCATGATTTGGTTCTGCATTATGTGTGTCTTTGCGTTTGAGAATCTAATCAGACAAGAGGGAAGTGGTCAGCAATTCATTTTTTAAAACTAAATCATCTGTTTTCAATAGGTTATTAAGTCAGTACCAGAACTGTTCAAATGCTTGTGTTTTGGTCACGGATTTTCTGATGTCTTCCTCCACCGCAGTATCGCCTAGGTAATCTGTGTTGGAGTTCTTTCTCTGCAACTTTTTTATTATATCTTTTTTTCTTTGTCTTAGACTTAGCTAGCAGACGTGTTAAGTTATTCAGCTGTTATGGCACCCACTGGTTAACTGTGCAAAAAAATGGTTAGCAAGGTGAAGGAAAGGCTTTTAAATCGGCTAGATCAAAAATAAATAAATACACCATGGTTGTTCGCGAGCCTATAATTAACCCAAGAGTGTATTGTTGCAACTTGACTGGGCAATAGGCGTATTTTTCTTTTCATAATAATCACGGTCTGCCTCAACAGCCGTTTACATTAGAGACTGATTCGATCCTGCGCGTCCAACACGACACAAAACAACCAACGTCTGTTGGGCTGCGTTATGTGAAAGGGGGTGTGAGGACTGCGTTGCTATGCAACCGTAAACATTATCTCCAAGCCAGCCACTGTTTTCCATGGCTTCATAACTGCAGAGAGATCCAGAACTTTTTTATGGTACGTATATTTGAATATCATTTTTTTTGTCAAAGCTTCTTACCTCAATTAACCTTAGAAATATCGTAGAACGCTCGTTGAAAAGTTTGTTCCATTTCGGTTCAGTGTTGTTTGGCCTCGCGTGTCAACTTTGAAAAACTCAACCATGACTGCATATGTCTCAAGGTGATGGCCCCAGCCCGGCCCAAGCTTTCTCGGTGCCCTCCAACCGCCAGTCACTGTTACTGATGCAATTAATGCTAGGTATTCTGCACATTTACCGCTATTCTAAACCACAGCCTAGAAAAAAATGGTAACATAACGTGAGTTCTTCTTCATTTTATTTTAAACGGCTCACTAAAACCTGACATTAAGAGTAAATAAATTTATAAAGTCACATTAATTACTTCAGTTGAACTTGAAGGGATTTGTCTCAGTTGATTCTTTAAATTAGTTGCAACCGGACTCATTTATTTGACCAGTGTGTATGAACTGATTTTGTAGTTTGCTGATGATCATCCCTATACATAATGGTAATGACTATAAGGGTCACACTCTGGGCCCACTGGCATGGATAAAGTAAATTCAGATGTGAACAAGACAGTTGTGAATCTGGAAAGGACTGTGATTGTCTCTGGGAGATCAGGAAGTCCTCCACTCCTCTGTCTCTGCTGGGATGTTACAGGTTTAACTGTTATGCACGCAGATTTCCATCTGAATGCATAACAGTTAAAGGCTCCTGTCTCCCTTCTCTTTTCTGGACTGTCTGTCTGTAGAGGGCTGTGTCAAAGGCCCTAAATACTCTTAAGTCTGTAGGAGTGGACATTTGTGATGGAGATGGACTTCTTCCACTTTTTCCTCATCTGTCTCTCATTATTAGGAGACCCACCCCATCAGCATGCACCCAAACAAGGAAAATAATTTGTTGGTGGTAATGACTTAAATTTTTGTACAAAACTCTCAGAAATACACCTCCTGATAAAGACCCCCTTCCTTTTTAAAACACCTCTCCCTCTTTCTGAAACATCACACTTTTAGAGGATAAGATCAGGGTTCCTCAATTAGTTTTTCCTGGGGGCCACATTTTTCAAGGACAGAAAGCCAAGGGCCAGACATGATTTATTGGATGTTCACACACACACACACACACACACACACATATGTATATATATATATATATATATATATATATATATATATATATATATAGTGCTTTACAAATTTATTAGACCACTCAGAGACCATCCAGCATCATGAAGGGCTTTAATGGGGACTCTTTCATTTTCAGTGAGCTCTCCACATTTTACCATTTTGAACAGGAATGAGGAATTTACCTTTTTATACCCAAATTTGAGCCGGCTCACTGGGCTTCTCTGAGAAGTCAGAAATTAATCAAACATAACATTCAACCACTAATACTATTTTTTCTGTTCAGGAATGCAAGTAAATAACTATAATTTTACATATTAATCAAGAAATAATAATGTGCTTTACTATTTTTTTAGGTTTTTGTAAATAAGTAAATTTGAAAATTCATGGATAACAATAATAATTATATTTTAGCATTAAAAATATCATTTGGGTTAAAGAGCTTCAACATATTGGTGTATTAACCATTGCAGAAACATAAAAAAGGATTTTGGTAACTACCAATGCTGTTAATTTAGGGCAGCTGTGGTATAAACCTTACTTTGGGTGGTGGTCTAATAAATTTGTTAAGCACTGAGTGCACCCACACACAGAGTATGGCTTAATTAGCTATACTTAGATCTATGAAACACAATACAGAAGGCTAGTTCATTTATTTTACGTTTTTTGCTTCAACCATAAACCCTATTACAGTAACAGCTAGTTTGTTTCCTATAATAAGTATTTACTTTACAGCTCTTTAATGATCAGTATTAACATGAAATCCCATCCCGTATCAGATATTATAAATAGACTACTGCATTGATGCAAGCTTTGTTGTCTTCCTTAAACTCAAAAATAATTGGCTACATATCTACAAAGACACATAATTTCTCTATAAATATCTTATTCTGGGTAATTTCCTTAAAACGTGTCTTTCCTGTAATCATTTTCTTCTATCCCTGCAGTCTGAAAAGGCTGTATGTGTACATGGGAGCATGACGACGAGTCTGCTAACTTTTATCCTCTTTATGTCCTCTCTCCCTGTACTGGCCTCATTCTTCGTGCTTGAAAAAGCTTATCCAGCTAGCTAAACAATCAAACATGTTCAGAGAAGACTCTCAGACCAAAGAAGTTGCGTTGTCTTTGAGTTTACTGAGGGACATGACTGTGAAAGGATATGGCCTTCGAGAGCTTCAGTTAACAGAAAATATTCCTTCCTCAGGACACAAAGGAGGAGACTGCTCAGCAGCACTGACCATGTGCTCTTTCAGCATAAATGAAAGTGAAACTTAAAACTACGGCCACATATTTACCCTGTGCCACTAGGCGGCAGTGTTACACTAAGTAAACATAAAAAAGACTGATTAATCTGTTAGGACATGGCACAGTCCATGACACTCCCCGCCTGGTGTCCGAAAAGACACTACACCGCTTTCAGGCATTAGACTGGAATATCTGAGTCTTTAGTGGACAGTAGGAGAATGAGCTCCGTGACAGGCCTGGAAAATACCTTGGGTATACCTTGTCGGATGACTCTAACCTCCACTTTCCTTACAAGTTGGTCTGTGCTTGGGATCGCCTTTGTTACCACACCCGTGGGCCACTCGTTTCTTCCAACCTGAAGATCCTTCATGAGGACCACATCTCCTTCCTTGAGGTTGGGTCCCCTATCCTGCCATCTACTCCTGGTTTGCAGTGTGGAGAGGTACTTGCGTCGCCACCTCTCCCAGAAGGTGTCAGCGAGGGCTTGTACCTGCTTCCATTGCTGCTTAAGAAGCTCTGCCTTTCCAAACTGATAAGGAGGAGGAGGGGGAGTTCCTGTTCTTTGTGTCAGCAGCATGGCTGGTGTGAGCACAAGTAGGGAGTCAGGATCTGATGACACTGGCAGGAGGGGCCTAGCATTCATGATGGCACACACCTCAGCTAGCACTGTGGTCAGGACCTCATGGGTAAGATGTGAAGATGTCATTTGCAAGAACATGGAATCCAGGATACAGCGTGCAACACCGATGAGGCGTTCCCATGCTCCGCCCATGTGAGATGAGTGGGGAGGGTTGAATACCCAGCTACATCTCTGCTCCTAAAGATACTTGTCCAGATCTTTGTTTTGTATATCCATTCCCAGTTCTTTGCTGGCACCAATGAAATTGGTGCCTTGATCTGACTTTATCTGTTTTGGTGCACCACGAAGCGAGAAGAATCTTCTGAGTGCATTAATGAAGCTGGAGCTGGATAGGGATTCAGCAACTTCGATATGCACTGCTCTGACACACATGCATGTGAACAGCACTGCCCATCTCTTGCTGTTCGCATGACCGCCTCTTGTGCGCCGTGCAGACACTTCCCAGGGTCCAAAGATGTCAAGCCCAACATAAGTGAAAGGGGGAGCTGTTTGCAACCTTTCAGCTGGCAAATCTGACATTTGCTGCTGTACCATCCTGCCTCGAAGTTTTCGGCAGGTGACACATTTAAAGAGTACGCTCTGGATGTGCCTCTTTCCTCCTACCAACCACAGTCCATCAGTGCGAATGGCACCCTCTGTGAAATGTCTATCCTGGTGCTTTACTATTTCATGATGATGCCTAATGATCAGTGTTGCAAGGTAGTGGTTGCCAGGAATGATAAGGGGGTTTACCTCACTTAAGGTCAGCTGGGAACTGGATATGCATCCTCCAACTCGGAGAAGGCCGTCTTTGTCAATGACTGCTCTTCTACGGTAGAGGCTTTCAGACATAAATGCCACCCTTTGCAGCTATTCTCAGCAGTAGCATGGACAAAGGAATGGGCAATGTGTGACAGATGTGCCACTGCTCGGATGAGCGATTGAAAACTTGAGAAACGCTCAAAGCGCTTAACTCCCAGATGATCATTTGAGGTCTGAGTAATGTGCACTGACACCACAGGACGTATTTCTGCATCTGCAGTGGGGTCGATGAGGTCAAATGATGTGTCAGATGCTGGGTAACAAGTGAGGGGCTTTGATAAGAATGGTGGTCCGGATAACCAGGTCGTGCTTGCAAGGAGTGCAGCTGTGACTGACCTTGACCCATAGTCTGCTGGGTTTTGCTCTGACGGTACATATTTCCATTGTTCTGGAGATGTTGACTGTCTGATCCGTTGAATCCGGTTGCTTACATAAATGTAAAACCTCCTTGTCTCATTATATATGTAGCCTAGAACGATCCTGCTGTCTGTGAAGAATGTGACTGAGTCTATTTTCAGGTGCAACTCACTGACTTCGGCCTGAATCCAGTCATTGACGGCAGCGCAGAGTTCAAGGCGAGGTATGGTAGTCTCCCTTACAGGTGCCAGTTTTGATTTCCCAAAGACAAATCAAACGTCGCATCTGTTTTCACGGTTGGTGATCTTAAAGTATGCCACAGCTGAGATAACTTTGACTGAAGCATCAGCGAAAACACACAACTCAACTGACTTGGCATCAGAAGGGGAGAAAGAGGAGTAACACCTGGGTATCTGTAGCTCCTGCAGATGTTCTAGTGACTTTCTCCATTTTTCCCACTCTGTTCTCTTATCATCAGGGAGTGGAGAATCCCATTCTCCTGCTTTGGATGACAGCTGTCTGAGAAGAAATCTGCCCTGAATCATGACAGGTGCAATGAATCCGAGTGGATCGAAAACACTGTTTACCACAGAGAGCACACCTCTGCGCGTAAATGGCTTGTCATCAACTTGAACTCTGAATGTAAACACATCTGAAATGAGATTCCAGCAAATTCCTAAGCTCCGCTGCAAGTGTATCTCATCTTTTGACAGGTCCAGGTTCTGAACATCTTTGGCAAGATCGTCGGTGGGGATAGCATCCATGACAGGCTTCCTATTTGAGGCTATTTTGTGTAGCTGTAGGTTGGACAGAGCAAGAGCCTCCTGAGCTCTCTGGAGGACAGAGATAGCCTCTTCCTCTGTAGCAAAGGACTTTAATGCGTCGTCCACATAGAAGTCCTCTTCCACAAATCTCCGCACATCACTTCCATAGCTCTCCTCTTCTTCTCTTTGCAGCTCTCCTCAGTCCATAGATGGCGACAGCTGGAGAAGGGGAGTTGCTGAAGACGTGGACCCTCATACGGTAGTCCACAATGTCGCTGTTCATTTCATTGTTTCTGAACCACAGGAAACGTAGATAGTTCCTGTGTTCATCTTTGACAACAAAACAGTGGAACATGTGTTCAATGTCCCCTGTGACAGCAACTGGCTCCTTCCTGAATCTGACAAGGACTCCCAGAAGGCTGTTGTTAAGATCTGGTCCGGTTAGAAGGACATCATTTAGAGAGACTCCATCATAGCGAGCACTCGAGTCAAAAACAATGCAGATCTTGCCGGGCTTCCTGGGGTGATACACACCGAATGATGGAAGATACCAACATTTTTGGTCATCTTTTAGTGCTGGGGCCAGTTCTGCATGGTTATCATCCAACATCTTCTGAATGAAGTCCATGTAGTGTGCCTTCATCTCAGAATTTTTCTCAAGAGTGTTGCAGAGATTTTTAAGCCGTTTGTAGGCATATCCTCTGTTATTTGGAAGCTGCCTCCTGTGTGAACGGAAGGGTAGGGGGGGCACCCAGTTGTTTGCACTGTCTCTGAAAACCTCTCTGTCCATTATCTGTATGAACTTCTGTTCATCAATAGATGGAGCAAGGCTGCTGTCATTCTTTGTACACAGAAAGACTGATTCACCAACGTTCTCTCCTATGGGAGACGTTGTGTTGAGTGTAATGGGTTGCACTCTTGGAAGTGCTTGGTGAACTGAAAGATGGACGTTTTCTTTTACCTGGACATGACTTTCACAGGGGGTCAGGAAGCTTGGATGACCATTTTCAAGAACACATGTCTTCAAACTGCTCACTGTAGATGGCTTGTGGGTTGGACCAAGACACACGTCCCCTATAACTACCCATCCCAGGTCTAATTTCTGGGCAAACGGGGCATCATGTGGGCCATTTATCTGCCTGTGAATTTTGTGGACACGGAGAACGTCTCTTCCTAACAGCAAAACTATGTTTGCTTTAGGGTCCAAAGGAGGGATCTCACTTGCAATGACCTTGAGATGTCCATGATGTGAAGCTGCATCAGGGGTGGGTATTTCCGACCTGTTGTCTGGGATCTCTTCACATTCTACCAAGGTAGGTAGTTGTAGGTTGACCTTCTGATCTATTGACTGTATTGTATAGCCACATGCTCTTCTTCCAGTGGTCTCAGACACGCCTGCACATGTTTTTAGCGTGTATGGAGATGGAACACTGTTGTCTTCAAAGATGTTAAAGAATTCAGTTCTTGCGAGAGAGCGGTTGCTCTGCTCGTCAAGAATGGCGTACATTCTCTTTGCTGCATTTGATTGTTGTTAGGGTACACATTTACCAAACATATCTTGGAGCAGGAACGTGAGCTCATCCCCTCACCACATACTTCAGTACACCTCGGTGTGGCTTCCTCCTCATCGTCTCATCGTCCTCCCCGCCATGGTTTGTATTCGGTTGAGGTGGCTTAAGTTTCCAGGGTGCAGGGCCTGGGTGCAAAACTGTTACATGCCTGTCACTTTCACACTCAGAGCATGTGATTGCTGTCTTACAGTTTTTAGCTATGTGAGCTGTGGATGCACAACAGCGGAAACAAATAGCGTTCTCCTTGATATATTGTCTCCGTTCCTCAAAAGGTTTCTCTCTGAAAGCCCTGCACTTGTTAAGGGTGTGAGGCTTCTTGTGGATGGGACAGGTCTTAAGTAAATCAGTAATTGGTTTTGTGGGAGACTGGTTGCCCTCTTGGTCTTGGGGACCTATCAGAGTCTTGTGGACTGATGTGCACTGTCTTGTTGGACCATAGCCATCATCAGAACGTTCTCGCTTTGAAGGAGTGTGACTTGGTGATGAAAGGATGAAACTTGGGTCATTTCGAGCTTTGGCTTCATTGTAGATGAACTTTGAGAAAACAGCAAATGGAGGGGATGACACGTGGTACTCTTCTTTATATTTGGAGCCAAAGGATGTCCATTTGTCCTGCAGGTTGTATGGAAGTTTTTCTAGTATGGGATGGATTCCCCCGGCTGTGTCCAGATATGACAAACCGGGTAGAAAGTCATCCTCTTTAGCTGCTTCTATCTCTAAAAGAAGATCTGCAAGGTCACGCAGTTTTTGTGCATCTCTGTTGGATATCTTTGGAAAGTTCTCCAGTCTGGTAAAAAGAGCCCTTTCGATGGCTTTAGGCGTCCCATAACATTGCTCTAGACGATCCCACGCCATCTTCAAGCCAGCTGCTGGGTGCTTTATGTGGACTGATTTGATTCGCCGTACATGTTCTGAGGACTCCTTCCCCAACCACTTCACAAGCAGGTCAAGCTCTTCTGCTTCAGTTAAATCAAGACCTTCAATGGCATTAGAAAATGAAGACTTCCATGCCCAGTAGTTCTCCACTCTGTCATCGAATTTTGTTAGACCTGTGGTGATAAGTTGACGTCTGGCAAGAAACTTTGCAAGGTCAGCTGTAGCGGCAAGGCTGCTGTGACCACCTTGGCCATAAGACTGATCTGGTGTAATGTCAGTATTGATGGAGCTATATGGACGTCCATATCTTGTTCCACTATCTCTCTGCCTTCTACTGCTACTGGGATATGACAGGTCATAATGAAATGTAGTAGGTATCTCAGGCTGTGTTCATCTACTGTGAGGCAATGTAGGACTCTCAAACTGTTCTAGTGGGGGGGGGGGGGGGGGGGGGGTGTGTATTTTTGCTCTTTCTTTTTGACCAGATGTTCAGTCAGACTAATCTTTGGAGTTTTTTGTTCAGTTTCAGTAGCTAAATCAGAGTGTACTCTCTGAATGGGAGAAACTTTGGGCTCTTCAGGTAAGTCAACATGGTCATCTTCAAATGCTGCTTCTAAAGCTGCGGCCTCAGCCAAGGCTGCTTCTTTTTCTTTTTCATCTTGCAGCGCCTCGAGCTGTGCATCAATCCTTGCTCTTTCTACTTTAATTTCAATTTCTTTCTTAGAGAAAGCAGCTCTGGCCTCTGCTGCCTTTGCCTTTGCACGAGCCATTGCTTAAGTCATGATCACCTTTGAGCTGCTAGACGATCGTGATGAACGGGAGCACACTGATTGGATCTCTAGATCTTCCATTTCTCTTTTGTCATAAACTTGGGCTTTTACTGTTAGCATGTTCTCTGCTGCTTGGCTTTCTTCTTCCATGTTAACCACAGGCTAGAGACATTTCTACAGTTGCAGTCTGTGAAAAGCTGTACGTAGTAGGGTGCTGTACAGAGGCACGTAGAGGATGTCTTAAGGTGCAGAAGCGATGAGAAGATATCCTTTCACTGTACTGGCCTCACTCTTGGTGCTTGAAAAAGCTTGTCCAGCTAGCTAAACAATCAAACATGCTCAGAAAAGACTCTCAGACCGAAGAAGTTGCGTTGTCTTTGAGTTTACTGAGGGACATGACTGTGAAAGGATATGGCCTTCGAGAGCTTCAGTTAACAGAAAATATTCCTTCCTCAGGACACAAAGGAGGAGACTGCTCAGCAGCACTGACCATGTGCTCTTTCAGCATAAATGAAAGTGAAACTAAACTTAAAACTACGGCCACATTGTTACCCTGTGCCATAAGCGGCAGTGTTACACTAAGAAAACATAAAAAAGACTGATTAATCTGTTAGGACATTGCACAGTCCATGACACTCCCTGTCCGTGCAAAAACAATTAGACACTACACAGCTCAGACTCCCGTTAAGAAGACACAGAACTGTGCATGGAGTAATTTTCCAACAACAGAAACTACAGGAATCCATGAGTTTAATAGGACTGTAGTCTGTGTTTAGCATACCTGTAACACTGCTGTGCAGAGATGCTGTTTGACTCTTGTGTGGTACGGTCAAGAACATTACGTTAACATTCATTTTAATGAACACTTTTAAGAAACAAGCTAAAAAAGAGCAAATACGAATCTCCTAATTTGAAACATCAACTAAAACTATTAAATCTTAGGCTGGACACTGTTTCTTCCTGACTTTTACTGCAGGCACCTCATTCCCATTATTTACAACCTGACTGGTCCCAGTTTGCTTCTGAACTGCTTGTGAACATTCACTTCCTCACTCTTGGGGGGCCTCTGGTTGCGATGGGGCCCTAAGTAGCCGCCTTTGTCACTTTTGCCTCCGGCCGACTCTGAATGGCCCGTATTGTAGACAAAGTTTGTGGCTATCAGTACAACTTCAAGACATCGAGTTGAGTTGATTTTTCGGCCCTTGTTAGTAAACGTTGACAAGTTACTATTCAATTTGTTTTGCTTTAAATTGTCTCATTAAATATCTTCCTTCCAACAGTATTGCCTTGAAGTCCAACTTTCAGGTTTTGTGAGTTAGATCCTTTGGGGCAGTATACCATGGCCTCTGACCCTTCAATGGCCTCTCTGCTGAACTGCCTGGGCCATAGCAAGGAAACTGAATCCAGAGGTAATTATAAAGCCAACTTTAATAAGAGAATAATATATTAATTTATTAAAGGCTGCCAATATATTACAAATGTGACATATTGTCCTAGAGCGTCTACAAAAGCTGCCTGAACTACAAAGGTCTGCAATCCCACCAAGGCCTCCAGTCCATGTTCAGGACCCACAGGTAGGACTTAGTTAAGGCCAATTAAGTAGTTTATTATAATGAAATAGTTGTTAGATAAGTTTATAACCATTTAAATACTTTTCATTTTACCATTAATAGTAAGTTTAGATGCATTTGCTCAGTTGTGCAATGAGCTATCGCACAAGGATATACTGTAGATGTTTTGTAGATTTAAAAGTTTATTTTATTTTAGGCTGTGTTGAAGAGGCGTGTAAAAAGGACCCAACCAAGTCTCCACCACTTGAGAATCCGCAAGCAGTTGTTGTTTTCAGGCCTATACACTCAGGCACCTCCCTCTGAACAGACAGAGCAACAACAGAGACACCATGTCAAACTGCCTTTTCACCTACCTCCTCTGAGGTCATCTAAGGTCAGTGACAAACATATTCCATAAGAGAATTAAGCATTATTTAAAAGATGTGCTGAGTGCATGAACAGGTTTCTTCAAGAATCTGGGAATTTAATGTAGTTAATAAGTCAAAAAGATAGACATTATTAAACCATGGCTACCAGTAAGACTTTGGTAACTGTATTAAATCTTTTAGCTAGCCATTCACCTTTAAGTATAAATAAATAGTGGCAACGAATGTTGTGTCGAAATATTCACAAAACCTTGACAAAGTCAGTTTTGGAGAAAATAATCTCTGTTTATGTCCTCCCACCACTCCCCAGCCACCCCAGACTGTTGTATCAACCACTAGTGTTCCCGGACGACCTTTTCCCATTAAGAACAGAAGAGCACTGGGCAATCCCTCAAAAGTTCAAATCTGTCACCACAGCAAGGATGACTATCCCATGATCAGTGATGGAGGTGTGCTATCAGTATGTAGGGATGAGTTTGACTTAATATGCCTTGAGTGCCAAGAAGAAGAGTCTAACTACCACTGCAAGCTGAAGAGCATCCCTTTCTTTGCCCACTTCAAAAAATGGAAACCTTTTTACTTCTGGCGTACCCAAATTAGCACCAGGAAGATTCATTTGGCTAGAGAGACCCTCCAGAAGAATTTGTTCTTTGTTAGTCAGGTATGTTTCTGTTGGGAACAAATACTTTGATGGAGGGAAGCAATCTTTAAGTTTTACAACTTTGAATCATTGTAAGAAATATCCATGTTATGTTATTAAAATGTTTTCTGTATCATGCAGTCTCTAAGTCCAGCATTGATCAACATCAGGAAAATGTGTTTCCAAACCAGTGATGCAGGCTTGTTCCATTTGGAGAAAAAACACACACACTCACTCTCTGACTTCCAGAATAGCCAGTTCATACAGCTGCAAGAGGTGCAGTTTTACCTGACAAAAAATGAGTCCAAATGTTTGGAGCTTGTACTTGCATATTACATGGCTCTGTGTGATCCCCATAAGTTCATTCTTGATTTGTTTTTTATTGTCAGGTATTGAATGATTTGAAGAAGTTTCAAGACCTCATAAAAGAGTTGACAATTTGTGCCTGCCACCACTACTTGTCAGATCATGTATTAATGTCTGATGGCCCAGGTGAGTTGAGACTGACCATACTGAGACAATGGGAAGTAATGTAGAACAAAATGTTAAAAGCTTGATCTGTCTTTGTTGCAGATGTTACAAAAAATAGACAGATCAATGAGAGTTTTTACTCAAGCCGCCTCATGTGGTTAGTAGTTTTGGCTTTGGATTTTTTCAATTGTCTCTCATTTTGTTTATCAGACATAATTGCTCTTTTTTAAGACTATAGAAATATTTTGACACGTCAACTGAAGTAGAAATTGATTAAATTAATGGCGTCAGTGTTTCATTCTGCTGTACTAGCTGACTGGTATGCACTGTCCATATTATGAGTAACACCTGATTTTCTCTTATAGTTATGCTATGTTATATATAGAGAATGCATCCTTCCATCCTCTATCAACACAGCTCTTTTATGCCTCAATTATCCAGCTTCATCCGTCTTGTTGACTACATGGTCATTAACACCTTGCACATCTTAGTGGTGAATGCAGTGACAAAACTGCTTTCTGTGGTCCATGAGCAAGTATGTCAAACTCCCAACCATATCATTATTCAAAGCTGGGGTCAGCAGTCTGACAATGAAACTGCTGAAGAAGAAAGGAAAAAGAAAGTAGGTCACATCTTAGTGTTATCACCAAAACAAAACCATAAAAAGTCATTACATAATCGTCTGAATCACGCTTCAAGCAGACACTAACAAAGTTGTATTTAAATATGTCATTTGCCTTGTGCAATTTAGGGTTTCAAGATGGAAACTCACGGGGCCCAACCTTTGTTCATAACTGAGCTAATGCTGGACACAAATGCTTTGACTTACAAACCCTCTCAAGATGACTTCAAGGTTATTACTCTGGAGTTGTTTTAAACCATTTCACTTTCTCCCACTGACTCTTTCATTTTAATCTTAAGTTTATACCTTTGTTTTTTCCTGCAGGAGGCTATTACTAAGATCATTGGGTCATTTGAGAAAACGGTGATGTCAGTTAATACCCTATCTGCTGATCCTGACTTGCACTCAGTGACAAACAAGGTATTAAAATAAAACCCAGAAGACCTTATGTATGTGTGTAGCCTAATATAGGTGTCATTCATATTAATGTGACTGAAAAGAAAAAAGTATCAAGTTAATGTTAGATTTGATTCTGCAGTTAATCCCTGCTATGGTTTATGTGTTTATTTTCACGTCTGTTAACTTTTAGAAATGTTCAAATGGATATGATCAGATCCTTTGTTTGAAATTCTTCATCGACAATGATGGTCACCTCCAAACTTTAATCCAAAATATTAAGGTTAGTTTATGTATTGCATGGTTGTTTTGGTCTGGAGGGTATAGAGTTTATTTGCTGTTCATGTGTGTTTTGGCCTGTGTGTTTTCCCTTAGGAATCATTGCAGTTTGCCTTTGATTCAGCAAAACTGTATTCACACACGCTTAAACATTTCTGGCTGTTCTATAAAGAGAATCAGAGTCTTGATCTGCATGAAATACAACAACAGGATCATGGTGATGTATTCAACATCAATATTATTTTGTCACACATTTCTAAGCCACTGAACAAGAGGAGTCACAAATTTGGCAAAGTGCTCATCTAAGTCTCTGTAATCTTTTTGTATGTATGAGAGAGAGACCTTTGCTGGCAGCTGTACAAGTAGTAATAACACTTTAGATACATTCTTCAAGTTTTTTCTTCAAGATTTTGAATTCACAGATGAACAAACAAATCAAAATTTTCAAGTTAAATAGCTCTTCTCTTCCTCAATGGTATGCTGTTTTTGAAACTAAACAAAAGGATGTTTACATTTACTGTTTTAGCCATCTGTAATTACAAAGCTGAAGTTCTGAATAATTAACCCCCCAATGTTCCCTTGGTTGTTTTTATACTTCAGTATTCTTAATTTCTTATGTTTGCTACTAGCGTCAATAGGCTCTCAGTAGATTGATATACACTCAGCAGCAGGACAGTGTCCAACATTGCCCCTTTGAAGTTCTAATACAAACAAATGTGCATCCTTTTGTGAAACACTTCTCCATAAAGTACTTCAGTTGTCATAAATGCCACTATGCACCTTAAACTTGTATCAGGGAATAAATCTACTGCATATTTGTATTGAACCAACATGTTTTTCAAGATAGTTTACAAAAACAGCAGGACTGTATTCTTTTATTATATTATTTACAAACATTCAGCTGTAATGCACTGTGACCAAGGCATTTGGAAACCTTTTGCAAAGTAGCAATGGCAATGAAAAACTTCCTTAAACAGGCAGAATCCTTGAGCAGAGTCAGACTCATGTTGAACACCCTTCTACTGTAACCGTGGTAAGCCTTCAAAGTTATTAATGGTAGATAGGTTCAGGGTTAAACAAATTAAGCTGTCATTTCTAAAGTTTGACATTGTCACAATGTTTCATATAATTTTAAAGGAAAAATGTTAAAACTTTTCTGTTTTATTATGGACTGTTACGCACATGCTGCGCTTTAGAATATGTTTGTATATGTGTATCCCTTATTTGTATCACAGATCTGTCTTTTTTTGAAAATGCGCTGAAGTTACACTACAGTGAGTACAAGGAGGCCTTAGCCATTCAACAGGAAACACATCTAGGCTTACTGCTTGTGGACAAAACACAGCTCAAAGAGAAGCTGGTGTCTTCTTCACACTGCTGTCTAGAGGTATTACATTTATAAAACATTTTGAAAATGTTTTATAAATGTGGGATAGAAAATGCATAGAAAATACCTGCTACAGCCAAATATTAATTCACCCAGCAAAGATTTTTCCTTGAATTGGTGTATCTCTCTTCTCCAGATCATAAACAAAATGCTATCCAAGCTTTTTAAGAGAAAAGTTGATGCAGTCATTGCTGAGGCATGTGATGCTCAGTTTAAACTAGAGTTCAGGCCCACCACTACAACTGAGTTGGCCAACTACCTAACATTCTTGGATGAGGTACAGGAGAGGGTAATACACACATTTTACTTGAATCACAGTTTCTGGAGCACTTACATTCTTTGTTACAGAACAAAAAAGGTTTTTATGTTCATTTGTCATTAAGATAGTGTCAACTTCATTTTTGTCTCCGCTTACTTCCTGTACTCTATACCCCTTCCAATCTGAATCTGTTTCCCTCTTTCTAGATTATTATGCTAGAGGCAGAGCATGAGACAGCTTCTCAGATGTACAAGCTGATAAATATGTACTCAGTTCCCATCCCATCTGAGGATCATGTTGGTTTTGCTACCTTGCAACCCTCTATGAACTCATTGCACACTGTCATAGATAAGGCAGTGGCTGAAAGAGACTCTACTGTGGACAATTTTTGCTGCTCTCTTCTTAGAGATATAAAGCATCTGAACTGTGAGGTCATGAAAACCAAGCTTAAGCTACAAGTATGTGGAGAAGTTTATAAAAACATAAAGGAGTCTTGTTATCTTTGTTTAACTTGTTTTTTTGTTTGTTTGTTTGTTTGTTTGTTTGTTTGTTTGTTTGAGTTTTTTGTAGGACCCCCAAATCCTAGACATCAATGCAGATCCCTCGAAGGTCTCTCTGCTGTTAGCAGAGGTCCAGATTTTGACTGATGAGCTGCAGGCTGAGGCCTTCACCTACACTTCATACCAGAAGATTTTTAAGGTGCTGTACTTTTGTGAGACTTTGCATACTTGCCATGATTACATAATTGAATTGCTCTTACATTAAGAAAAAAAACCAAAACAAAAACAAACAAACAAAAAAAATCAATAAATATGAATAAATAGATTAAAGGGATATTTAGGTATTTTTTAAGTTAGGTTGTAAAAGGTACTTGGTAATAGTAGCGGCATTAACTTCTGATGATTTCGGTGAGCATTGTTCTTTCTGATAGGAGGCACTTACAGAAGTTTGGCTATAAAGTGTAGCAGACGGGTACAACAGCTCTGCATCATTTACCAAGTTTAAGGCGAAAATGGGCCAAAAAGCAATGCTGGTTCAACTGTGCGCTGTATCAAAAATTCTTGAAGCGTTTTATTTTTCACCCAGAAAGCCTCTGTGTTTGGCACTGTTTGGGTCTGCAGGCTTTGTCAGAGGAAACAAATAACTAAGCTAAAAGAAGTTATTTTAGCTCAGTTTTCCACTTTAACAGCTGGCACAATGTTTGCAGAAGGTAAACATCGTGCCAACTCTGGCTTGTCTAATTAATAGGCATTAGAAGAATAAGGCTGTGTGTCTATAGCCAGCTTTTTTTGTGCTGACAGTGCTCAGGATCTCCTTCCCAGAGCATTTCTCGCCACTGTAAATTCCACTTTCTATTCAGCTGCTTCTGTAATATTTTGTAAATAGCCCTATGTGTTTCATAGTTCCATATTTCAAGGACATATCACTCAGAAGACATGCAGACAATGTAAAGGAGTCTTGTCCTGATACAGGCAGCCGTTGCGGACCTGAAAACTATGCTGAAAAAAAGACAAAGGAAGCTGAGTTAGATCTGTTCCTTTTATACTATTGTCAGAAGTCCTGCCCCATCTTGATTTTGACTGGAAAGGGAGGGAGAAGTGACAGCTCTGTTCCAAAAGTTTAACAATTGAATTTCCAATTGAGAGCGCTTTGAGCACGGCGACACAAACAACTGATGGCGCTTTTTCTTTCAAAAGCACCGAGCGCTCAGAATGCGGGACTACATTGGTTTTGATTTAGAAGTAAGCACTGCCAGCACTAACAAAAAAAAAAAAAAAAAAAAAAAAAACAGCTATGGACACAGGCCCTAAAGCGACAGCCAGAAACTTACTCGCATAACAAACTTCCATTCAACTCTTCCTGTTGATCGTTTTCACCAATTTATCTTCAGAAATTTGAAGGTCTGTAAAACACCGGCCTGGGTGGAGCGTGATACACACTGCAGATGTCTGTGAACCACTAACCTCGATCAAAAATTTCCTGAAGAAGTGTTGTAACCAAGTCCCACTCACACTCAGTGGGCATGGGCTCACTGTTTCCACACCAACACCAGCAGGTAACTCAGGATCTCTCCTACTCGCCAGTCTCAACTAAATTTTCTCTCCCCTCTTTCTTTCCGCGGAGTCTTCATCTGCAGAGTGAGATCCTCAGGGCTCATAAAAAGTACCCCCTTGTATTCATAGTAAATTGCATGTATCTATAGCTAAGTTTATTGTGCTTGGGTCTAAAAAACTAATTTAAGTGTTGTTTCAGGTTGGTCACTTGTTTCCTTTTACAAAGCCCAAATAGCCCAAATAGCTATTCAGATACTCTGAGGAGAAAGAATATGTAGCCAGTAGCCAAACCTCACACCACAAAATAGTGCCAAACACAGAGGCTTTCTGGGTAAAAAATAAAACACTTCAAAAATGTTCGATATAGCATATAATTGAGCCACCATTGCTTTGTGCCCATTTTCACCTTAAACTCGCTAAATTACGTGGACCTGCTGCACCTGTCTGCCAATCTGAATAGCCTAGCTTCTCCAAGTTCATCTTATTTCTCACTGATATCACTGCAGGCTAATGACACTACTCTTGCCAAGTGCCTTATACAACCAACTTCAAAAATACTTAAGTATCCCTTGAATAAATGGCACTGTGAAACTTGATCCAATGTAGAGGTTAGTTTGCTCAAATTTTCAATGTAAACATTATTACTTTCATCTTCTACCTTTTAAACAAAGATACAGGTGACCAAGTTTGACATGCTGGAGGACTTGCTTTCTGAGTTAGGGCTGAAAAAACTGCTTTGGAAGTATCAGGAGGAGTGGGACTCTTTCCAAAGTGGATGGAGACTGGTGAGGTGCTCATAACTTGAACAGAATGCACTCAGAGGGTGATGTTAAGACATACAGTTGAAACCAGAAGTTTACATACACTATATAAAAAGGCACATAAACTTTTTTTTTTCTCACCGTCTAACATTAAATCAGATTAAACTTTTCCTGTTTTTGGTCAATTAGGATTACCAAAATTATTTCTATTTGCTAAATGCCAGAATAATGAGAAAATGATTTTTTTTAGACAATTTTTATTACTTTCTTCAAAGTCAAAAGTTTACATACACTAAGATTACTATGCCTTTAAACAATTTGGGAAAGCCCAGATGATGATGTCATGTCTTTGGAAGCCTCTGATAGGTTTATTGACAACATTTGAGTTAATTAGAGGCACACCTATGGATGTATTTTAAGGCACACCTGAAACACACTGCTTCTTTGTGTAACATCATGGGAAAATCGAAAGAAATCAGCCAAGATATCAGGAAGAGAATTGTGGACTTGCACAAGTCTGGTTCATCTTTGGGTGCAATTTCCAGATGCCTGAAGGTGCCATGTGTAGTGTAGTCTGGCCAAAGGGTCAAGGAAGGTGGTAGGAAGGCGACAGCAGACTTCTTTTCCCCAGCAGTGAGCTTTTTATTTACAGTGTTTAAATTAACACATGTTAACTTATCAAAAATACAACAAAAATTGAAGGAAAATCAAGTCAAATTAAACTAAATCATAACTAAATTAAAGTAAGGCACGTGTTAGAAGCAGCACGGCCTCCCTGTCTCTCCCCCTGCAAATGCAAACTCTCCTGGCTTTATAGGCTGCTCAGTCACAAGAGTGGCTGCAGCTGATGGAGAACTACTTCCTAAGGGTGGAAACCCACATTTCTCTTTATACAAAGAAATTAATCTAAATCTGAAATTAACCTTAACTCATTTACACAACTAAATGGCTTTTAAACAAACAAATGATATAAATCTAATTGCTAAAAGAAACATTACAAGTTCCAAAAGAAAACATGAATCAAAAGGAAAATTCCCACAGTTAGTATGGCCCAGGGATGTCTCTGATGACATCACCAACTCTATATATAGGCAGGAAGTGCTGGGCCGGCCCTCTTTAGCTGCCAGACCTCATGGCATACTAAACAAAGGAACAAACAAATGTGAGTATACACAAAGAAACATGAAAATCATAGTTAATGAAACTAAGACTAAATAAAGGTGATTTAATCAACTAAAACTGGGTGTTTGCTTTAAATTACTTTTGCTTTGGTGTAAACTGTAACTAAATGCTGACACAAACAAACCCAGGATAGTAAGTGCTGCAATGTTACAAAAGCAAAAGTAAATTATAGCTAAATTAACAAATATGAGAAATGTGATATGATACTTAATGATATAAGTGACAATGTGGTGCATAAAGAAGAGGTCTCACCCACTTTGTCATACCCCGTTCATCTGTTCAAACAATTATACGCAAGTATAAACACCATGGGAATGTCCAGCCATCATACTGCTCAGGAAGGAGATGGGTTCTGTGTCCCAAAGATGAACGTGCTTTGGTCCGAAAAGTGCATCTCAACCCAAGAACAAAAGCGAAAGACCTTGTGAAGATGCTGGCTGAAGCGGGTAAGAGTGTGTCATTTTCAACAGTCAAACGAGTCCTGTACCAACATGGGCTGAAAGGCCACTCTCCCAGGAAGAAGCCATTACTCAAAAAAGGAAAAATAAAATAGCCAGATTACAGTTTGCAAATGCACACAGGGACAAAGACCTTAATTTTTGGAGACATGTTCTGTGGACGAAACTAAAATTGAACATTTTGGCCATAATAACCATCGTTAAAAGGGGCGAGCCTGAGAACACCATCCCAACTGTGAAACATGGGGGTGGCAGCATCATGTTGTGGGGTTGTTTTGCTGCAGGAGGGACTGGTGCATTTCACAAAATAGATGGCATCATGAGGAAAGAACATTATGTGGAAATACTGAAGCAACATCTCAAGACATCGGCCGGGAAGTTAGAGCTTGGGCGCAAATGGGTTTTCCAAATGGACAATGACCCTAAGCATACTGCCAAACTGGTTACAAAGTGGCTTAAGGATAACAAAGTCAATGTTTTGGAGTGGCCATCACAAAGCCCTTATCTCAATCCCATTGAAAATTTATGGGCAGAGCTGAAAAGGCATGTGCGAGCAAGGTGGCCTACAAACTTGGCTCAGTTAAACCAGTTCTGCCAGGAGGAATGGGCCAGAATTCCTGCAAACTATTGTGAGAAGCTTGTGGAAGCATATCCAAAACGTTTGACCCGAGTCATACAGTTTAAAGGCAATGCTACCAAATACTAATGAAATGTATGTAAACTTCTGACTCTCAAGAAAATAATAAAAAATTGTCTAAAAAATGATCTCTCAAATTATTCTGGCATTTAGCAAATAGAAATAATTTTGGTAATCCTAATTGACCAAAAACAGGAAAAGTTTAATCTAATTTAATGTTGGGCGGTGAGAAAAAAAACTTTATGTGCCTTTTTATATAGTGTATGTAAACTTCTGGTTTCAACTGTATGTAACAGTGTCTCCTTTTTTCTAAGTTTTCTGAGTCTGTCTGTCCTTGTTCAACTATCTCCAGAACACACTTGAGAAACTTGACCTGGAGGGTTACAGCTCTGAGATCCTCAAATTCAGCAAATATGTCAACCAGCTTGAGAAGGGCCTGCCTTCCAACAGTGTTGTGACAAGTCTTAAGAACAAGGTGGAAGTCACAAAGCAGAGGGTTAGTGGAACGTGTTCTGTAGTGACATTTACAGTTGCAAGAAAAAGTATGTGAACCCTTTGGGATTTCTTGGATTTCTGCATAAATTGGTTATAAAATGTGTTCTGATCTTCATCTAAGTCACAACAATGGACAAACACAGTCTGCTTAAACTAATACAGCACAAAAAATATGTTTTAATGTTTTTACTGAACAAAACATGTAAACATTTACAGTGCAGGGTCGATAAAGTATGTGAACCCCTAGGCTAATGACTGGTTGACCCTCCGTTGGCAGCAATAACCTCAACCAAACGTTTCCTGTAGTTGCAGATCAGACCTACACAACGATCAGGAGGAATTTTGGACCATTTCTCTTTACAAAACTGTTTTAGTGCAGCAATATTCTTGGGCTGTCTGGTGTGAATCGCTCTCTTGAGGTCATGCCACAGCATCTAAATCGGGTTGAGGTCAGGACTCTGACTGGGCCACTCCAGAAGGCGTATTTTCTTCTGTTGAAGCCATTCTGTTGTTGATTTACTTCTATGTTTGGGTTGTTGTCCTGTTGCATCACCCTTCCTCTGTTGAGCTTCAGTTGGCAGACAGATGATCTTAAGTTTTCCTGCAAAATGTCTTGATAAACTTGGGAATTCCTTTTTCCGTGAATGACAGCAATCCGTCTAGGTCCTGAGGCAGCAAAGCAGCCCCAAACCATGATGGCCCCTCCACCATATTTCACAGCTGGGATGAGGTTTTGATGTTGGTGTGCTGTGCCTTTTTTTTTTTTCCACATATAGCGTTGTGTGTTCCTTCCATACAACTCAGTTTTGGTTGCATTTGTCCACAGAATATTTTGCCAGTAGTGCTGTGGAACATCCAGGTGCTCTTTTGCAAACTTCAAATGTGCAGCAATGTGTTTTTTGTGTGCAGTGGCTTCCTCCATGGTGTCATCCCATGAACTCCATTCTTGTTTAGTTTTTTACTTATTGTAGATTTGTCAACACAAATGTTAGCATGTGCCAGAGATTTCTGTAAGTCTTTAGCTGTCACTCTAGGATTCTTATTCACCTCATTGAGCATTCTGCGCTGTGCTCTTGCAGTCATCTTTACAGGACAACCACGCCTAGGGAGAGTAGCAACAGTGCTGAACTTTCTCCATGTGTAGACAGTCTGTCTTACCGTGGACACATGAACATCAAGGCTTTTAGAGATACTTTTGTAACCCTTTCCAGCTTCATGCAAGTCAACAATTTTTGATCATAGGTCTTCTAAGAGCTCTTTTGTGCCAGGCATGGATAACATCAGGCAATGCTTCTTGAGAACAGCAAATTCAAAACTGGTGCGTGTTTTTTATAGGGCAGGGCAGCTTTAACCAACACACCCAATCTCATCACATTGGACTCCAGGTTGGCTGACTCCTGGCTCCAATTAGCTCTTGGAGAAGTCATTAGCCTAGGGGTTCACATACTTTTTCCAACCTGCACTGTGAATGTTAACATGTTTTGTTCAGTAAAAACCTGTAAACATATCATTTTTTGTGTGGTATTAGTTTAAGCAGACTGTTTGTCTATTGTTGTGACTTAGATGAAGATCAGAACACATTTTATGACCAATTGATAAATAATAATAATACATCACACTTATATAGCGCTTTTTGGACACTCAAAGATGCTTCACAAACAAAACAAAACAAAGGAACAAAGGGGCTCAAGAAAATGCAAGTTTGAACAGATGAGTTTTAAGTAGTGATTTGAAGTTTTGTATTGAGTCCGAGTTCCTGATGTTTTGTGGGAGTGAATTCCATAGGGTGGGGGCAGCTGCAGCGAAGGCTCGGTCCCCCAAGGTCCCGTGCTTTGTCCTGGTGGTGGGAGTGAGGAGGTTGGTGTTGGCTGATCTGAGGCGGCGGGTGGGGCAGTGCTGCTGAAGGAGATCGGGGAGATAGGGAGGGGCCAGGCTATGGAGGGACTTGTAGGTGATGAGGAGGACCTTGTATTGGATGCGGTAAGGTACAGGGAGCCAGTGGAGTTGTTTGAGAATGGGGGTGATGTGGTCTCTGGAGTGGTGCGAGTGAGGAGGCGGGCGGCAGAATTCTGGATATATTGCAGTTTTTGGAGATGGGTGGAGGAGGCTATTGCAGTAATCGAGTCTGGAGGTGATGAATGCATGGATGAGGATTTTAGCAGCGGGTTGTGAGAGGGAGGGGCGGAGACTGGCAATGTTGCAGAGATGGTAAAAGGATGTTTTGGTGATGTGAGTTATGTGTGTTTTGAATGACAGGGTGGAGTCCATGATGAAGCCGAGGAGGTTGCATACAGAAGGGTAGGGGGTAACAGTGTGCAGATATCCAAGAAATCCCAAAGGGTTCACATACTTTTTCTTGCAACTGTAAATGTTATATGATAGGTTTGATGCTATCACAAAAAACCTCGTCAATTCCATTTTGAAATATTGAATTACTAAAATGCTTCATATCTGTCTTTTTTCCATCAAACGGTTTGAACATTGAGCATCCTTTTTTTTCAGCTGCTTGTGATCACTGATTTACATAACTCATGTATGAAACCAGAGCACTGGAAGACTCTGGAATCTATTGTAGGGACCTCCTTGAATGCAGAGGAGCTCACTCTGGCTGCTATGGAAGAGACTGATGTCTTCTCCTATGGAAAGGAGATACAAGAGGTACCACAGTCTACACTGAGCCTTGTTTCAGATGATTACTGCTGGCTTTAAAAGAGCCAGTGTGTCTGGAGAAGCAGAGAGGTGCTGGACAAAATGTTTAACAAGTATGCTTTTATAGAAACTCATAAGCCATCATGTGCCACACTTTGTACATTTATATGCGATCAGAAAAAGTTCAAATATTGTGTTTGACTTAAACTGGGCTTTTTGAACACACGCAGACATAATAGTCTGACCGAAATGTGCAAAATCAAGTTTCTCAAAGTTGGATTAACTCCCCCTAACATTCTAAGACATTTATGGGATATCAAAGGAAGATCTAAATCTACTTTTAAAATGTTAGATATTACTCCTAAACCCATGCTGTAGTGATATGAAATATCATAAATGAATATTTCAATAAACCTCGAAATAATAATAACAGGGCACCACCCAAATCTTTCTGGGACTTGATTATAAGTTGAAAAATGTAATTGTGAATTAATTATAAATTTTAATTAGTTTATATATATAATATTATAAATTATAATTCAATCTCATACCTCAAGTATGAATTCTTGTTTCAAGGACGCCACTTTGCAAAATGATAATGACTTGACAAAGGACTCACATTTTGGAAGATTTATTATGAATCACAAGGTTACAATGTATATATCATGTAACTAATAGGAATTCTAATGTAAGTAAATAAAACAGGAAATGACTAAATCTGATAATAAGAGATGATGCTAATCTGGTTTTATGAAAAGTGAAAATGCATAGGCGGTTTTACTATCAGGCAAAGGTAGGCAATTACCTGGGGCCTTGTCCATAAGGGGGGGCCTCAAGAATTTGCCTAGGTTTGTTTTCCTACAATTATAGTTCACTTGTGATTTTACCACTCCCCAGGTCAAAGAAAATTATTCATAGTTTAGCATTTAGAGCTGTGAGGAACATAAAAAAGACGCACGGCAGAGCGCAGCTGCGGCATTACCTCTGCTCTCTCAGTGAGTCTTGTCCTGTCCACACTTCTGACTAGTTTCTTGCACAAGGGTCTTAACAAATGTCAAAGCCAGGGGATTTTGCCTTGTAGTACCAAAGTTCTTCCCCTGAGTGGGATTAAATCAGCTGCTTTTCAGAATACTTGCTCTGCGTAATTGTCCCTCAACCCCAAACGCAGATATTGCATCACGCTTTGGTGAGCAACTCAGTTCAATCTCCAGCCTAATTTAATCCTACATTAGAACAAATCTGTAATGCCAGACTAATATAACCTAATTTTATTTACATAAACATCTTATTTTATGCCATCAAGAAGTGAACTTGTGGTCTTGATCACTTAAGTTTAAACAGGATATCATTTATAAATACTGTGGCATATTTAATTCCAGCTCTCATTAAATGGTAGAAATTCTTCTCATAACGGTGAAAATGACTTAATAACTGAACATTCAATCCTAATCTGGACACAGACTGTCCTATGACAAGTGAGGTCGGCATGTTTGATCTTGGCGCAGCTCATCCATAATTATGGCCCCATTCATGCAGGGATGCCAGGGGGATTCAGAGAGTGGACATAAAGAATGACTACTCTAGGGGCTCAGACATGTACTTAAAAGTCAAGTTTTTACTCAGCAGTTGAGGGTTTGTATATCTATAAGCAGTAATAGCGCCAAAGTGCAGTGAATCTCTGCAAAATCCTCGTCTCTGTCTCCGTCTCTCCATGCCACCCCATCTCTCTCTCTCACTATCTCTCTCACTCTCTCGACTCCTCGCTCGACTCTGAGCACTGATCCCAGGCCAAGTAAAATCAGGGTCAGACCTGGCATTGTGGACAACAGGTTGTTGTTTTAAATCCATAAACAGTCATGTTCAGAGGTGTCAAGTAACAAAGTACAAATACTTTGTTACCTTACTTAAGTAGAAATTTTGGGTATCTATACCGGAGTAATTATTTTTCAGCCGACTTTTTACTTCTACTCCTTACATTTTCACACAATTATCTGTACTTTCTACTCCTTACATTTTAAAAATAGCCTCGTTACTTTTATTTCATTTCAGCTTGTTTTCATTCTGACTTGGCATCGTTCAAAAAAACACAAATAAAAAAGCCAATAAACTATCCAGATAAATCGCACCATTTGGATAGAGTAAATTTGATTGTAGTTGGATGAGAAGTATAAACATAATACCATTCTGACACCCTATTGGTTTGTACGCGATCCATTGCACCTTTGAACATGACAAATCATGTCACACTCCAGCAAGGAAATAGCAGACATATGTAGCCTAGTATGACAATGTCCATGGCAGAGACTCAAGAGACCTGGAGCGAAATGTCCCAACCAACCACCAGCGAGGAGGTTGGTAGTACACATACTGTATATGGTTCTTGAATGTATTTGCATTGTACTAAGATGCATTAATTTTCGATGGGCATAAATACAGCTGAAACAGGTGCATCCCAGATTTTTCAACATAAACATTTTAATATAACATTATAGTCATTATGGCCCTTTGGGGAGGTGGGGTAGTGCAATATGATAGAATGGAATGCAATGGTGGAATGGAATGGAATGTATAATGGAATGAAATGGTAGAATGGAATGCAATGGTAGAATGGAATGGAATGTATAATGGAATGGAATGGAATGGTAGAATAGAACAGCAGTGTTAATTTTGAAAGCACTTTTTAATTTAGTTTTAGTTATAGTCTTTTGCCAAAAATATCTTTTAGTTTTAGTCATAATTTAGTAATCCAAATTGTTTTAGTTTTAGTTGACAGAATTTACAGTAAATTTAGTCGACTTATTGGATCTCTCCCCAACTTACCCCACCACCACACAGCAAAAGCAGTTGTGATTGGATCTCCCCTGTATCTCATCCCACTTTTCCACACAGCCAAAGTATCTGTGATTGGATATATGCCTAACTTGCCCCTACTTTCTACATGACAAACTTAGGTCTGATTGGATAAAGTCTCTGTCAAACATTTTTGTCTCGTTTTTATTTGTTGACTAAAATGTCAATTAATTCAGTTTTAGTTTTTGTCTATGTGCACTTGTTTTTATTAGTTGATGTCTAGTTTTCGTCAGTGGAAAAAAGGCTATTAACGAAAAATATAACAAATATATTTAGTCAACAAAATTAACACTGTAGGATGGAATGGAAAGCATAATGGAATGGAATGGATTGGTGGAATAGAATGGAATTAGCCCCTGTGGCGCGGCCTAAGCTTTTGTCCTTAATGGAATTTGTTCCCCTTTACATTACTTTACTTTCATACTTTAAGTAGTTTTGAAACCAGTACTTTTATACTTTTACTTGAGTAAGAAGCTTGAGTTGATACTTCAACTTCTACAGAAGTCTTTTTAAACCCTAGTATCTACACTGCGTTTCACATTATTATGCAAACAACATTTTTCTCTGATTTTCTAAATATCAATGCAAATGACAGTCATAATATTTTTCAAGTCATCAACAGTTAGAGTATAATTCAAATGTTTTTGAACAAACTTCATAATGATAACTATTATTTTTTTTTTTTAAATAAAAACCTCAAAATGCACTTTTCCACATGTTCCACATTATTAAACAGGCCACAGGTTTCAGCAATATGGGAAAGAAAAAGGATCTCTCTCCTGCTGAAAAGTGTCAAATAGTGTAATGCCTTGGACAAGGAATGAAAACATTCGATATTTCAGGAAAAATTAAGCATGATCATCATACTGTGAAGAAATTTGTGGCTGATTCAGAGCACAGACGGGTTTGTGCCGATAAAGGCATAATGAGGAAGGTTTCTGATAGACAAATACATCAGATTAAGAGAGCAGATGCTAAAATGCCATTACAAAGCAGCAAACAAGTATTTGAAGCTGCTGGTGCCTCTGGAGTCCCACCAACCTCAAGGTGTAGGATCCTCCAGAGGCTTGCAGTCGTGTATAAACCTACTATTCAGCCACCCCTAACCAATGCTCACAAGCAGAAATGGTTGCAGTGGGCCCAGAAATACATGAAGACTCATTTTCAAACAGTCTTGTTGACTGATGAGTGCCGTGCAACTCTGGATGGTCCAGATGGAGGAGTAGTGGCCTCACTGGGACATGGTGGCCATCCACTGGTTGGTGGATGGCCACCATGTCCCAATGAGGCCAGGACGTCAACAAGGAGGGGGCAGAGTCATGTTTGGGCCGGACTCATGAGGAGAGAGCTGATAGGCCCCTTTGGGGTCCCTGAAGGTGTGAAAATGACCTCGGCAAAGTATATAGAGTTTCTGACTGACCACTTTCTTCCATGGTACAAAAAGAGAATTGTGTGTTCTGTAGCAAAATATTCTTCAAGCATGCTGCAAAGAATACCTCTGTGTCATTGGCTGCTATGGGCATAAAAGGAGAGAACCTCATGGTGTGGCCCCCATCCTCCCCTGACCTCAACCCTGTTGAGAACCTTCGGAGCATCCTCTAGCTAAAGATCTATGAAGGTGGGAGGCAGTTCACATCAAAACAGCAGCTCTGGGAGGATACTCTGACATCCTGCAAAAAAAATTCTAGCAGAAACTCTCCAAAAACTCACAAGTTCGATGGATGCAAGAATAGTGAAGGTGATATCAAAGAAGGGCTCCTATGTTAACATGGAACTTGTCCTGTTAAGATGCTTTTGATTGAAATAGTTTTGATTTCAGTAAATATGACTCCCTGATGCTGCAATTTCTACAAATGACCATTTTCAGTTCTTTACAACCTATAAAATGTTTTAAAAAGCTGTTGTGTTTATTAATGTGGAACAGTGCATTTTGAGGTTTTTATTTTTAAAAAAAATAATTTTTGTCATTATGAAGTTTGTTCAAAAATATATGAGTTATGCTCTAATGGCTGATGACTTGAAAAATATTCTGTCATTTGCGTTAATATTTAGGAAAATCAGAGAAAAATAGCATTTGCATAATAATGTGGAACGCGGTGTATACTTCTACCTGAGAAATGAATGTGAATACTTTGGACACCTCTTGTCATGTTAAATGAAGCTTAGCGTAAGTTTAGACAGGAAGACCATATTTTCCATGCCGGTTTCGTAGCTTATGCCTGCACTATTTCATGCACTCCCTCCTTCTGCTCTCTGTCACATCATAATCCGCTATTCACATCACCTGGTCACATCTATGCAATAGCACTGCGCCACTTCCTCATTGTTAGCCTATCAAACCAGTGCTGCCCTTTTTAAATGTGGCTTTCTCCTCCATCAGTTCATTCATGGCGTGGTTCCGAGCGACCCTCTACCTCCCCTTCAACGCCAAGTCTACAAGTCCATCAACGTTCATATGGACTAAGATGACTTCTTCGGCCATCATCTCCACCACCACCACCAGTGTCTGGACTCCAGGGGGGGACAGATCTTTCTGCCGCTCAGGGCAGACACCCTTCAATCACACTATGTCCATGTGGAGTTCAAGCGCCAAAGAGACTCTGACAATAATTCATTATCACATCTATGTTAATAAATATTATCAATTATCTCACATGTAAAATAAAAAGTTATCTTTAAATCAATCACTGGTCTCTCCTGATTGAAATGTATATTTATAATGAATATTACAGTCTTGTAAATACATCATCAGTGGGTCCTAAAAACATTAAAATCTGTAAAAATTGTCATATGTTACAAGGGCAGCATATAATCGCCTGACCTGTTTAGATTACCTGCAGGTAAATTCTCTGTCAAAAATAGCTAATTAACCCTTTAGTGTGCAAACATGCAGCACTCATGAAATGGTACTTGCATCTAATATTGGATAATTTCTCTTTATAAACATTACAGCAGCCTTTACATCAGCTTTTGTCTTACTGATGTTGCTAAAAAATTCCCCAGCCAACAGAATGTCTCATCGGAGCACATCTGGCCCCTGACCAAAATGAGTTTGACACCCCTGTTTTCCTATGATTCAATGAAAAAATTACTGAAAATAGAGCCTATTGTATTTTACTCTTAATAACATAATAAAAAGTCTTGTAATGCAGCTGATTTGGCCCAAGGTTCTTGATGGAACCTTGGGCCAGATACACTTACTAAGATATTATATCTGAAAACATAAAACCCTAGAACAGGAAAGTACATGAACTTCAGAAAATGATGAAGAAAAGCCACAATTTTGTGCATTAAAATCATTTAAGTACAAAGAGTCTTTATTCTCATATCTCTTTGAAGGAGACGTCAGATTTACATTTGTTTTTTTATTCTCTGTCTAAGGTGAATGCATTTTGTCCAGCTTGATGTTACCAAGTATTCACTAATACTTAACCTGACAGATGTTGGTTATAATGCAGATTTTCTTACACTGAATGGAGTTAAATGTGTTATTAGTGGAGCACTGCACACTGTACTGCTTCTGTTAAATCACGTTCATATGGTGGTCATCAAAGAAGTTGAGGTGAGTGATATTGGGGGGGGCTCACACTGATCTTTGCCTGGGGCCTCCAAGTCAGTAAACCCGCCCCTGAGTGAAGGAAAGGCTTTTAAATCGACTAGATCAAAAATAAAGAAATAAATACACCATGAGTGTTCGTGAGCCTATAATTAACCCAAGAGTGTATTGTTGCAACTTGACTGGGCAAGGGGCGTATTTTTCTTTTCATAACAACCACGGCCTGCCTCAACAGTCGTTTACATTAGAGATCAATTTGATCCCGCACGTCCAACACATCCGCAGATGCAGGGGCAGTTTTAGTGACTTGGAGGCCCCAGACAAAGATCAGTGTGAGCCCCCCCCCCTGAATTCACCTTTACGTTTCTGGTGGATTGTTGTTGCTTTTTGTTGTTATACTCATCTGAACATCCAAGTCATCCTGTGACCTTAGAATATCCTAAAAGATGCATAGTCCATATTCTTAATCAGTCTTATTGCTTTGAGGTTGCTTCTCTGCTTTGTTCTTGCCAGAGGAGACCCAACTTACCACAGACTTTCAAGAGTTACTGCAGCCACTGTAAAATAACACTTTCAAAAGTTTAGTTTAACTATTTGTAGTATGGAGCAATATAGACACTTTTAACATGTTAAATTTAACTCCTTATGAGTCAGGTATAACAGTCAATTTTGCTGTGTATTTTACGTTATTATAGAGGTGTGACTTTACCTGAAAAAACCTGATTGGGGATACATTTACTGTTCTTGTCAAAAGTAGTTATTTACTCTACAATTTTCAGTAGCTACTCAATACTTAAAGTGAAATTTGAAAGGTAATACTTTTTACTTTAATTTGAGTAGCTTTATAGACCACTACTTTCACTTCTACTGAAGTTATGATTTAAACCAGATTAACTACTTTTAGTTGAGTTCAGTAGTCATGTACTTTTTCCACCTCTGCCTGCTGGGCTCCATTGAGGATGACTTTCAACAATTGTGTTGTAAATGCTGAATTCTGAGTGAATATACTCAGAAGTGATTTAACTAACTCTAATTTTCTGTTTTGAGACTGTACATTAAGAGTTTCGTATCTGAGGATAGCTCAACTTAGAGCTCAGGGTTAGACTCAATGTTTGTTGCACCACCTTTTTGAAACCCAGCTCTGGTGGCATAAAATTTGCTTATTATTATAGCTTTCAACAATTAACATCTGAAATTGATGGACTCTCCAGATTCCCTCTTCAGTTGACGACATAGGACAAGTTGTCCCTCAGGGATAGGGTTACTGTTAGCAATTGGTGTAGGTTTCCTGAGCCATATGCACTGTTGGCCCAGTGGACTGACATGTTTTTAAACTTTTAAGAGAAAACTAATATGTATATTAAAGAAAAACTTCAGGCATAAAAGCTCTTGATGCATACAACTTGTGCACTATATGGAATAGTGAGATGTGCCAGATGAAGATGAGACCAAATGGCGTGTATCTGTAGAAAATCTGTGAGGCCTTGAATTTAGCCTAGCCTACATTCATGAATTTCACTTACAAGAACAGGCAAATGACATTCTACATGAACATATCATTCTGCCTTTTACTGAAATGTAATTAAAAATAGTGAGTAATATGTTTTTTTAATATGCAACTATATAAAAACTGCATGTTAAAGTATGGCAGACAGTGAACATCAGCATATGGTCTAAAAGGGGCCCCACTCTAGGGACCAGAGGCAATACTTGTGACTGGTTCTTTGGTTTATTTTGTACTTTGGTTGCTGTTAAGGTGTAATAGTTATTAATAAAAACATGTGTACATCTATCTTTTCAGCTTGCCAGCACAGTGAAATGGACGTATTTCCAGTACAACCTGAGAGTCAGAGCTATAGAAAAGGTGAAAAATTCAGCACAGTGGTTAAACAGCTGTTTTAAAACCCCCAAATGAACTTTTTTCAAGGAAGTATGCCAAAACAGTTTTTTGGCCTGTTCGCACATACAGCTGAGGCAGCACTGTTGCAAACTATACTGGCAGCAAAACAGGTATAATTGGAAAATGAACCACTTATTTTGGTAGATTTCTTACCATCAGGCAAAATACCTTTCCCTGATTCATGTATGCTCCTAACTTCTTTAGATGTTTATCCTCCTACCACTGCCAAACAAACATTAGATTTTATGTCTGTCCTCACTTGACCTTCTCACCCTTTCTAAGAGGTTCACAGCATTATTGGGATGCAATAAAATAGAGTTTTGCTAATATTAGATGAACTTTAGCCAATACCAACATGGACTGAAGATATTTTAAAGTAGTTCTGACCTAAAACTTTAGTCCTTTATACACAATTTAAAATTTCAACATGAAAATATTAACAAATTCCAGTCTGTAAGACACACTTTCCACTTTAAGGAAACAAAAGACTTCAGCAAATACTTGTTTCAAAATATTACACTCATATTTGTGCTGTGAATTTTCATAATGATAAATCCTGTCTCTTTTTCAAACTTTTCACAGAAACTTGACCACAGAAATAATGTCTTCTTCGTCACTTGTGGACACAAGCATGACATTAGATATTCAAGGCTGTAGCAACCAAATTTCCTGGTTGAAAACTAATTATTCTCCACAGATATTTGTAGTCAAACAAGACTAAGCTAGTAAAGAATTTTTGTTTTTATATGTGCCATGAAATTGAGCTGCCTTTCTACAATGGTGATGATGACTTTTTGATGAATCTTTAACAAATTTGAAAAATATTTTACATGAAGTAACTTCCGAAAAAAGTTGTTTCAAATTTTACAAAGAGCAAGAACTGTTGTTATGGAAACAATGCATAGTCTGCAGTTACATAAACTCTTTCAGTGGCCAGGTTCTATGTTGGGGAGTTAGATGACATCTTCACCATCCTCACTCTCATCTTCCTCGGTGCTACTGTCAGACCGCCAGTCAATCTCGTCCTCCATTTCCCCATCTTCCTCCTCCATGAGTGTAGGACTTTGCTCTAGAACGCTTCTGTAGGCATCTGAAACAGTTTGTTGCTTGAGTCTGAGGTCTCTAAGTCTTCTCTTAAGTGCATTGACCAGTCCCTTGGACCCCTCTTGATCAAATCCATTTGGATAGCCTACAAATGACAGAGTTTATACATAAAGAGGGATGAACTGTGTGTAGTAATTGTGACATTTAACATTTTATGGCAGAATGTTGTTCTGTAAATACAAATCTTACATATATTGGAAAAAGTACCAACTATGAAATTATCTAAGTCAATTCTGTCATCATTTTTAAGCAAATGTTGTCACCATTTGTTAGTATTTACATTTCTTGACCAATCAGTTTTAAAATACTTTGAAGTTAATGGTTTGAGTTGCACTTACTTCCTGTCTGTGTGCTCAAGGATACAGTAGTCATCAATGACTGGACCTTAGCCACTGACTCTTTCAAATACTGGCAGTGCTGCATCATCTCTTTGACAAGTATCTGCTTCTCCTCTTTAAGACGCAAGAGAAGCATCAGCTGATCAAAGAGTCGCTTCTTGGTTAGAATGTCAAATCCATCTAAAATCAAAGTTACAAAGTTAAATGAGTTATTTTGATAACATGTTTTCATTGTAAAATAAAGATGTTTGCACAGAACCTAACCAATTGATAAAGTCTTAAAAGTAGTGGAGATGCATGAAAATGTTTAGATGGATACGCTCCCATTGACTGGGAATAAGAGGTAACACAAGAGTTTTATCAATATGACGAGTGTGAAAAAGTGAATCATATTTGGTCTTGCAAGTTTTTGATCCAAATCGATATTGTTTGAAAGTCTAAACTTCCTACATAAAAATGTCTAATGAGGGAATGCCTGTATGAAATAGTGTTTTTTCATCCCTCTAAAACAGTTCCAGAGACATTCAGAATCACAACCAAAAAACACTGTAGTTGTTCAGTTGTTATCTGGTGATCCAACACTTTAGACACTTTATATGTTTTTTCTTTAACTTTTTACTGATAAAATTTTACTCATAATTAAGCCTTTGTTATTACAGCTGTTGAAGAGGACTTCTGTATTTCATACTTCCTTATTTCCTAACCCTAATCCTAATCCAGGGGGCCTAGTTCATCCATACCAGTCTTGATACTTGATGTTGATGCAATCACAACTGACATGACACCCTTTACTTTGGTAGAGTGCTGGAAAGGGTGTGTGTGGGGAGTCACTTTGGACAGCTGCTAGAGAGACCTCAAAGCAGGCCAATAAATTGGATGAGGAGGGGGTTGAAGTTGCCGTGTGTAGGCATGGATTCCTTCTCAAAGGTTGGTATTAAAGTTTGTACACAAAAAAGGCTTCATTGCATCTCTTACAATCTGCCTCTCACTAATAACATATTTTTTTCTCAAAAGGTCTTAATATGTTTAGAGGCGAGATCTGGACAAAGTTTCAAGGGCCCTGACTCATCTTCAGCCTCTTCAGCAAATGAAGCATTGCCTCTCTGTGATGCATGCCAAAGCCCACAATACAAAGTGCGAGGTGATACATTGATCTACATGACTTGAAATTCCAGAGTAGCCTATGATGAATCAGTGATGTTTAATGCTTTTGGTATATGGTAAAGAGATGGTATATTACAAGTTACTTTGTATGTCATTGTTTAAAAAAATATGATTGCAGTTGTTTATTAATGCTCAAATTCACATTTTTTCTTGTTACCTTCTAGGGTTGAAACATATTACGTTCTAAATGTTATGCCCTCCCATAGCTTAAAGGAGACATATTATATGTCAAGCTTAAATTGGTCTCAGAGGTCACCAAAATATTCCTGTGATGTTTGTTGCTGAAAAAACGCTCCAGTATAGGATTTTTGTACGTTTAAAACCCCCTCTATTTCAGCCTTTCTCAGAACGAGCCGTTTCTGTGTCTGTGGCTTTAAATGGTAATTAGCTGTCTGACTCCGCCCCTGACCACACCCCTCTCAGGAAATGGATGCAGTACTCCTGGTACTACAGACACTTTTATCCAAAGTTTAGAACTTGACTGGGATTTGAACCATCAAGCCATTGAGCTTATCCAGCATCTCAGCTGGTAATTGAGAAGATCAGTAGAGGAGGGCAGAACTTTCCTCCAAGTGGGGGAGGGCCAACCAAACCTGGGGGCGGGTGCTTACACTCCTGGTGAGGTCACCAGGAGCTAATTCTGAGAACAGCTTGTTTCAGCACACATTTTCTGAAAGGTGGAGAAAGAGAGGGGGAGAGGGAATTGATTTTTCTGGTATTTGAGGGGATTGTGGACAGGCCAGGGGCACATATTTGTATTAGAAAAGTCTGAAAAAGTGATTTTTGCATAATATGTCTCCTTTAATGACATAATTTACAAAATTTCAATCATCACAATACCAATAATTGGTAAAGAATAACATTTTATCTATTATCAGTAAAACTGTATCCTTCAATTTGAGCTAGCAATGTATTAATAATTTGTTTCCTCAAGTGTGTTTTATGTTTTACTTGAAACCCCATAGTCTACAGATGGCAATCCAGGGGTATGTATCATTATTGAGTACTGACAAGTCTACTGCTTCCTTCAGGTTCTGTGGAATGCAAGGAACCAGGATGGTGCTGGGACCACTCTTGGCGAAGAAGTAGAGCAGGTCAACAGTTTTCTTTCAAGATGTGCCCAGACCACCAAGTACATGTCAAAGTCAGGTTTGTAAACCTTTGTCCCATGCTAGCCTGCAAATGTATGCATTAACATTGACCAGATTTCACTTTAAGATCTGTACTGTTCTTTACAGCAAGAACTGATATGCTAACTGTCCACGCAATGGGTTGGAATCAGCGTAAAGACAAAGGCCTCCATATCGCATTATCATCAAGATATAAGAAGGTACCTTGCTGTCAAAAAAATTTTTTTAAGCTGTTGAAATGGAATTTTATTAGTGCTTTTATTCTACTACTGTGCAACTACATAGGCCCAATTAGCCATCAGTCAGCTCCACCAGCTGCCCCTGTGGTGTGTTCATAAATTATTATTGAAACATGCAGCCCCGTGTTATAAAAGCATTTACCAGAGCCAACCTCTTACTACTACCAGATCCCTTAACAAACGAGATGCCACTTAATTGCTGTTCATCAACAAATACTGCTGTTAAACTTTGCTTCATCAGAGGTGACCGTAGACCTTCGATCATCTTGTTCATACTATGGATCTCTGTGTTGATCTTCTCCATTTATTTATAGTTAATAGCCCTGGTTTACACGTGTACATACTGAAAATACAATAAACTCCCATCCCCAGTGGCTAAAGATTCAATATATGACAAAACACGACTGTTGTGTTTTCTATAATCAATGCCGAAAATATTTTTACATTTATGTGCCTCCTTTGTTGTCTGTTGTGCCATTTTGCAGTTGAACGCAGTGCGCTGAGAGAAATTCATCATACCCCTTTATTATCACTCACATTCTCATCAAACTTGCTGCAGGACACAGTGAAAGAAAAGATTTACATTAAAGATGTGCATGCACTGAAATTGTCGGTCTGTGTCAACAATGGACACAAACCAGAGATAAGGACAATATTTTGCTTGGCAAAAGGCCTGTTTTGTTTGAGATGTAATTCTGTAGGTTTTGGTTTTATTGTATTCTTTGAAATGCTGATTGTTCAATATGATCATACACCTATTTTTCATATTGCTTACATAATTTGTGTAAGCTGAAAAAATTGGACTGTGTGGTGACTTAACACCAAATTCTTTGTTTTCCAGTGGGCTTTTTAGTGATAGTGATGGAACTCCTGTTGTTTTTCAGACAGAAGAAAACACCTTGAATGCAGCTGAGAGTCTAAGGAAGATGCAAGAACAGTTTCATTGTTCTGATGACATGCTGAAACAATGGGTTGTTGATGTCAAGCAATGGGCCAGCAGCGGTAAGACAAATACTTTTGTATAGAAAAGCACTTTGATAGATTGCAATGCATATTGCTGTAGCTCAAGTAGTTGCATTTTTTTACCTCTACAAAGTAATGTAATTGCATATAACTTTTTACACGTCTATGCATGCTTTTTAATTGATACTAAGACATGTCAACATACGCCCAGTAAAACCAGAGAAAGAATACTTTATGTTGTTGTCCAAGGTAAGCATTGTCAAGAAAGTACCCTGATCTTTGTTGAATTACCAGAATTTAAACAGTCCATCTTTTTACCTTTACTCAAGGAAGTGCAGTAGCCAGTACTGCTGACACACGCGGTTTGCAGATCTCCATTGAGGCACTCTTTCTGAGTGTTTGCCAGAAGAAGCACTACCTCTACAGACAAAATGGTAGATTTTAAAAACAATTATTTAAGATGAAAGTAATGCTGTTTTTGTTCAGTTATTATACTATTTTAACTTTTCCCCCTCTCCTATTACAGATCGCAACAAGAGGCGCAGAAAGATTGGTCACAAGATTGCCCAAGAAAAGAAACGGCTGCTTGAAGAGATCCAAAGATATAACATTCAACCTGATGGTGACCCTGTGGACACAAACACTGTTGTGCAGAAACTGTCAGTCAACAGTACAGAGAGCATGGTCTGGCCTTGGGAAGAACAGAATGTATATAGATAATAATTATAATAATTATATGAACAACAAGGTCATATTCACTAAATCTGCATATTGCATGCACAGAAAACTCTGTTGTAACTGTACTTGATAGAGTTTAGTTAGAAGTTAGATAAGCTTAAAGTTGGTCAAAGGACTGCATTACCCAGAATGCACCTTAATGGAAACAGGAAGTTAGCAGGGAGATTTAGCGGAAGAAAAAATCTGTTATGTTGTGAACGAGTTAACGTGGAGTATTCATTCAGTAAAGGAAGTTTCTATTTTTAAGTCCGGAGTCAAGCCTCTTTATTTTTGAACATAGATCAGGAAGAGTCTACATTTTTTGGTGCCGAAACCCGGGAAAAGAGGAATAATGGCTGATGAAGAAAATAGAAACACAGAAGCCCATCTGGATGCCGAGGGACAACGTGTTGAAAAGTTGAAATGAAAACGTCTTCTGAACCAGGATGACATGGAAATACTGAAGGAGGATCCAAATGTTAGCTGTGTTAGAGAGATGCTAGCTGTGTTAGCAGCTAAAGAGGACAGCTTGTGTGAACTGGACAGAGTGATGGAAGAACACACCTCCGTGGAAGAAATGGAGACCGAGATAGAGCTTGCGGAGGAATATAAGGACCGTATAATCAGTATAAAGATGCGTGCTAACGGAATCGTAAAGGCACACGAAAATGTGAGTAATGACAACCCTCTGCCAGCTCAGCCAAGTGATGATAACATATATACTCTGCCCGATCTCAGCACAGCAATTCATCAGTAAAGTTGCCAAAGCTGATGATTGAGAGGTTTAATGGAGATGTGAGTTTGTGGCAGGAATTCTGGAGCCAGTATGAGACTGCTATTCATAGTAATGATGGACTTTGCAAGAGAGAGAAGTTTACTTATCTGAAAACCTACCTGACGGGGGCAGCTGCAAAGGCAGTCGCAGGTCTCACTCTAACAGACAGTAATTATGATGCTGCAGTTGATATTCTCCAGAATAGATTTGGAAGGAAGGATCTCATTATTAATGCACACATATCAAAGCTATTGAACCTCACTCCTGTGAAGAAATCATCTGATGTCAGTGCTCTGATGAATGTGAAATTCAGATTAGGAGTCTAGAATCACTGGTAGTGGTATCAGAGACATATGGAAGCATGTTATGCCCAATACTGCTACAGATGATACCAGAGGATATGACTCTCGATTATAGCCGTCAAAGAGGAGAAGATGATGAGTGGAAGGTGCCTGATGTTATCAAGTTCCTACAAAAGGAGGTTCAAAGTAGAGAAAGAGCTTTGCAGATGATGACGGTCTACAACCAAAAAGAGAGCCAACCTATGCACAAGCCACATATTAAATCACATTGCCCTAGTGAAATGAAACCAAAGAAACTAGGCATAACATCCGCGGCTGCGCTTCACACAGTGCAAAACTGTTTTTTCTGTGACAGTGCTGAACACGGATCTGAGAAGTGCCCCAATCACAAGGTGGCAGCACGTAAAGAGAAGCTGAAGAAACTTGGCAGATGTTTCGTGTGCTTAGGACCCAAACATATTGCAAAGTTTTGCAGAACAAAGGGAGTGTCATTTGTGACATGTGAAGGCAGACACCACATAGCCATTTGTGAAGAAAATGATGTGCCTCCACCTACAATTCCTGATAAAACAGATGCTGTTGTTTCCTCAGTTATCCCCCAAACAGAGAACGAGAACACTGTGTTGCTGCAAACTGCCAAGGCATGGGCAGTAGGGCCCATGGGTTGAAAAATAGTCCGATGCTTGCTAGATGGAGGCAGCCAGGAAAGCTTTGTGCATGAGAATGTGGTGAAGGCACTGAACTTACCCATCATTAGGCAGGGCACATTCAACCTCCACACATTTGGTTCTCCTGTGCCAACAACAGTGAGATGCAACATAGTGAAGGTCAGCTTGGAGAACATCTGGGATAAGCAGCAATGCACTGAGATAGAGGCAGTTGTGACTCCTCAAGAGTGTACAGCTTTGATGAAGGTTCCTGGTGAACATATTCAAAAGGAGATGAAGAAGAGAGGTCTACAGCTCGCAGACTTTCCTGGAGATGACAAACCTGAACTCTCTGTGCTGATTGGCTCAGAATACTACTGGCAAATAGTATCACGGCAAGTAGAGAGACTGACAGAAAGCCTGGTAGCTTTAGAGAGCACCTTTGGATGGGCTGTGCAGGGCTCAGTAGCAGCATCTAGCATGACGGAGACAGCTTGTATGCATATTCAGCTAGGGGAGGAAGTACAAGTTGACAAGCAGCTGCACACGTTCTGGGAGCTTGAGTCCTTAGGGATCACTAGTGACAAGTCTGAAAGCTCAGAAGATTTGGAAGTGCTGCAGAGGTTTGAGGAAACGTCAGTCTTCAAGGACGGGCGTTATCAAGTAGAGCTACCATGGTGACAAGAGTATCCTGCATTACAAGACAACTACCAAGTTGCAAGGAAAAGATTTGAGGGTTTGAAAAGGAAACTCAGGAAGGATGTTACCCTCTACAACAGATACAATGATGTGGGGGAAGACTACTTAAAACAGGGAATGGCTGAGGATGTGCCAAAGGACAATGTGCAACTACCAGACAGTCAGGTGTATTACCTACCGCATCATGGTGTACTGAGAGAAGACAAGATGACAACCAAACTACGGGTCATATTTGATGCTTCGTCACATGTAGAGGGCAGTCCATCATTAAACGACTGTCTCTTAACTGGACCCAATCTGAACCCAGATTTGATGAGTGTTTTGATCAGATTCAGACTGCATGAAGTAGCATACATGGCAGATATCAAAAAGGCATTCTTGCAAATATCGCTGTCAGAAAGAGACCGAGATGCTGTGAGGTTTCTGTGGTTCACAGGCCTACCACCTGAGGAAAAAGATGAAAACCTGCGTGAGCTGAGGATGACCAGAGCGTTGTTTGGTGCATCTTCAAGCCCATTTCTACTGGCAGCCACAATAAGGAAGCATCTGAAGCTCTACGAGTCCAAACACCCACAAGTAGTGGAATCAATCAGAACCTCACTTTATGTGGATGACTTCACTGCAAGTTCAAAGAGTGTAACAGAGGCCTACTCAGTGACAACGACTGTAAAAAACATCCTGTCCACTGCAGGCATGGATCTCTGCAAATGGATGACAAACAATCAAGAACTGAAAGACAAATGGCAGGAGAGCTCTATAGACTGCACTACAGAGCCAGAGACACATGGATCAGTGCTGAAAGTTCTGGGTTTGGTGTGGAGACCAGCAACTGATGATTTTGTGTTTGACCTCGTCATTCTGAAGGAGAGAGCGAACACGAAGAGAAGCGTGCTGCAGTCATCTGCTCGCATATTCGATCCCCTGGGATTCCTGACTCCCTTCACGATCAGGATAAAGTGTCTGTTCCAAGAAATGTGGGAGAGAGGCCTAAGTTGGGACGAAGAGCTACCACCCGACTTAACAAAAAAACAGGCAGCAATGGTGTTCAGAACTCCCTCAACTACACCAGCTTTCTATCCCAAGGTGGTACAGGAAAGATGCAGAGCCACAGAACACACAAACCTTACAGCTGCATGTGGGTCAGATGCAAGTAAAAGGGCTTACAGCACAGTTGCATACCTACAAGGAGAAACAAAGGATGGAGAAATCACGACAAGTCTGGTTGCATCCAAGTCCAGGGTGACGCCACTAAAGAAGATAACACTGCCACGCCTGGAATTGATAGGAGCTGTGATAGGAGCCCGTTTAGGGAACACTCTCTTGAAATCACTGCAAATAGACAGGACCCAACTCAGACTGTGGACAGATTCAAGGATAGTGTTCCATTGGATACGCAGCTCTGCTCAGAAGTGGAAACCATTTATTGCAAACAGAGTGGCAGAGATCCAGTCTCTTACCAATCCTGAGTCATGGTCACACTGTCCGGGAAAAATGAACCCAGCAGACCTTCCCACCCGAGGTCTAGCTGTGCAGGAGCTGGAGCGCAGCACACTGTGGTGGAATGGACCTTGTGCTTTAATGTCACTTGATCAGTTGGAGGAGTCCAAGAGGAGATGAACTCTGAACTCAGTCCCAGACACCAGATCGCTGTACAGCTTGTTGGTAAAGACACACAGCATCTGAAACCAGTGTTATACTTGGAAAGGTACAGCAAACTGAGAACAGTGTTCAGAGTGACAGCCTGGATAAAGAGATTTATAGCCAACACATGTTCAAGCAGAAAGATGCAAGGTGAACTGACAACGGAAGAACTGTATGATGCGGAGAAATATTGGATCAAGGTAACACAGACTCAAACATTCCTCCCAGAAATAACTCTTCTTAAAGCAGGAAAGACCCTTAACTCTGACTCAAGAATCCAGGGGCTGCAACCGTTTCTGGATGAAGATGAGCTGCTCTGTGTCGGAGGAAGGCTGCAGCACTCTGATTTTACCTACAGAGAGAAGCACCCATGGATTTTACCCAGCAACCACAGATTCCCAGAGATGGTGGTTCAGTATTAGCATGAGAAGTTAATGCATGCAGGTGCAAGAGACACTCTAGTTCAAACCAGAGAAAAATACTGGATTTTGAGAGCGAGGCAGATGGTCAGAGGAGTGGTGGCAAGGTGTGTGCACTGCAAAAAATTCAAGGCAAAGGCTGGACAGCAGATTACTGCACCACTGCCAAAGAACAGAATAACAGAGTCACCACCTTTTGAGGTAACAGGAGTGGACTTTGCAGGACCACTCTATGTAAAGGGACAGGGCTGCATGAAGAAATCGTATGTTGTATTGTTCACATGTGCAGTCACAAGAGCAGTACACCTACAACTAGTCTCTGATCAGTCAACTGAGAGTTTCCTACTGGCATTGAAAAGGTTTGTCCCAAGAAGAGGACTGTGCAAGGTTATCTATTCAGATAATGCCAAAACATTCAAGAGAGCTGATCAGGATTTAAAGGATCTATGGAGGAGCATCAAAGATCCACAGCTACTAGAGTTCTTCTCTGAAAAGGGAATCACCTGGCGTTACATCGTGGAAAGAGCGGCCTGGTGGGGAGGATTCTGGGAGAGGTTGGTACGGTCAGTAAAGGTCATTCTGAGGAAGGTGCTAGGCAGAGCAAAACTCAACTTTGAAGAAATGAGCACCATTCTCACAGAAGCAGAGGCCATAATCAACTCTAGGCCCCTATGTGCACAATGAGGTGAACGAACCACAACCGTTGACACCCGCTCACTTCTTAGTGGGTCAGAGACTCACATGCATACCTCCTAAGCCATTTCCAGCAGACACTCATCACCTAACAGTGAACAAAGGAGAAATGATAAGGAGATGGAGATACAGACAAAGACTCATGACCAACTTCTGGAACAGCCGGCGAAGGGAATATTTGCTGGACTTGAAGTCTGCACATCACTGCGGCTCTCCATGCTGAAAGTGGGAGATGTTGTACTCATCAGCGAGGATAACATTCCAAGGCAGTCCTGGAAGCTAGGAAGGATTGAGGAGTTGTTTCCAGGCCGGGATGGCCTTGTTCGTTCATGTGCTGTTCGCACTACTACAGGGACTGTGTTAAGGAGACCCATCCAGTTACTGTATTCTTTAGAAATTTAGATGAACTACTGTTCATCTGGGGGAGGATGTTGTAACTGTACTTGATAGAGTTTAGTTAGAAGTTAGATAAGCTTTAAGTTGGTCAAAGGACTGCATTACCCAGAATGCACCTTAATGGAAACAGGAAGTTAGCGGGGAGATTTAGCGAAAGAAAAAAGCTGTTATGTTGTGAACGAGTTAACGTGGAGTATTCATTCAGTAAAGGAAGCTTCTAATTTTCTTTTTCAACATTATATTAAACTTTCATGTTTCCAGTGATATACAGAAATAAGAGTTCTTTCACATCAAAGGGAATATCAAAGGCAGCTAGATTATTGTCCATCATTCGAACTGTCCTTCCTTGCAAGTCAGGTATTTATGAGATAACATAGAACAACACTTGGATGAGAGTACAAAGTATATGACCTGACTAAATCAAATAGAGAGAAAAGGAAAAAAACAAACAAACAAACAAACAACAAAAAAACCCAACAACAAAACAAAACAGACAAAAAAAAAAAAAGCCACAAAAAAAAACACAAAAAAAAAAAAACAAAAACAAACGAAGAGCAACAACAGCCTGAACAACAAAGGTTTCTCTATTATATCTAGGGTTAGCCCAATTATTTCTCTATTGTGCATGGTTCAAAAAATACAAACTGAGATATACATTTCACACAGATTTAAGAAATCAAATATCAAGGTAAAGGAAAGTATTTTAAGAAACTGCAGAGGACCACTGATGACTACGCCTTATCTGCCTCACTTCCCACAATACTCAAATCCACACTCTCCATATATTCCATAAAAGGATCCAAAATGCTTTGAAATAGTGACAGTTTTCCCTTTATGATGTAGGTAATCTTCTCCATAGGTAAAGTTGTGGATATTTCCTTAATCCAGTTAATGAATTTTGGTTTACTGGTACTCCTCCACGAGAGTGCTATGACTCTTTTTGCATGCAATAAACATAAATCCAGGGCAGTGATTATTTTTCTAGATATATGATGTCTATCAGGATATAAACCTAGAATAAACACTTTAGGGTCAAGATCTAATTTTATACCTAGAATAATCTCTACAGCTTGTTTGATCTCCCACCAGAACTGTTGGACTTTATTGCATTCCCAGTCACAGTGGAAAAATGTCCCCTTCTCCTCTCCACACCTGATACACAAGTCTGGGATGGCCCCATTATACTTATTAAGCTTTTCTGGCATCACATAGATCCTCATTAGCCAGTTATATTGTAGTACTCTGAGGCGAGTATTGGTAGTTTGTGTTTGTGCTGCATCACACGCTTCTTCCCAATCCTCAGAGGACAAATCCTCCTGTAAATCTTCCCTCCAGGCATTAAGTTTCCATAGAGAAGACTCAGAGGATCCCTCTGCTAACATGTTATATAGTTTGGAGATATTCCCTTTCCAAAGCAATTATTTTTCATTACCGTTTCCAAAGTGGACAACGGGGTGATCGACACACACTGATTTTGAGATGACCTAATGAAGTTTTTCACCTGTAGATATTTAAATTGATGTTTGCTTGGGATATCATATCTGGCAATCAACTCCTCAAATGACATCAAAATCCCGCCCTCTGATCCCATTAGATCCCCTATTGTCTTTAAACCTTTTGGCCCACTTCTTAAAACCAGAGTCTGCTCTGCCTGGAGGGAAAAAGTGGTTACCCCATATTGGGCTGAAGCATGACAGAGAGGAGGATTCACCTAAATAGTTTTTAACCTGATACCAAATTATAATCATATTTCTGACTATTGGATTTTTTTGTCATTTTTTTCAGCACTTTTTATGCTGTACTGAGGGAGAGGAAGTGGGACTGAGCAGTCTTCACTATTCATCCAAGGTGGGGGGGACTTATCAGTAAAATAATACATCAACGTCCTCAATTGAGCTGCCCAATAGTACCAAAGTGGATTGGGGCATCTGAGGCCTCCTCTATCATACGGTAGGTACAAGAGTGACAAACGTAGCCTCGGTCGCCTATTATTCCACAAAAAACGTACAAAAATTTTTCTAAGAAGTGAGAACAAATTAGCAGGAGGTGGCAATGGGATGTTCTGAAACAAATACAGAAGTTTGGACGGTATATTTAATTTAAGGACATTAATTCTTGCTATAAGTGATAAGGGCAAGGAGTTCCATCTATCTATAGAGGAAGTAATTGAGTCTATTATGGGGGTGTAGTTAACCCCGACAATATCTCTTACACATGGTACTATCCTGATCCCCAAATATGTAAAACAGTCAACCTTTTTAAATTGGAAAGAATTTCCAGCACTGTTTCTTTCTTCTGAGTTAAGTAACATTAATGAAGATTTTTTCTTTGTTTACTTTATATCCTGATATCCTTCCAAATGTGTTTATTAGATCTAACAAGGCTGGAATTGAGTTTTTCAATTTTTCCAAGAAAAGAATGACATCACCAGCAAATAAAGCAATTCTGTGTTCTTGCTGGCCTACTGACAAACCGATTATGTTTTTATGGGACCGCACCGCAATGGCAAAGGGTTCAATTGCTAGAATAAATAATAAGGGGGACAAAGGGCACCCCTGCCTACATCCCGTTTGATTTTAAATGATTTAGATATATTTCCATTTGTTAATATTTCAGCATAAGGTTCGTTATATAAAAGTTTAACCCACCGACAGAAATTATCCCCACAGCCAAATCTTTTTAATATTTCAAATAAATAGGGCCATTCAACTCTGTCAAAAGCTCTTTCGGCATCCAATGATAGCAAAGCGATGTCTGGTTTTTCTTCCTGATTATGAAGAATATCCAACACTCGTCTCACATCATGAAATCCCTGTCTACCTACAATAAATCCATTCTGGTCACGAGCAATTATGTCAGGTAATATTCTCTCTAGTCTTCGAGCCAAAATTTTGCAAAGTTTCTTTAGGTCCACATTGAGAAGGCTTATTGGTCTTAGGGTTTCGCATTTATTGCAAGGTTTACCAGGTTTGGGCAGTAAAGTTATCAGGGCTCCTCTTAATGAAACAGGGAGAGTTCCCTTTTCAAATGAATCCGAAAACATGTCAAAAAGAGGGGACAACAATTTATCTTTAAATTTTTTATAAATTTCTGTCGGCAACCCATCTGGGCCTGGGACTTTACTTGTTTTCAAATGATCTATTGCTTTAGATATTTCCTCCTTAGTTATAGCTGAACCAAGATCTGCACTTATCAGTCCTGAGATGTTGGGTATTTGGAGGGTATCTAAGAAAAGATTTTGCTCCTGTTTGTTATGTGTTATGTCTGAGCTGTATAATTTTTCAAAGAAGACTTAAAAGTTTCATTGATTTCTAGAGGGTCAACAATAATCTGTCCATCACTGTTTTCAACTGAGGTAATTTTTTTCTCATTTTGTAATTGTCGGAGGCGCCAGGCTAATAGTTTCCCAGGCTTTTCCCCTTGTTCATAAAATGCCTGCTTAAGACACAAGATATGAGGCTGCTTTAGAGGCGGAAAGTTCGTTATACTGTGTTCTTAATAGCAGAAGTTTTCGATGGGTGTTTGGACATAACGTTTGATAATATTCCCCCTAAAGCAGCTCAATTTCTGCCTCCAACTTTTTTGTTTCCTGATAACTTTGTTTTGTCTTATAACTCATGAAGCTAATTATCTGACCTCTTAAGTAGGCCTTAAAGGCTTCCCACCGTGAAGAGGATGGTGTTTCATTTGTATTGGTTTCAAAAAATACATAAATTTGATTATCTATGAAAGATATGAATTCTGAATCTAGGAGCCATTTTTGTTTAAATCTCCATCTAGGGGAGTCTGTCCTTAGTCTTAAATCTTCATATAATAATGAGTTCGGTGCATGGTCAGATATTAAGATGCTATCATAGTGACAGTCCTTTATTTTGTGTCTCAAATTGACAGAAACTAAAAAATAATCAATACGTGAATATGATTTATGTATATTGGAATAACAGGAGTATTTTAAACCCTTGGTATTCATATCCCTCCAAATATCTGTCAGATTAAGTTCCTTCATAAAATGTTTTATTGTTGGTCTACTTTTAAAATGGGAGTTATCAATACCTGTGCTCCTATCCAATTCTGGGTTCAATGTGCAGTTAAAATCCCCTGCTATAATATAGTTACCAGACAGAGATGAAATTGTAAGAAAAAGATTATGGAAAAACTTTGGGTCATCAGTGTTGGGAGCATAGATATTTATCAGGTTTATTTTTTCCGTAATAAGTGTGCCCTGTAGAATAATATACCTCCCAGTTTTGTCTTTAATAACCCTTGTCACATGAAATGGTATGGATTTATGAATTAAAATCATAATCCCTCTTGCCTGAGAAGTAAAAGATGCTGAATATATACTGCCCTGCCACCTCCTCCTAATTTTTGCCTCTTGACTAGATAACAGGTGGGTTTCCTGAAGTAGCATGATATCTGAGTGTATAGATTTCACCCTAGTCATTACCTGTTTAACCTTTTTCAGTTTTTGTAGTCCTCTGCAGTTCAAGAAGACATTTTAATCCTTAGTCCACCAGACATAACGTATATCATTGAAGTTTCTCTGTGTCCAAATACAGAGAAACAAAAAACACCTGGACCTTAAAAACTATGTCCATAATAATAATGAAAACTGAACTCTAGACCCCTTTAATGTAAAACTTTGTTACCCACCTCCCTCCCCCCTATATGTATTGGTACCTATCTAACAGCTGATGGCTGTTCCACACAGAAGTGAGGATCAACCGACTGTGCCTGAACACTTTTTCTCTTACCTCACCCCACTACATAAACAGAAAACTCGTTATTAAATACGTTCAGAAAGTTAGGCTATTAATTTTGGCTGTGAGCCTCTGGGCCAACATATGACAAGTATAATAACAAACAAGCTATTTTATCCTCCTTAATTAGCTTAAGGCTCATTGATTATACATCCATATCAATACACTGCGATGTAATGGTGCCTACATTATCTCACCCAGGTCCACTTTCTGCTCTGTGTCCTCACAAGTTCTCTGCTTCAGCTGGCTGGTTAAAGATGCGAGACTGTCCGTTGTGTGTCACCAGCAGCTGTGCGGGAGGAATCATACCGTATCGGATCCCCATGGCACGAAGCTGTTGTCTCACAGCATCAAACTCTTGTTCTGTTTTTTGTGCACGCCGGTTGCGAGGTCCTCGTAGAATCTCACCAGGTTGTTCTCGAAGAGAATCTGTCCCTTTGCCCTGGAGGCTCTCATCACAGTCGTTTTATCCTTGTAATTTAAGAACTTCATGATGAGAGTCCTTGGTGCAGCGATGTTTGATGTACTCTTTTGGCCGACCCGATGCGCTCTCTCCAGTATCAGAGCACTGCGTGACGGTGCCAAGTTCAGAGCTTCAGGTAGCCAGTTTTCTAAGAAGGCGCACGCGTCCTCTCCCTTTGCGCCCTCGGGTAGGTTAACCAGTCTTGGAAGTTTCTATTTTTAAGTCCGGAGTCAGGCCTCTTTATTTTTGAACATAGATCAGGAAGAGTCTACAAACTCACTGGTTTGTTTTCTGGAATCTATAGAGTTTCCTGTTGCCATGCAACGGGTTGTGCCATCAACACAGATAGCCACCATATCTGGACTACAAGCAGGGCAGACAAGAGGGGCCTCTCCAAGCAGGTGGTTCGCCTCGGAGTTGCAGTAGATGTACTGCAGGAAGCTTCTTTGAAACACATCAGAATTAACTTGGCCAGTCTGAAATAAACAAAATATGGTTCTGCTTTTAAAGAAAAAAAAATCAAGGATTTATGATTTTGAATGTTTTTTTCCAAACAAAACAATGATACCAAAGACTACTTTTTTCTAGTATGGTCAACAGTCTATTAACTTGAACATTTCAAGGACCTATTGTGATGACTTGTGTACCCTGACATTCTTATGATTGTGTGCTACTTGAGTACATCTGATTACTTAGCCATTCTATTTACTTGCATTTCTACTAAGTGGAACATTAGTCTTTCAGCATCATAACTGTACTCACTCTTCCGAAATGTTTTGTCCGTTGGTCCAGCATTGCTGTAAAAGCTTGTCTGGACATTCCTGGAGCAGCAGTTTTCATGGCCTCGAAAGAGTGGAACAGATCTTCCTGCAACAAGGTCTGTGCCTGCATGGTGGCAGGCCAGTAACCACTTTTCACCATCTCTTTCATATCTGGTGTCCATTGCTTGCTGCAATTTTTGCAGAGGAGCAATGGAAGTTTAAGATCATAACGGCCTGAGAGCAAACAAAAGACACATTTAAAAAACAAAAAACTATCAACTGAAGTAATTTGCCAGATAAACAATGGTATTTTTTCTACAATCCTACCATTAATACAAATAAGAATGATGGCCCTGCCAGCAGAGACCACAAGATCTGAAGCCTCACAGGAACAGATCTCTGGAAGACTTAGTGGCAGCAAACAATCTACAAGCCAAAGAACAGTCAGGGGGAAAACTAAAAATCATTTATCAATAATAAAATCAAATTCAAGATCAGAATGGGTTTTAAAAAATCCCAGTCAGTTAAAAATAAGATACCCACCTTGTTCACAGATGATATTTTTGCCTTCATGTCTTTTCACACATTTATTTGGGGAAATGTATTCATAAAACCCGTTTATGATGGTTTTCCGGTTGTGTAGAATGTGATTTTGATGGAAACTGCAGTCACATTCTGAACAAAACCATTCCAAAGGCATGCACTCCCCACAACAAATGACTGCTTCTCCAAAGTGGCAGTGCTGGCATTTTCTTGGAGAAATGTGTTCTGATGACAGGAGGTTGTTGATGTTCTGGGGCCTTGCTTCTTGCCAACATCGTTGAACAACCCCCTGTCTCTGACCCCAAGCTGTCGATGCCTGTTGGTGTGAATCTTGAACCCCAATGCCCTCTGATTCACTAATAAGATCCTGGAGCCTCTGAAGATTAAAGTCTCAAAAGAGCAAAGAGGAAAAAACAAAAATGACAATAGTGCAGTGCTTAAGTACCACGGCCACTGAATTCTTTGGCATTTTCCCTGCTTTGATAGAGCAACAGTTTTCTCTTTTTACATGTTTGAAATAAACCATAACTACTTGTTTAGTTACAATAAAGTAGGTGTTGGAGGACAGAAGGATAATTGGAAATGTGGCAATAAAGCCATGACTCTTAAGATTCAGTGACTGAGGGTACTCAATCGTCAAGCAAATCAACAAAATCACTGTGGTCTGATGCTGTTGTATATAGTTTTTTTTACCTGCGCCATCAAGAATAATCTTGTGGCACTAAATTATGTTAATTTGATTTCTGCTTAATTTTAAGAAAGCTTTCAAGGGTTAGCTGGCTGGTTATTGACACAGCATCAATGGAATATCATTTTGCGGAGCAACAGCAAAGATGTAATAAGGCTTTATTTTAAAAATTAAGCCCCTTTTGACATTAGGCGTACAGCATTTTAGAAACTATATTTGAGGGATTTATTGTACTTACCAGGATCTTGGTGGCTGGCACAAGGTGAGTCTAAAATGGGAGTGCTTGGAGAAGTTCCAACTGTGTGAAAATAGAAATGACATGAACAAGTGTTTTAAACTCGTTTCCAGCTGTACAAGGAACTACACATCTTGAAAACTAAACAGTGAATTCTTGAGAAAAAATAAAACTTTAAAAACTAAACCCAAATTTATGCAGCAATATAATGTATTACATGCATTTTTTAAAGCTTTTTTTATACATTAATGGTTTTGACATGAATTCTATTAATTAGAAACTGACCAGATGATCCTTTTTTTGTTCGTTTAGAGGAAACCACACGCAGTCCATCCAGGTCCCTCTTCAACCAGGTCACATTTGACTGTTTCTTCCCTTTATTTGACTCCCTTTTATGTTTCTTTATGAACACAGTAAAGTAGAAGGGTTAAAAAGGAACAACAAAAATTAAATTACTTATTACTTACTCCATATAGTGAGATGACAACTTGCCTGTAAATCTTCGACAAATGCATCCCCCAACAAAAGAGCAGCCTCAAGTTTGTTGTGGCTTGACATTGTACTAAAATAGAAAAAAATAGGATTAGTTGGATATGAAAATCATTTACTCAGACTTTCTGGCTTTAATAACTAAAAGGGAAATCATGACCCAAACTGAAAAAAAAAAAGTTTCTGTTATAGGCTATAGTTTCAGTGTCAAAGTTTTCCAAGAGCAAATAGCCTTTTATTTCGACCCTTGGTTATAACAAAAAGGATTTTTTCTGGATTATTTCTTAAATTCATTACTTCACCAATGGGTAGTATGTCAACTTACCTGGAATGCCTTGAACGTCTAAATATTTGTTTGTGTGTCATCAAAAAATCTCACAGTTATAAACTATAGTTGAGAAATATTTGATAGTGTTTGTTAAGGTAGTTCCTACTCAGCGGTTTGTCAGCCAGAACAACTAAGCGCAGAGGAAGAGGGAGTTCCAGTCCAATATTTTTATTTAGGCAATAGTTCAACTGGTTTGCTAGTAAAAGGAGAGGAACAAAAGATTTCTGTAAACATCTCCAACCCATAACTAAATGTTAAAAAGTTACTTTATCAGAAAACAATCATCAACAATAAGAAAGAATGTAAATTTACCATAATAAATGAATGGAAACTCTTCATTAAAGGCAATTACAATTTCAATCAAAAAGAAAATCACAGTTTAAGTAGTCATTTAAAAACACTGAGTTGTAGGGACATCCATATTCCACAGCCAGCTCTTTTGCTCAGAGAGAATAGCACAGGTAATCAGTCTGCCTTTTAATTGCATTAGGGCCCAAGAAACTGTTTAAAAATGAAGTTAGAGATGGAAAAGGCAAAGAAAAACCCACCCTTCTCTGATTATTTCCCCTATCAATGTAGCACAGACGCAAGTGCATTGTGAATCTTTCAGCAGCTTTTTATGTTTTGTTGAATTCTACCAATTGTTTCAACATATATCTGCTGCTGCTATATTCTTTAGAAGGGCAGGCCAAGTATTCATTGATACTTTATTTTTGTTTGTTTGCTTTTGGCATGTTTACAATCAATAAATTTGTGATTAAATGCAGTTCATGAAGCCAGCACATGACTTAGATTCATTAAGTTTAGAGTTTCCTAGTTTAGTTAAGTTTTATTTTGCCGTTTTGCACCGCTGTTGGATCTGTTTGTTTAGGAGCTGTCATCCGCAGTGAGAACAAGTTATGCTAGATCAGGTATTTATTGTTGGAATTTTCTCCACAGGGTATATGACTGTACGCTATATAAACAACCATCAAAGCGGGACTTACCACGAGATAAAAGAGTATGAAACGATGGTAAATCCTTGTGTAGAACACACAAATTCGCATGATAACCTCTTTTTAACATAGACATGAATTACTCAGGCTCCTGGGAAGAAGGTACTACGCTACCCACAATCCTACGCACCAAATCAACGTCTTCGATAGACAGAGCCTGCTGTTGCCATGGTGATGTTTATGACCCTCGCGAAATCCGCGGCTGTTAAAAGCCAATATTCATACACAAGTTACAACGAATAACAACGTCATCATTTTTGATGTCTGCACTTCAATAAAGAGAAGCATAAAATGGGCCTGTGCACATTTTGAAAGGGTAGCGCTGAAATATCGTCTAATATTCGTCAATGAAATCGCAAAGGATTGTGGGAGATGTAGTTCCTTAACTTTCGGTAAAAATAAATACTCTTAAAGACTTGTTCCTAAGCACATCCCCCCTTATACTGCCGTTTTGTGCCGAATTAAATGACTTTATAAACCTTTTTCACCTGAATTATCACTGACTTAGCAGGTTATACACATAGGTATAGTCACACTATATGATTAATGGTACTTTTGCTAAGAAAAATGCTATATTAGCCCTTACTGCTTATCAGTCCCCACAAAACTTCTATCCAAAGCTGTCTCAAAATCACAAAATGGAAACCATAACAAAATGTATAAACTGAATGAAGAACATCGATATATCATTAATACATGATTTTTCTATAATGTGATTATAATGAGAGAAAAAAACTTCCAGGGCTTCTTATACACTTAACTTTTATTTTCACATGTTGCAAACTTCAAATGCAGAACAGCTGTATATTTAACAAGTTTAACAATAACTTGAGACATTCTTCTTTTTCAAAATGCCCTCAGCTTTTTGCTGGCAATAATGTAATCCAAGTGGAAAACTTACTGTGCCTGTACAAACCGTACAAAAATTAAATAAAAATGTTTTCTCCGACGATCAAAAAAAGTTCAGTAAAAACAAAAATATAATGAACATCACCCATTTGAATGCAGTTCTCTCAATCCAGCAATCTGGTAGACCTGTGTGTGTGTAGGTGTGTGTGTGTGTGTGTGGGTGTGGGTGTGTGTGTGTGTGTGTGTGAGCGAAAGAGAGAGAGAGAGAGAGAGAGAGAGATGAAAAGTAACTTATTTTATTATTATATTGTACTTATATAGCTACTTCTCACATACAAATTCAGCATGAATTATCTACATTTCATCTTACCATAATGTCGACTACAAACAAAAATATCCAAAAATATTTATATCTCCAACCCCTTAGTTAGCCAAAATATCCCAGCCTTGAACACTCAAACAGTTTTAGGTGTAGTTTCATAAGCAGAGCGCAAATGAGACTGAGAGAATCACTGAAAGAATACAAGGCGTGGGAATTAGAGCTGTGAAGAATGAAATAATGATTGAGAGAATAAGAATTGACTGAGTGGAAAGAGGAATGGAAGATGGATTCAGACTTTCCTCTCTGTAAGGGAGAGAGAGGAAGGAAGAAGAAAAAGAGATTGAGAGGGAGAAATAATTAGAGTAATGAGACAAGCTGGTGTTTTGATAAATGTATGCAAGAAATGGAATTAAGTAATCTCACCATCTTAAATGAAGTCCCACGCAAAATCCATGAGTCTTTTCAGCAGGGTGGATACATGTGCATTCACTGTTGTTGTCTTTTTGCAGGCAACTTTGCCACCTTTCTTAGAGACAACTTTGCCTTATCCTGCCTTGGTGCCTCTCTCAGGGTTTATGCCAATGAAGCGCCTGAAAAAATTTAAGTTTTCTCAGACACTGTGCAAAAATCCATTTGTGCAACTCATTCAGATTAACAACACAATAAAGTGAATTAATAGATATACAATAGCATGTCATTGAAATGACAAGAAAAATAAAGGTTTTAATGAAAGTATCAAACCTCTTGATGAATTCAAGAGTGCATGCTGCCTCCTCTTGGTACTGGAGATTAAAGGTGTAAAAGGTAGAAAATAATGCAGCAAGCCCTGTAAGGAATGTAGGCTGGATCCCCTCACAAACGATGTGGCCCTCAGGGCTGACCATCCAGCACTGAATACAGCTACCAGCTGTGGCACCTGAAACATACAAGATTTTTCCTCTGTCAAATTCATGGATTTGTAGCTCATGCTTGAAATGAGTTGTGTTGACTGGTGAAAAAGCATTTTGCCATGTTTAATGTGTGATAAACCTTTATTTAAAATCCATTATGGATATTCTGCTCATCTGTCTCTATAGTGTCCAGGATTAATATTTCTCTAACAGTTACTTTCATTTTAACTGTCCCCAGCAACAATAGTTGCTCAGAGACATGTGAAGTTTTTACTGTAACAGAATAGTTATTGGGATATGAATTTGTGCATGTTTGGTAGCTGCTTTGGTGTTTTAATGCTCACAGAACCATTATATAGGGTTTTGATTTCCTGCCTTTGTGAAACAGACAGTAATAGGTGTGATTAGAGTCCACTTGTAAAAATTGGAATCTCCAGTTGTGTTAATCTCTAAACCATGTATTTTTTCTAACTTTATCATTCAAAATTACTCGTTGGCTAGTAGTAAATATTGACTTAAAATTACATACAACAGTTTGTTTCTTTCAAAAACACAATTTTTCTTTTTTAAAATAAATTCTTTATGTATACCATTGCTCCAACCAGGAAAAATTAGATACATCTGAAAAGCAGTAATGCATTTTGACAACAAGTAGATAAGATGTATTTACAAGGGTATTGCATTATGCTTTAATAGAAAATTCTGTTGCTTGCCTATCCAATGTTTTAAACATACCGAGCAGTATCAGACGAGGAGTTGTGGGTATGGAGATTGTCCTCTCAATGTCAGCTATAGTGGCAGACCCCTGTGGGTACAGATAGCAAAAAACATGTACTTTTGATTATAATAGTCATTTTATAATATGGTATGTGAATATATAATAAGGAAACTTACATTTGCAAGAAGGATTAGTCCTGTAATGTCCTCTGAGAAATGAGCCAGGATGACACGAAATGACAGCTCGACATTGTCACCCAGAGAGAGAACATCCTTGACTCCTGCATTGGTCGGTTTGGTCTTGAAGAACTCCACAACGGCTCTACCACACTCCTGCATGGCAAGCTCAAGTGTCCGCAGCACAGGGATATCAGTGAGAAGCTCACAGTGAGAATAGAACCCTCTCTGAGTGAACAGGTATGGCCACTGGTTTTTAAATCCTCAATGGCTGGTGATGGTACAGCATTAATGTGACACCGCTGCAGATAGAAAGTTGTTTCCATCAGCTGCTTTACCTCTGCTTTATCACCCCCTTTTATACCATCCTGACAGTAGATCCCTCCCAGCTTTAGACGTTTGCTCTCCACTGTGTGCTCAGTCTCCTCTGGTGGAAGGCTGGGCTGGAATCTGGTGCAGCCATATGTGTCAGTAGGTCCTTTCTTCTTCCCATTGTCAGATGAACGATGAGTTCGAAAGCTGCCAGTGCGGTTCAAGTTTTCAATCCGATTTTTAACTTGAAGTAGGAGTGATGTGTATCCACTACCCAGAGGCTGGCCATTGTGAAGTTAATCAGCAAAACAGTTGGGATATTGATGAACAATGTTTCGGCACACTATGACGTGAGCGTGTTGGGTTTAGCTCATTCTTCCTCATCTCATCTGCAATCACTCTCACCATCTGCCGTCATGCAGCAGGTGAAGGCCTCTTACCATCTGAGATGGCTGAACGAATGTCTGCAGGCATGAGGTTCCATGGCACCTGAAAGGTTTCTGGCCATGATTTCTTTATGTAGGTGGAGGCGTGACGGTCTTCAGTTTCACTAGATGCCAAGAAGGAGAGTACCGATGAGCTGGATGGACTGGAAAATAATGCAGAGTTGCTGGTGTCTGCAGTGGTGGGGGAAGGCAGGACTTTGAGGTCCAAGGTGATTGTCTCTGTCTCTAAAATTGACAAAAACATCAGATAAGCCATACATTTTTACAAAGAAATCAATATATTAATATAATGTATAATGAAAGGCTGTAAAAGTAAGCAAGCATACCCATTTTGAATGCATCCAAAAATTTCTCTGTTGAATAACAGGTACTAGGTCTCCAATGTCCTCTTGTTTCACATATTTGAGGTCTTCTAATGAGTCTAAACCAGAGTTTAATAGCCTGTCTATCACAAGCTGTTGAACAGCTTCATAAATATTTGGCAGGGCCCTGGGGATGATCTCCTTCAACTCTTCCACCAAGGTCATCATTGCTGTCTACAGAGAGAAAGGAATGGTGTGGAACAATTACTGGCATGTCATACAATGTGTACTCTGGTAAAGGGTAATAATCAACTAGATCATCCTGTTTAACACGACAGTAGCATCCCTGAATTGGTGTCAAGCCATAAACACCTACATCATGGAGAAATAGAGCCTTACATTTTTCAGTGACAAAATACACTGCTGAATTATTGTGGATAAGTACCACAATGATCTTTCCAATCACAAGGCTTTCAGAACTCACATCTATAACAAGCATGTTTTTATGTATTTCGTGCCTTTCACAGTTGCCTCATGAGCAATCAAAGTATTGTCAGGGCCAAAATCAAAACTCGATACTGATTCCCTGATGCAATGATTGAAGTCCGAAAGAGAAAACTCAGCTGCCTTTTCCACTAGAACAACTGGTGGGAAAAGATTGCCAACACTGAGATATGCCTGGAGGAGCTGATGCCTCTCTGCAAGGGTTAAGCACAAGTTTTTAAAGTTGTGCAGTTTCCGGGCACACTGTTTGAAATAAGTGTGTTTGCTTTCAAATCTTAATGTCCACAAACAAACTATTGGTCCAAAGCGGATTATGAGCTCTGGATAATGACTGACATAATGATGCTTCGGCTTGAGTTGCTGATCAGGGAAAGCTTGCTTTCTGAAATACAAATATTCATCAGTAAGCACTCTCAAATATGCTTTTTAGCCACTTGAAATGGCTGGTGCATAAATAAGAGAAACCATTTCTCTTAATTGTAGGACCAGTTGCCAAACTTGATTTTCACCTGGAGATTCAATTTTTTTCTCCAATCAGCACTGGTAGCACCCTCAGTAGGCACCAGTTTTGGACAGCATGCCCATTCAGCTTATCACTTCCTGGAGTCACCTCACAAGGTCTGTCATTGGCATCGTTCCCTAGATACTTAAACTGGCTAAGCCTTCGGTTTAACTCAAGGTAAGTAAACTGGTTGTCCTTCACTAGATGCTGGATGTATAGTGCAAGATCAGAGGCTACAATGCCTTCAAACAAACCATGGCAAATACATGGAGGTAATCCAGGCTGACATACATGAAAGAAGGATAGCTCATTGAACAAGGAGTCAAATTTGATACCTCCACTTTGAACTGAACCCCTTTCAAGTCTCTGAACATGTTCTTTGAAAGATTGTACTGTGCGAGTGGGGGCCCTGCAGACAGGATCTGCCTGAAATGTGTTTCTATTTCACAGTATCTGCAGAAATTAATACTCAAGCTGAAATTCTCAAGAAATCCTCCAATGCCATGTGACCCTAAATTGTCACCAGCAATAGTATGCAGTATTCCTTTATAGACCTGTCCATCAGGTAACACTACACCATTGTTCTCAAGGTCCTTCAGATCTTTTACCAGGCGCCCCATGACCAAATCCTGACCAAAATGCTTGAAATCTTGCTCTTTGCAAAGTAGAACAATGCTTGACCTGTAATGTGGTAATAGGTCTGCCAGTGTGACATACACCGCAAGTACTTTGTGTTTCTTTTTTCCTGACCCAAGTGGGTTTACTACTTCGAAAGCATCCTGATAAAGGATCAAGCCTAAAGACCTCTCTTTTTGGACTGAGTTTTCAGTAATGTTTGCCCCATCCCACACATCTTGAAAAACATCCTTAGTTTTGGCACGGGTGTGTACTTCATTGTACTGTTCACTGACCGACTTGCACCGAAAAAGAGCTTCAAGTATTTGTTTTATGGGGACATACTGAGCAAAACACTCATTGTCTGCTTCATTTTGTCCCAGACATATAGGCACTGGTTCAACATAATTAAACTGGTTCTTGAACATAGTCTTTCGTCGTTGATCTGTTTTCAGTTTGTGGGTATTGTGAGTCCGGAAAAGATCTTCTGCTTTCAGATCATCAATAAGAGTCCTACTGGCATCATCTGCAGTCCCAAGTGCATGTAATTTCTCATTCAGTTTAAAAAGTAATTGTCTGATTGGCTGATGTCATGTATTGACTGCAAATCTTCTATGATTGTCTGAATGGTGGAAGACAGACGCAACAGTTTTGCTTGTAGTTTAAGATAAAAGAGTGCAAGATTCCTCAAAAACAATGTATCATCAATATTTTCTGGGCTAACATCCAAATGCTCAGTAACGTCAGCAGCATCAAGCTGCATGTCACACAGCAAATCACTATCATTTTGAGTGCCACTAGTTCCACTTGCACCCTCCATCAAATTTCTCTCCGCACATTCTTTATGTTTTCTGGACACATGAGAAGTGAATGTAGATACCACAGTAAATGTCTTATCACATTGCTTAAAAGGACATACGACTGCTCGTCCTTCTTTGATGTGCACTTTAAGGTGAGAATAAAACTCACTCAAGGAATCATATCTGGCACTGCATAAGTCTTCATGGCAGATCAAGTCCACTGATATACTCAGCCTGGGCTCATTCACACATTTCTTATGATTTCTGTATAGATGTGCTTTCAGACCTGCACATCTATACAGAAAGGTCCTTTTGCAATCAGGCATACAACACTTTATTACCAAATTGGGTATATTGCTATGAATTTTTACATGTCTCACATAGGCTTCTGAGGTGCAGGACTGATGTCCACAGATCTCACAAGAAAACATCATTGCAAGACAAACAGACTTGACTGTTATGGTTCAGCAAACAACAAACTGCAGACTGTGAAGCAAGAAATAAATAGCTTGTTTTGCCAGTTCACCTGCACTTGCCTGTTTCAGTGTTTGAGATTTGAAAAATGATGTTGACCTGTAATCACAGGGCTTAACATTAACTTTTTGAGGCAGTTAATTTACATTTCACTGGTCCTGGTAAAAATAATAACAATTTACTTTTTCATTTTGTTTGTGAATTGTTTGAGGAATGCAGAATTCAGATGAACAAACAGTTGAAAGCATATGAATAAACTGACCGCTGGTGTCTCTGGAGTCTCCTTTCTGCTCCTGCTCCTTCTCCTGCTTCTGCTGCACAGATCCCTGCAGCTCCTACCTGCTCTTCTAATTAAGCAGCATGCTGCTCACCTGCTCATGCTTCTCTCTCTCCCCTTCTCTACTCTGCCCTCTTTCTTTGCAGCAGCACAAATAATCTAGGAGACCACCAGGACTACCATAATTTACCCAAAACTAATCAATAAATAATTTAACAACATCAAGTGTCCTTTCTTTTGTTTGGCTTGACAATTGGTACTCACCAAATAATTAGAGAGACGGCAATGGATGAAGAAAAACTCATATCCAGCTTCCCATGTGCTGTTAATAAGGTGATGCTCCTCCCAAAATTCAAAAACTACTGCATGAAACTGTTATTTTGACGGTAAAGTGCTGTGTTTTGGAAATACATTAGGGATCTGTTGAAAAACGGTTAGTGGGGTGTAATTTCACAGTTTTTATTTTAAATTTGGCTGTAAATTTACAGCAGTCATTTACAGTGTACAGATAATTGCATGGAAATATAAGGAGTAGCAGTAAAAAATCGGCTGTAAAATAATTACTCCAGTAAAGCATAGATACCCAAAATTTCTACTTAAGTAAAGTAACAAAGTATTTGTACTTTGTTACTTGACAGACTGAAAGAAAAAGTTCTTTGAATCTACTTAATTTTAATGTGTACATCAGTCCCACACAATCAAAATGTGTAGATCCAACATTCCTTTTTCTCCTTATCCCAACCTAACTATTACTCTTTAGACCAAAATATTTCAATCAAATTAGACTGTTTAAAAGAATCATGTTGAATCAATATATTATTTTCAAGTTACTAGTTCCAATCAATTGTGTAATTGTGTACATAAAATGCAGTGGATACCAAATACACATTGTTATTTTGCTACAACTATGCTTTTAAAAGCATCATCAGGACAGATTAAACCCAATATAAACTTCTCTTCACAGTAGATTAAGTGCATACAGAAACTGTAAATTTGTTTCAAACTGTGCATCACTAGTAGCAATAACACAAGTGCAGAATATATTGTGGCAAGCTGTGATGAGGAACAGCTCATAGACAAATTGAATAAGTTTGACAAGCTCTCACACAGTTAGCATATGTAACCATCATTAATTTTTAACACAGACACATACAGACAGGGTAGTCTGCACCATTAACCCCTTCACTCATGGTGTGATACTCGGAAAGTACACCCTCCCCTAAAAACATGAACCAACAAACAAACCATGCACAATTACAATCCCACAATGAAACATGAACATTATAGAACATCAGAAGGGTGAATTCCCTTGCACAAAACAATCCCAGTAGTCCCTGCTCCAGGCGACTGCTTCCTGGATCGCCACAATATTTTTATTTACTTACTTTTTCAGTTATTCCGTTTGGAAAGGGAGCTTGTGTGACTCCAGAATGCTCTGTGACTTTCGCGGTTAACGGATCTTGATTAAGGGTGTGCCCCTTTATTTACCACAACCCACCACACAGAATTGTCCAATGGCACGTCCTGGCAGTCATTGAATTGGCTATGTGCTGATCAAACTTGTATATATTGCTTTTACGTTTTTTGATTAAATCACTTTCAGTCAACTCAAAACAAATACGTAAATTATACATTCTTCTTTGACATGTTACATCTACTTGATTAAATTATGTTCACATAAGGAATGTGATTTTATTGTGTTACATAAACTCATTTAATCTTAGTAATTCTATGGCTTCATAACTGCAGAAAGATCCAGCACTTTTTTTATGGTACGTATATTTGAATATCGTCTTTGTTGTCAAAGCTTCTTACCTCGATCAACCTTAGAAATATCATAGAACGCTCATTGAAAAGTTTGTCCCATCTTGGTTCAGTGTTGTTTGGCCTCGCGTGTCAACTTTGAAAAACTCAACCATGACTGCATTTGTCTCAAGGTGATGGCCCCAGCCTGGCCCAAGCTTACTCGGTGCCCTCCAACTGCCAATCACTATTACATAACGTGAGTTCTTCTTCATTTTATTTTAAACAGTTCAATAAAACCTGACATTAAGAGTAAATAAATGTATAAAGTCACATAAATTACTTCAGTTAAACTTGAAGTGATTTGTCTCAGTTGATTCTTTAAATTAGTTGAACTGGACACGTGCATTTGACCAGTGTGCAGGAACTGATTTTTTTGTTTACTGATGATCATCCCTATACATAGTGGTAGTGGCTATAAGGGTCACACTCTGGGCCCACTGGCATGCATGCAGTAAATTCAGATGTGAGCGAGACAGTTGTGAATCTGGAAAGGACTGTGATTGTCTCTGGGAGATCAGGAAGTCCTCCACTCCTCTGTCTCTGCTGGGATGTTAGAGGTTTAACCGTTATGCACACAGATGGAAATCTGTGTGGGGTGCCATTTGTAAAAAGTTTGTTGTAATTTTTAAACACATACATTTTCCACATTTAGCTCATTGTCTGCACATTTAGACTTTTTTTCATATATAAAAGGGATAATTGATAGGATAATAATCATTTTCAGGTGTGATAATTGTAGGTAAAACTAACATCACACAAATCTAAATATAACAGTTAAATCTAAATCTAAATGTTACATCTAAATCTAATGTTAAATCTAAATGTAAATATTAAATCTAAATGTAAATGTTAAATCTAAATGGAAAATCTAAATCTAAATGTTAAATCTAAATCTAAATAATAAACTTAAATCTAACCACTAAACCTAAATCTAAATGTAAATTTAACTCTTAATGTTGAATCTAAATCTAAATGTTAAATCTAAATCTAACTGGTAAATATAAATGTAAATGTTAAATCTAAATAATAAATCTAAATCTAAATGTTAAATCTAAATCTAAATAATAAATTTAAAGTTAAATAATAAATCTAAATCTACTTGTTAAATCTATATCTAAATAATAAATCTAAATCTAACTGTTAAATCTAAATATAACTAATAAATCTATATCTAAATAATAAATTTAAAGCTAAATAATAAATCTAAATCTAATTGTTGAATCTAAATCTAAATGTTAAATCTAAATCTAAATGTTAAATCTAAATCTAAATAATAAATCTAAATCTAAATGTAAAATCTAAATCTAAAAAATAAACTTAAATCTAACTACTAAATCTAAATATAAATCTAACTCTTAATGTTAAATCTAAATCTAAATGTTAAATCTAAATCTAAATGTTAAATCTAAATCTAAAATCTAAATCTAAATAATAAATCTAAATCTAAATGTTAAATCGAAATCTAAAGGTTAAATCTAAATCTAAATGGTAAATATTAATATTAAATCTAAATCTACATCTAAATAATAAATCTAAATCTAAATGTAAAATCTAAATAATACATTTAAAGTTAAATAATAAATCTAAATCTGTTAAATCTAAATCTAAATAATAAATCTAAATCTAAATGTTAAATCTAAATCTGAATGTTCAATCCAAATCTAAATTTTAAATCTAAATCTAAATAATAAATCTAAATGTTAAATCTAAATCCAAGTAATAAATCTAAATGTTAAATCTAAATCTAAATGTCTCGCCATTTGTTAAGCTAAATATTTAGGAAAAAAATGGACATCATGTCATTCCACGCCCTTGAACGTTGCTCCAACAGGCGCAAAGTCACGCCCCTCCCACTGATCGGCAAGCAGACGCAAACATGGCTGCTTCCCTCCCGATAGTTGACATTGAATGAGCAGTGATAGCGGTGTGCGGGCTGCTCTTCAAGTTCAACCCGCATCATCAACATCAGTAACGGTGAGTAAAGTGGTTATAGTCTTAAGTTATTTCTCCATCTTTATACCAAAGCTAACCTAACTGTGCCTGCGTGGCTCAGATGCGACCTAGCTAGCTGGCGGTTAGGGTAGCGTTTTGTAGCGCCAGTCAAATCTTTCCTTTGGAGCATATGAAGGAGTGCATGATGAGAGATAATGTTTTGTAGTGGGACATTATAACCAGCAGCATTTAAGACTGTTTAGCTGCAGCCTGTAGTCTCCTAAAAATAGAGGAAAAGAGATGTCTGAGCTGCAGCTTCACCTGGCTAAGTGCGGTAGTTTATCTTCATCGCTAGCTCTCCTTGTCTTTCTGTCAGGGCCTGAAATTAACAAAAAAGTTTTGTTTTAGTCCCACTAATACAATCATTGAATAATGTTAGCTACATTCAGCTGGAATGAGGGTGTGTGAGAGTGCAGCAGGCAGGGAGAGAGACAGACAGATGGGGACAGTCTGATCGTCCAGGTAAGGACAACCACAGTGGCTCCAAGAATGTAACCTGTATTACAGTGATGACATTTTCCAGAACAACCAGAGCTGGTCCCTCCGAGTCTAACTGCAGAGGGCAGAACATTGAAAACCTTTATCTGTGTTATCAACCACTGCCTACTGCGGAGTGAGATTAGACTAAAAATTAATTAAACATCCAGGTTAAGTCACATCAAACTACTTCACATTTAACTATTGGATGAAAATTTAGACAAGTGTTTATCAGCATGCACATCACAGTTATTGATTGATTAAAGCATAGTAACAAAAACAGACATGGCTAAGTGGCTGATATTTAAAGTATGGGCTCTTTTTTCAGGTCCCCACATCTCAGGGTGGCCCACAGACACCTCCAAGCAGTGGCCACCAGCACATCCAGCTTCTCAACCACCGTCCCAGCACTGAGATCGGCAAGTACAACTGTAGAAATAAGTATTTGCCAGATGAAGGTTTTGTTACCCTTAATTTTCCTTTTATTGCTACCTTCAAAAAATGCTGCAGATTAGCGCTGGGCAATTTATCGAAAAATTATCAAAACTGACATTTAGAGTCTCTAACTGACGTAAATGTGTTGTGTCAATTATTTTCCCTTGTGATTCTTCCTCTTCTAATGCACCATGTAGTCTGCCACACACCCAAAAGAAGAATAAGTAGTCATGTGACACTCTCCCATCCAGTCAACTAAAAATCAGAGTGGATTATGCAATGTAAGCAACCAAATTATATATCTACTTTTTATACAAAAGTAAAAAAATGAAATCATAAGCAGGATATCATTTATCATGTTAAAGCATCTTCACACACTGGCAGTGGCGCTGCTGGTGGAGGAGAACACTTATTTTAAGGCAATTATTTAAAAAGCTGCACTTATTACATGGCACTGTCTTAATGACGGTAATTGAAGCAATACCGTAGCTATTTTTAATACCCCGGTTATGGTATTACTGTATTGCCGCCCATTTCTACCATGGATGAGAGTGCAAAATATGTATCAAAATGATGGCCCACCTCAAACTAAAGCCAAGTTTAGGAGCATCCTGTATCTTGCTCTCCAGAAAGCCACCAGGCCACTATCTCCTAGATTTCACCTGGTTTTAAGTAATTTCTGTTACTTGTTACAGTAATAGCATTAAACTATCCATAATCTACCTACATTTCACTGCTGTCACTTTCAGTAGTATACCTGAATTATGCATAATATATGCATGATATGCATAATATCTGGTGCTCTAAGCTGGCAGTAAGTTGTTAGGACCAAAAAAATAAGAATAGATTTATATTTCTTTGGGTTATATTGGTATATTTATCAAGTAATATGAAATCCAAATTGATAAATACAAATAAGATTTAAGTTAAATCAATGATAACTAGAATGGCCGTCTAAGGCGGCAGACCCATGCCTAAGCAGCGCCACCTAGGAATTGACGCTCCCATTGATTACTATGGTGTTCAAAATTTCAAAGTCCGAGAAAAACCGAACTGGTGCGCGGATCATCACCAAAATCTAATCAATTCTTCCCTGTCACTATCCCAACATTCCCTGAAAGTTTGGTGAAGACCTGACTTTCCATTCTGGAGTTATCTTGTACACAAACAAACAGATGAACAAAGAAAGAAAGAAAGAAAGATACGGAACCCTTTACATAACCCCCTGCTGATTTCATTGGCGTGGGTAATAAAAAAAAAATACATTCATGTCTTATTTGTTTAAGGTTAAAAATCTCAATTTGCATAAAGACATATAAAAACCACTCTTGAAAGAAAACCCTTGGCTAAGGGTCTTTCTTGACATGCCAGAAGAACCCAGTGATGTCACGGCAGATGTTGTGGCTGCACTTCTGGAACCAAACTACTCTGTTCTCGGAAGTAACAGAAGACCAAAGGAGGAGTTAATGGTGGTGAAGTTCAGAGAGTTTCTTCAGTGTGTCCAAGGTGAACTGATTCATAAGCAAAGAATGCATAGTCTGGCAACATATCTAACTTATCGTTCCTTTTGTCAAAGGCACCATGTAAAAAAAACCCAAACAAACTGTAAGTCTTAAATGTATTTGCATGCTGAGTGTGAACATTCATCTTTGAGGAAATAGCCTGGGTCAAAAAAAAATCCTTATTTTTGATATAATAAAATTATTAAATGGCCCTAAACAGATTGACACCAAACTTAATTTTCCTAATGCTATGGTTCTCAAACCTTTTTTGGCATGCCATAGTAGAGTTGTGTATCAATAACTGTGTTTCAATAGTTGTGTTTATCAATAACTGGCAGTAAGGGAGTAGACTGATGGGATAAAAAAGGAGATGATTTCATTTATAATGTGACACATAGTATCCTAATCTTTTGTTAAACTGTATTCAAAATGATCCACAAATGATTAGCTAACTTTTTACTACTGTTGTCACAACACAGGGTGTCTACATTATGTCAAACTAACAATTACTGTATTGTATGATTCTTGAGAAAATTAATGGGCTAGTTAACTTAAAAATCAGAATGTATATTTTTCTAATTTCATGTGCAATAAAATTAATTTCCTGTAAAAATTTAGCCAAAGTTTAATCTGTAGTTGTCCTCGCAGGTGAGGTGTTTTGATTTTAAAGGGGCAGTTTGGTGTTTTTGAAGTTGGGTTGTAGAAGATATAAGCCCACGTGCCTGAGCAGCTGTTCCAGGATTGCAAAGCTAAGGCAGAACATGTAGCTGAAGCTTGCATTGCAAAATGGTACCAACCACAGAGGCTTTGTGGGTGTAAAATAAAACATTTTTTTATATAGTGCACATCTGAGCCAACATTATTTATGGCTCAATTCTTCCTAAAATGTACTAAATTATGTGGTGCTACTGTGTCTAGCTTCCCCCAGTGAATCCTGTCTAAAGGGGCAACGCACCCTGAAACCTCTGGACAATGTTAATTACCTTATACAACCCATCTTCACAAATACTGAAAAATCCTTTTATCATTGAATTTCAATGGTTCATGCTCTGTAGCGAGTTACACATCACAGAATGTTTCCCTTTTTAACAACTAATATGTGTACAAATACATATTTACATACATAGGATAAATATTGCAATTTGAAATACTGTACTTTCACTGTCTATTATCTGAGTTAAGGATATACAAGCAATATTTCTGTTTTCTAAATAGATTCTTTTTTGCTTGTTTTTCACCCTTGTAGAGAAGGAAGTTGTGGAACGTTTTAATACAAGGAACCTGACTGAGACAGAAAAGGCATTCATCCTGACACTAAATCATAGACACATCCTTGCCTTTGCAACAGGAAGCACCAAAGTTCCTGCAATCGGATTTTTTCCCAGTCCAAAACTGACTTTTGTTCATGAGGACACAAAACAACACCCAATTGCGCACACATGCTCAAATGAGCTTCAGATATTGGTTAACAGAAAGAACCTGGCAGATGATGATGAATTTGATTACTACTTTATTGTGGCTCTCATGAATGGAGCCATTTTTAGTGCAGTGTAGTCAAGCAAAAGAATAGAACCATACTGGGATTGCAGTAGCTTTTAAGGTGCAGTGTGTAAAATTGGGACTATCAACATCTAACAGTCAATTCTGGAGTGTGATGCTCATTTCTCTGGTGATAACTGTGGGAACCAGTGAAGTTTAAAAATCAATACATGCTTAACTGTTATTTGGTTCCTTCTATGGTGCCATAGAAACAGGCAAAATGCAAAAATCCAAGATGGCAGCATCCTTGGAGGGGACCCTCCCTATGTATGAATAAAAGGCTTATTCTGAGTTAATTTAAAACATAAATTTTAAAAATGTGTTATCAGATGTCAACACTAATTTAGATCAATCTACTTATAAATGTTATGTTTCATTTTAACCAAGCTTGTTTTGCTAAATGCTAATAGGCTAAATATTGCACACTGCACCTTTAAAAACATACATACATTGGCATTTCATATGGATATGCTTGTGAGAAACCTATCAGGAATTGATTAAAAGACAGTAAACATGACATTGTAAAGTGAGTGTTCAAACTTGCTTATTCAGTGTTTTATTGTTTATTTTTCTGTCAGGACATTTAATGGTGTCACTAATTTCTGAAGTCAGCATCAGTATGTGGTAGTTGGCCATTGCAAAATTTTCCCCACTAAGTAATATGCTGCGATTTGTTGTTGCAAATGTTAGTTTTCACTGAATAATCTGTCAGTTATTTGTTCTAATTTTCCATAAATTGGCTTTCTTCCAACAAACCCAAAGAAACATCCACAGAATCTATATACCATATCAGATAAACTGTCATGTCATGCAAGTGTAAAGTTTATACATTTAAGAAGCTGAGAACACCAAGTGTTTAGTTGGCAATTTCATGTTCATCAATATTTGCAGCCATGTTCATTACAATAGGCACAGGAATAAGTTACACATTTACAATCTTTTGGAATACAAATTCCTGCACTCTGTGATAAATTGTTTTTCCACTGTTACCATCATGTTCAAGAGGATTTACTGCTACAGTGAGTTCCTGCATGTCCTGTTGGTTAAGTGGACAAAAGGAGTAGTCTGTACGAGATGTTGATGCAGAGTCTACTATTCTTGCCTCATTTGCAGCCTCTGGATAACTGAGTAACAGAAGATGTGCATCTTGTGTGAAAAGCTGCACTGGGGTTCTGTTCTGTTCAGAGGATACTGAATGATCGTTAAATGCAGCTTTAAACTCATTCAATGTTCGGTTGATCCTGGGAATGTACACATACTGAAGACAAAATAAATCAGATTCATTGTCTACATCCAAGGCCTCCAATGACTTTAACTCATAGAAAATAGGTGCAAACACATCACGGCAGTTTCTGTTCAGGTTTGTTCAATATACTGGTTATGGACAGAGCTTCAGAGCACAGAGTGTTCACTTCTGTGCTGTCTCATGTCTTCCCAAATCATGACACCCCCCCCATGATCACTTCTGATATGAAAAGGCCAGCCATGTTCACTGATTGCTGTCCTGAAAAGGTTCATAACAGTTTCAGCTCGATTGTTGGAGCACTGCAGAAATATTAACATTCTGCTGTAGCCATCCATTGCACCATGTACAACTAATTTCCATCTAATGAGTTTCTGATTTCTGTCTATGTGCCAAATGTAGTTTGGAAAAGGCACAGTATATACTCGTCTTACGGTGTCTCTGAGACAACGTCTATGCACTAAGATGTTTCTGGCACATAAATGTCCATTTAGTATAACCTCTCCAACATGAGGATGTTCTGCCTTGATCTAACATAGTTGCATCTAAATTGTCATCAGAAATGTCTGAAAATGTTGTCTGTCTTATGTTGTATTCCTGCATAAGCTTGTATAAAGTTGGTCTGGAGATCTACAGGACTGAAGCAACTTCAGTAAGGGTTGTTCCTGGTATCAACAAACCCTCAATGTCCTCTTGAAATGATGGTACTCCCCTGCTGGGGAAAAAAAAAACACAGAAAAAAAGACAGGCTCTTTACTAACCCAGTAACATCTTTTGTCATGCAAAGAATGTTATTATTACATAGATGCTACCTATGAAAATTCCCAGCAAATACATAAATGCTTATTGGATGTATATGTGTGTATCATATTGGATCTGCAGTAGGGCTGGATGATTGTGTCAAAAATTCAAATTGCAATTAATTGAAATTTCACCTTGATTACAGTTGATGAATGATTATCCCAACCCCGACCCTGACTTGGTTTGTACTGTAAATATTTGTATAATTTTCAAACAAATAGCTGAAAGGAACATGCAATTGCAAGTTGCTTAAAAAAGTAGAAATTAACAACTTGTATTTCTTGCTAACAAAATAAATGTTTTTTTTTTTTTTTTTTACTATCGTATAAAAAGTACTAATCCACTCTGATTTTTATTTGACTGGATGGGAGAGTGTCACATGACTACTTATTCTTCTTTTGGGTGTGTGGCAGACCACATGCCCTACAACACTTGGCTGCCTATCACATGACTACACAGCCAGTATGGTGTTTCTAGAGGGATGGTGCATTAGAAGAGGAAAAATCACAAGGGAAAATAATTGACACAGTACATTTACGTCAGAGACTCTAAATGTCAGTTTTGATAATTTTTCGATAAATTGCCCAGCGCTAATCTGCAGCATTTTTTGAAGGTAGCAATAAAAGGAAAATTAAGGGTAACAAAACCTTCATCTGGCAAATACTTATTTCTACAGTTGTACTTGCTGATCTCAGTGCTGGGACGGTGGTTGAGAAGCTGGATGTGCTGGTGGCCATTGCTTGGAGGTGTCTGTGGGCCACCCTGAGATGTGGGGACCTGAAAGAAGAGCCCATACTTTAAATATCAGCCACTTAGCTGTGTCTGTCTTTGTTACTATGCCTTAATCAATCAATAACTGTGATGTGCATGCTGATAAACACTTGTCTAAATCTTCATCCAATAGTTAAATGTGAAGTAGTTTGATGTGACTTAACCTGGATGTTTAATTAATTTTTAGTCTAATCTCACTCTGCAGTAGGCAGTGGTTGATAACACAGATAAAGGTTTTCAATGTTCTGCCCTCTGCAGTTAGACTCAGAGGGACCAGGTCTGGTTGTTCTGGAAAATGTCATCACTGTAATACAGGTTACATTCTTGGAGCCACTGTGGTTGTCCTTACCTGGACGATCAGACTGTCCCCATCTGTCTGTCTCTCTCCCTGCCTGCTGCACTCTCACACACCCTCATTCCAGCTGAATGTAGCTAACATTATTCAATGATTGTATTAGTGGGACTAAAACAAAACTTTTTTTGTTAATTTCAGGCCCTGACAGAAAGACAAGGAGAGCTAGCAACAAAGATATGCTAACGCGTTTAGCCAGGTAAAACTGAAGCTCAGACCTCTCTTTTCCTCTAGTTTCAGGAGACTACAGGCTGCAGCTAAACAGTCTTAAATGCTGCTGGTTATAATGTCCCACTACAAATCATTATCTCTCATCATGCACTCCTTCATATGCTCCAAAGGAAAGATCTGACTGGTGCTACAAAACGCTACCCTAACCGCCAGCTAGCTAGGTCGCATCTGAGCCACGCAGGCACAGTTAGGTTAGCTTTGGTATAAAGATGGAGAAATAACTTAAGACTATAACCACTTTACTTGCCGTTACTAATGTTGACGATGCAGGTTGAACTACCCCTTGTAGAGCAGCCCGCACACCGCTATCGCCGCTCGTTCGATGTCAACCATCGGGAGGGAAGCAGTCATGGTTTCGTCTTCTTCTTTGGAGTTTATTGGCGGTTGGCAAACCAACTTATCGGTGCATTACCGCCACCAACTGGACTGGAGTGTGTAACAAGAGACTAGGCAGCAAAGAAAAGAAAAAAAGACAAAAACTAGATTCTTTTATCTAGCTCAGTTTCTCTCAAGAACTTAATAATGTCATACTTTGCTTTTCCTGCTAATTTCCCCAAAAGCCCTGTTAATGTAAAGTTGTGGTGTTTTGCCTTCATCAGTGACTGTACAAGATTCTTCCTCTGGTTGTCGTATTTCTTGCAGTGAAGTACTACATGCTCAGCTGTTTCTGGCTGGTTACAGTGTGTGCAGTTTCCAGTTGGGTGCTTGCCTATTTTGTGTAATGTGTGATTGAGACCTGAATGACCTATTCTCAGACGTGTTATAATGTTTTCCTCTCTACGTTTCAAGCCCACCTTCCTCCCATCCCCCACGTGCCTTTGTATTTGATACAGATGCCTTCCAGTTTCACTGATGTCCCAGTATTCCTGCCATGTAGATTGTGTATACTTCCTAATGGATGATTTAACTTCAGCTTTGCTTAGTGGAACTTGTATGTCTACCTGTGTAATTCGGAGTGTTTGCTTGGCCAGAATATCCACCTGCTCATTTCCTTCCACACCCACATGAGCAGGGACCCAGACGAACTGTGTAAAGATGCCCTTGACTTGGGTTCTGTACATCAATAGGAATATTTCATTGATTATATCCATTCTGAATGCTGATTTGCCTGATCTTATGCTTGATAGTGCTGAGAAACTGTCAGATGCAATAACTGTGTTTTGTACTTCTTTCTCCTCTATCCATTGTAATGCCAGTAATATTGCCAGCAGCTCTGTGGTGTATACTGATAGATGGTCTGATACCCTTTTCTTAATACATGTGTCTCTCACCGGGATATATACTGCTGCACCTGCACACCCTGTATCTGGATCTTTGGATCCATCTGTAAAAATAAACACTGAATCTGAGAAATGTTGATCAAAATAATTCTGGACTATGTGCCATACAGGTATTTTTTCTGACTGTTCCTTCAGTTCTTGATGAATATTGAGGTCTACATTTGGCAAAGGGAATAACCAGGGAGGAATGGAAGAAATTGGGACTGTAGGGCTGTACTGTAATTTACTTAATCCTATGTTTCTTGCTATCACGTCACCAATCCAACCAAAACTCTTGAAATTTGTTTCATTGTGTTCCCAGCAGTCTGTTAAGACACTCTTGGCAGGATGATTATCACAATGCCCCTGGAGATTGACCCAATATGCCAACATTAGCTTTACTCTCCTAATTCGCAGAGGCAGCTCTCCCATTTCCACCTGCATCGCTGACACTGGAGATGTTTTAAATGCTCCACTACAGATTCTCAGGGCCTGAACTTGCAGGACATCCAGCTTCTTAAGATTTGATTCTGCTGCTGACATGAAAGCTATACACCCATAATCAAATACCGATCTCATGAGTGCCCAGTATATGCTTTGTAGAGATGACCTACTTGCTCCCCACTCCTGTCCTGCCAGACAACGCATCACATTCATGACCTTCTTACACTTACTCTGGACTTTATCAATGTGAGTGCTCCATGTGAGCTTTTCGTCAAACCATACCCCAAGAAATTTGATGTTTTTTACTTGTTCAAGAGGTTGTCCATACAGTTTTAAGGAGAGGGGTGTGATTTTATGCCGTCTTGAGAAACACATCACTTGGGTTTTTGCTACAGACAATCTAAATCCCCATTTACCTGTCCATTCCTCCACCTGAAGTATTGCAGCTTGCATTTTCTTACTTACATGAGCTATATTGCGGCCTCTTGCCCACAGAGCCCCGTCATCTGCGTACAAAGATCTTCCTATGCCTCGTTCAACCTGAGAGAAGATGTCATTTATCATTATGTTGAATAACATCGGACTACAAACACTACCTTGTGGAGTACCATTCTCCACCTCATACACACTAGAGTATTCTGCACCTACTCTTACTTGTATTTTCCTGTTGATTAAGAAATCCAGCACCCAATTATAAGCTTTCCCACCAATTCCCAGTGATTTTAGCTTAATGAGTAGTCCTTCTTTCCAGAGCATGTCGTATGCTTTTTCAACATCAAAGAAGACAGCTATCACCACTTCCTTGTTGGTCTGTGCTTTCCTGATGTCTGATTCCAGACACAATACAGAATCCATTGTATTCCGACCCCTACGGAACCCGCTTTGATATGGAGACAGAAGGGCTTCCCTTTCTAAGAAATATGTTAACCTTTCTGTGACCATTCGTTCCATGATTTTACACAGATGTGATGTCAAGGCAATAGGTCTATAGCTCGATGGATCTGAGGGGTCTTTCCCTGGTTTTTGAACTGGTACTATTACTGCTTGTTTCCACACTGAGGGAAGTTGACCGGACTCCCAAACCCTGTGAAACACCCTTAACACTATAGCTAGTGCATTCTCTGTCAGGTGTTCCAACATTTTGTAGCATACCCCATCTTTCCCAGGAGTAGTTTGACGAGCACTAATGATTGCTCTTCTCAACTCAAACAAACTAAAAGGCAGATCTAACGGATCTCCTGACAACTCCATTTTCTCCAATATTTTGGGGTTTGTTATTAAGGTTCTTCTACTCTGCCTTGCCTCCTCTGTAAGATTATCTGAACTTTGAACTTTCTTAAATGTTTGGGCTAGAAGTTCAGCCTTTTCTAAGTTGTTGACAGCCATTTTGTCCCCACTGTTCAGTACTGGTAGTTGGTAATTTCTTCTGATCCCCCCCATTCTCCTAATCATGCCCCAGATATCTGACAGCTGTACCTCACTTCCAATACTGCTGCAGTATTGCCTCCAACATGTGCGTTTTTGTGTTCTTATTGTCCTCCTTACTATTGCCTGGGCCCTTTTATACTGTGTCAGAGCATCTTGAGAATGGAGTTTTTTGAGTTGCCGAAATGCTTTATTTATGGCTTTGTCACAGTCACTATTCCACCAGGGTACACTCTTGGTCCGTCTAGCTCCTTTACTTCTAGGGATTGCTTCTGCAGCAGATTGGATTATTTCATTAACTAGTTTTTCATTAAATGTGTTTACGTCCACCTGGTTCTCCTCTCGCAGTTTTTTAAATCTACTTGCACTGATCTCTTTGAAAGCATCCCAGTTCGCATTTCCCAATTTCCATCTAGGAATTTTCTTTTCTTTTTCAAAGCAAATCTTTGTGCCAACTAAAGTCATCACAGGATAGTGGTCACTACCCACTGTTGTATGCTTTAACACCTTCCATGTGCTTACACCTGCTATTGCACTATTTACAAACGTAAGGTCAATTGCTGTTTCTGTGTTTTTCGTGCTATTATATCTTGTTCCTTCCCCAGTATTAATACACACCAAACTGTGATCATCTATAAATTCCTCAACAACTAAACCATTTGTGTCTGTGCCATTGCTTCCCCATAGTGAGTTATGTGAGTTGAAATCCCCACACCATATTACACTTTCTTGCAATGATCCCCCAACAGTGTTTGATATATCTTGACTTAATTTCTCACATGGATTATAATAGTTAACTATATCTACGGGACCTTTGTCCGTCCATACCTTAATTACAATTGCTTCATGATCTGTGTTTACTTGTATAATTTTAAACCTCATTCATTCTGTATAAACATTGCAACTCCTCCCCCTCTGCCAGATTCCCTGTCCCTTCTAACTGCAGTATACCCTTTTATAATAAAATCTAGCTGTGGTTTCAGCCATGTCTCCTGTATACAAAGTACATTAGGTTTCTCTCTCAAATTACCAATATACTTCTTAAACTCTTGTCCATTTGCAATTAAGCTTTTTGCATTCCACTGCAGTAAGATTAGGACCATTAAGAGGATCCAACCCATGCCTGAGATGGTTGGGAATCCTCATTAAGAATGTCTTTAACAGTTTCACAGCTCAACCCCTTCACATCCAGGTACTTTTCAGCTGATTTGACAATTATTTTGATCCTTTCATTTCGACTCCTTGTCTGTGCTGAGCAGTTAATTATATCTGCCATAAACAATACAAAGTCATTTTTACTCACTAGCAGAGTTTCCTCCTTCAACTTATCACATCGGTTGCATTTTCCTGTTTCTTTACTCTCAGTGTCATTTTGTTTGTTTACCTGTATGTTTCCTGAAACCATTTTGGCTGCCTCTGCATAGCTCACTCCCTGGGAAACCCTGAGTCGCTGCACCTCTGCTGCTTTCTTACTAGCCTCACATTCACGGTATGCTGAGCTATGTTCCCGTCCACAATTGCAACACTTCAGTTTTGTCCCCTCTCCACACTTGCCATACTCATGGTCTCCACCACATCTGCCACACCTTTGTTTTCCCTTGCACACCGTTGCTACGTGTCCAAATCTCGGACACTTAAAAACATCTTAGGGGTGGGAGAACATAAGGTCTCACATCGTAGCACATATATCCAATGAATATCTTTTCTTGGAGTCTTTCCTCATCAAAAGTGACCAGAACCGAGAGACTATCACTTTTAATCCCATTTCTGTTTGCTTTCAGCTGTTTGACCTCACTTACTTTTGCATTTGTTATATTGTCTTTCAAATCATCATCAGATACTCTCACCGGGATCCCTGTCACAACTCCTCTGACCAGCTTTCTGCTACTAGCCAGGGTACACTGCACTTTCCTGCCATCTATTTTATTCATCCTGATTGCTTTCCCTTGTTGACCTGCATCCTTACATACAATCAGCAATGATCCATTTCTCAATGTCTTGGCACTCCTTACCTTCCCAACTTCTTTACTGATGGATTTAGTTAGCCTTACAGGATTCCAGTCGTTGAACCAAGCTCCCTCTTGCTCAGGTTTAACGATTACTTTAAACTCCTCTCCTTACAACTGCTCTCCCTTCGCAATCGCTATCATCAGATTTATTACTTCCATTCTTTTTATGTTTATTTCTCCTAATGACCTCCCATTCAGTTTCATATCTCCCGCCACCTACGTCCATCTCTCCTAACTCGCTTCCTGATCCGTCACTTCCCTCTGCCATCTCTCATCCAGTCACAGTCCAGTGTCTGCCAACCAAGCAGCCATGTCTGTGTCTGCTTGCTGGTCAGTGGTAGGGGCGTGGCTTTGCGCCTGTTGACGCAACGTTCAAGGGGCGAGGAATGACATGATTTGCATTTTCCTAAATATTTAGCTTCACAAACGGTGAGACATTTAGATTTAGATTTAACATTTAGATTTAGATTTAATATTTAGATTTAGATTTAACATTTAGATTTAGATTTAACATTTAGATTAAGATGTATTATTTAGATTCAGATTTAAAATTTAGATTTAAATTTAACATTTAGATTCAGATTTAAAATTTAGATTTAGGTTTAACATTTAGATTTAGATTTATTATTTAGCTTTAGATTTAACATTTAGATTTAGATTTAACATTTAGATTTAGATTTAGTATTTAAATTTAGATCTAACATCTAGATTTAGATTTAGTATTCAGATTTAGATCTAACATTTAGATTTAGATTTATTATTCAGATTTAGATTTAACATTAGATTTAGATTTGTTTGAAGTTAGTTTTACCTACAGTTTTCGCACCTGAAAATGATTATTTTCCTATCAATTATGCCTCTCATATATGAAAAAAGTCTAAATGTGCAGAAAATGAGCTAAATGTGGAAAATATATGTGTTTAAAAATTACAACAAACTTTTTACAAACAGCGCCCCATAGCTATAAGCATGAGAGTTGGCAACCCTCGATAATCATACAGCCAGCAAATGCTCAACAGCCTATTTTCTTACCATGGCAGGGCAGGAACTCCTATTATTCATCCAAAGCTCTCACATGTTCATCTTGGTTATCAAAACACAACACAACACTGTTACTCCTGACAGTAAAATGTCACTATATCACTTGTCTCATCCTGTGTGGCGAGTAACAGGTCACCGGGAGGTGAGTGGGTCACAGAGCTACGCCTGAGCGATGTAGGAAAAGTTAACTTTTTAGGTGTAAAAACACAGAATTTTAAATAGAAACCTTTTAACTTCATAATTTACTCACCCATTGTAGAAACAAAAAAACATGCAATCATGTCCAAATGGCATTCAATCCCAGGAAGGCAAAATAATCCACTCCTGATACACTGTCCCCATGTGATCTCATAGTTCTCTCGATATCTTGTCCCCTCTTGTGAACTACCCCCCCACCCCCATATTATCAAAACCACATTTGTCTTATTTTATCTAATGAGTCTATCAAACTTGTTAAATCATTATCAACTTCAAGCCAATTAAAAGACCAGGTCTATTGTACCCATCATTAATTTTTTTCTCACCATTGTTCTCTGTTTGCCATTAACAAAGCAAAATGGTTAACTTACTTTCTGACATTGATCTTTGCTTTCAGATTCACCATAAAATTTACAAAACAAAAATGTATCTCTACAGTAGCTGGTGCATAAAATTAAAGGGCATCTTTAAGTGTACTTTCACAAGAACAACATACTACTAATTAGAATTACTTTATTTGTACAGCACTTGTAAAGACAAGGATTTTATAAGTGCTTTGACATACAGGAAATAAAGAATCAGAACCCAAGCAAGGGATAAAGACAAAACATAAGATACCCAAACATCAAGAAAACTCTAATGAAGCCTAAACAAAATCAACCTTGCAACAGTAATGTTTCATAGTATTAATGGTCTCCTGGAGTTTAGTGTTTTGCCAATGAGGAGGGTACTTAAACATGCCTTTTTGCCACCCAAGTGGGCAGTTTATCATGTTTTAACCAGCCAAGGGGGCAGTTTAGTGTGTTTTTTCCACCCAAGAGGGCACTTTATCACGCGTTTTGGCTCTCTAGGGCACTTTAACATGTTTTGCCCCCCAAGAGCACACTTGACCATGCATTTTGGCTCCCGAGAGGGTGCGTTTTACAACAATTGGACCACGGGGGGCGCCGCCCCCCCCCCCCCCCCCCCCGCACACTACTGTTACTGTGGGCCATAGTCAACACCAGAACAAGCAAAAGAAATCCTGTTCTTGTCAGTAGCTGACCAACTTTTAGCTAGGCTCTCTCACTCATTAGCTTACATACCTTTTAAGCAGCATACTACTTTGAGATCGGCATATGCATCAGACATAAGGTGGTGATGGTGCTTGTGAGGTGTTGCTCCAAGATGGCTGTTGTTCTGAGACGCGTTGCTCTGGGACGGGTGCAAATATAGACAGTATACCCACTACAAAAATAGACTACACCTCTCTACAACATGAATACTAAAAAGGGATCTTATCTCCGCCAAAATATCCCAGTTTAGGTAAACGTCGGATAATGAATCCTTTTGATGAAATATAACTTGCTTTTTTGCTTGAATTTGATCTTAAATTATATTTTAAAACAGAGCAGTGTCATAAATTCACGGAGAACAAGTGTTATATGATGATACACCATGCAGTTCAAAACTGATCTTATCTCCGCAAGAAGAGCCCAGTTTAGGTAAACGTCCGATAATGAATCATTTTCATTAAATATATTTCACTATTTTGCTTGAATATGATCTTTATTAATAACTTGAATTAGAGGTGTTTCATAAATTCACGGAGGACAGATGTTATATGATGATACACCATGCATGTCAACAGTGATCTTATCACAGCAAGAAGAGCCCAGTTTAGGTTAACGTTTGTAACGCTCTCCCGGACTTAGCATGGGATGCAGCCACCGAGAGAAAAAAAGACGTGCGTCTCTTTAGCTGATTTCTAGTGGTCCATGTCATTATTTGTGCTGGAGGCACTGTGCCTTTTGATGCACTTCGCTACTTGTTGTCTTTCTCTGACTGCACGGAACAAAACAACTGCTGTGTTCTGTGACTCCAGGGGTTATGTGTTGCAAACTGAGGGGCGGCAAAATTGCCTCTTGCCTTTGCACGTGCCGGGCCTGATTAGAAGACACACTGATGATCATTTTCAGCCACGGTCTGAACTTTGATATCGTCCCACCGCCCTTGGCACGGAGAGATTGAACACGCAGGAGAGGGGGTGGGGCTGCGCAGAGAGAGGAACAGACAGAGGAAAAAGAGAAAGTCGGAGAGAGAGGGAGAGGGGCACGAAGTTGGCTAAAGCAGGGAGGGCGATAGACGGGGAAGTTGCAAATCCTGTTGTTGTTTGATATTTGGGGCTTCTTTCAAAATATTCGGGGCTTATGCCGGCGCCCTCTGGAGCGTGTGGCACCCTTTGCATTTGCCTATACTGCCTATGCCACGGGCCGGCCCTTACCGTGTAGCAGCAACCAGAGCAGAGAGCTGTCGACGGATACCAGCACTTGGAACTCAATTTCAATGCAATCCAGCTTCGAGGACAAAGCTGTCTACAGCAAGCATATGGAAGATGATTACCATCACGTTTCTCCTGCTGTCGATTATCTCTACAAGTGAGTTCTTCAGTTTTTATCAACGTCCGAAATAGATTTGTTGACATTTTGAAATCCTAAAAGTGAAGAAGGACCCTAAAATGTACAAGTAATATTCTCTATGCTTTCAGTAATTGCAAATATATCAATCAAGTCAGCCTCTATCTCAACAAAGGTGTTTCCTCCTGTCGGTATGACAATTTCTGTACAATTCATAGGCGGTTTTACTATTAGGCAAAGGCAGGCAATTGCCTGGGGCCTCGTCCATAAGGGGGGCATCAAGAATTTGCCTAGGTTTGTTTTCCTACAATTATAGCTCACTTGTGATTTTACCACTCCCCAGGTCAAAGAAAATTATTCATATTTAAGCATTTAGAGCCGTGAGGAACATAAACCCAAGTGTGTGAAGGAGAGGTACCGCAGGTCTTTCCTTCCTGCAGCTGTCAGACTCCACAACAGAAACTGCTCCAAGTAATTGTGCAATAACTAATTTATATATGTATAATCTGTACACATGTTGGTATATATATGTGTATATAGGTGTACATATTAATATCTTCACCACACCCAATCTGTAATATACCCAACCTGTGCATAATTGTTTGCAAATACTGTTTATAATTTGTAAGTTGATGTCCTTAGATTCCATATTTTTGTATTTATTAGTGCTCTTGCAACACTACACTTATTTGTACTCTATTTCTATTGTGTTTCTGTCGCCAATGGCCTGCTTTGTGTAAGATACTTTTTGCTGCTGTTAATTGGAATTTCCCCTTGTGGGACTAATAAAGGAATATCTTATCTTAAAAAGACGCACGGCAGAGTGCAGCTGCGGCATCACCTCTGCTCTCTCAGTGAGTCTTGTCCTGTCCACACTTCTGACTAGTTTCTTGCACGAGGGTCTTAACAAATGTCAACGCCAGAGGATTTTGCCTTGTAGTATCAAAGTTCTTCCCCTGAGTGGGAATCAAACAGCTGCTCTCAGGATAACAAATACTTTCTTTGCGTTTTTGTCCCTCAACCACAAACGCAGACATATCATCAGCTTTGGTGAGCGTCTCAGTTCAATCTCCAGCCTACATTAAAATAAATCTGTAATGCCAGACTAATATAACCTAATTTTATTTACATAAGATCTTATTTTATGTCATCAAGAAGTGAACTTGTGGTCTTGATCACTTAAGTTTAAACAGGACATCATTTATAAATACTGTGGCATATTTAACTCCAGCTGTCATTAAATGGTAGAAATTCTTCTCATAACGGTGAAAATGACTTAATAACTAAACATTTAATCCTAATCTGGGCACAGACTGTCCTATGACAAGTGAGGTCGGCATGTTTGATCTTGGCACAGCTCATCCATAATTACGCACGGAGATGGCCTCGTTCATGATTCATGCAGGGATGTCAGGGGGATTCAGAGAGTGGACATGAAGAATGACTACTCTAGTGGCTCAGACATGTACTTAAAAGTCAAGTTTTTACTCAACAGTTGAGAGTTTGTATATCTATAAGCAGTAATAGCGCCGAAGTGCGATGAATCTCCGCAAGATCCTTGTCTCTGTCTCCGTTCTTATTTGTCAGATATATTTCTTTAATGGTAGTTATTTTATACTAACACAAAAACACTAGCTATTAATGAACTGTTTAATCTGAAATAGAATAAAAACTCAAAGATCATTTCTAATTCTCACTCAGACAGTTCTTCAACAGAGTATGCTGGGTATTTCTCCATTCTCCTTAAGAAACTTCTGACATCATTTATGGTATAAATTTCTTTATATGGGTAAAATCAAGCTAAATTTTACTATATCTATCTGAAATCTCCTGGACTCCTTAGTTACTCATTTATCTGTTACAACCTCGTATCTATCTATAGTGTGCATTTTAGAGTAGGTGTATGCTTGAGCGTCGCGGTTGTGTGTCATATGTACCATGAACGAAGAGGAGGTAGAGAGGAGAGCGGCTGTTGGTGCTGCGTAAAAGGTGCACGAACCGTCAAACGTAAGGGGAGGAAAGGGCCAAAAAATAACAGGGGGAAAAGAGATCATGATGAAAAATTAAAAACCGAAGATTGTGCACGAGTTCTAAAACACGAGTCCGAGTAGAGTCTTGAGTCTTTTGCGCACGAGTCCAAGTCAAGTCTCAAGTCACTGATGTGTGTGACTAAAATGTGACTCGAGTCCAAGTTGCGAACTCGAGTGCCCATCTCTGTGTCACATGGGGCAGATATGCACAGTAAGACTTTTGCCTCCAAACAGGAAGAGGTGATAAGATGAAGTATTTTCATGGATGCTGATTTGAGTGAGGATCGGCATAAACCACCCCTCTCCTTCAGAATAAAATTTCATTTTTTTAAATTCATTTTATTCCGAATAAAGTAAGTAAATGAAGCTTATTTTTCAGATCATGCATTTATTCCAATTACAAGTGGTCCGTGTAAACATAGCTAGTGTTTCCTTACAGGCAAATTCTGTGTCATTTTGAAGCTGATTATAAGAGACGTGGTAGTGTTTGTGTAAAACTGAACATGATATATACCCTGGGATTTACAATACAAACTTCCTGTTGTGTGAATTGTTTGTATAGGTAGCAAGGCAGAGAATGCAGAGGAGCGACTGGTGAACTACCTGTTGGGTCCAGAGCGCTACAACAAACTGATCAGACCAGCAGTTAATAAAAGCCAACAGGTCACCATCTCCATACAGGTGTCTTTGTCTCAGCTCATCAGTGTAGTAAGTATAACACAGTCTCAGGCCTTGTTTACATGACAACGTTTTGCTTCGTTTTCCGTTTTCGTTTCCCAAAAGTTCCACGTTTACACGGCAACGTTTTGAAAATAATCTCCATCTATACGAGAACGCAGGAAACAGAAAAACGCCAGTAAGGTGATTTACTACACAATAAAACTGTCTCTACAATAAGGACAGTGTTTTTCATATGTTTTGATAATATGTAACATTTTTATCATACACGTGTGCATGAGAGTAATTCATCACTAAATCCTCCTCATCAACACCATCGTAGCGCGGCAGCGAAATTTTACGGCACATACAAACACAAAAGTGCATTGCTAGACTAGTCTTATTATAACAAAATACTGTGCAGACTGTTTGATTTTCCAGGGACAAATTTTTCTCCTAAAGCCTTTGATTTCTCGTGGATTTTCTCCGAAAGTGCGGCGCTTCCTGCTTTTAGCGCAGCAAAAGAATGATAGCCTTTTCAGAACAATATTTCTACTTCCCCTTTTTCAATTTTATCTGCTTCTTGGAAGTGATTAACTATATTTTTTAACTAAACACGGATGCTCTAACCCTGCCTCCTCCATCAGCTGTACATTGATATGTCGCCGGTGGATGAGGAGACAAGGGAGTCACAATACAATACAGTAACTTTATTTATCCCCGAAGGGAAATTCAATAAGTTATTAAAACTTAAAGAAAAAAGATAAAATCATTTCCGAGAAGCAGACATATAGGACAATAGAAATATCATTCTAAAAAAAGGCTCCAGCTGCGCCCATGAGAAATAAAAGGCAGTAGGAGCTGAATTTGTCTGTGGGGAATGAATTGTTCTCAGCAGATAGCTACATTATAACAAGACTGATCTAGCAAAGCATTTTTGTGTCAATATGGGCCGTTAAATATCTCTGCCTCACTACGATGGTGATGATGGTGATTATCATGATGATCGATAAAAAAGGTAAAAGTAATCATATCCAAAATTAATAGCACGACTTTATCTAAAGAAACTGGCATTGATAGCCCTCTAACTGAGAATAATGCGTCCCCTTTTCTAAATCCAGCTGTCTGTGACATGACAAGCAGTAAACTACATCACGGCTCGGCTTGAACTGCCATGGCTGGGTCCAGTGTGCTGCGACACTCGTGCTTGACAGCTGATTGCAGCCGTACTGCGCATGTGCATTTTCAGCAAGTGTCGTTTTCCTTGTTTAGACTGAGACAGGGGCATTTTGGAAAACTTTCACTCTGGAGCCCGTTTCCAGAAAGTTTGTTTTCAGGCACCAAAACGGCGTTGCCGTGTAAACGGACAGCCAAAACGCTACAAAACTTTTGCGTTTTCACTCGAAAATGTTGTCATGTAAACGGGCATCAAATTACTCCGAAATCTTTTTGTTCTCCAACACAAACCCTCCCTGTGATAAAAGGAACATTCTTACTATGACAAAATGCTGTTTCCCTTTTCAGACGGAACTATTTGTAGTTTTTTTATCTGAATATTTTATATGCTTGACCTTATATAAATATATAGTCACAAAGCCAAGTCAAGGCTGTGGGGTGGGGGTGGGGGGTAATTATAGAAGTCTCCAGTGTTGCATAACAAAACACAAATGAGTCTCAGTAGAATCCTGGTTTTACAGGGCTTGTTGGACATGTTTTTAAGACATCAGACTGCAGCCTATTTTAAAAAGAGATCAATACACCCAGGTTTTTAGTTTTGATTTTAACTATAATTAAACCTTTAATTTTTTTTTAATGTGGCAAATTCTCATGGAGCAGCTCATACCTTGTATGTTTTGCTGTGTAAACTGCTAGAGACTACATAAGTTCACATATGAACATACTATTTGTACCTGACCGCAGTAAACATTATTAAGATGTAGTTATTTAAGAAACAGCACTTTCAGCTGAAATAAATCTGTTTTACTGCTTAGTCCCTATTGATTTCTGTCATGCCTTCTCCAGGTGAGGGTACAGGTGTCTGTGGAAACTCAAACTATTTTGGGATTTACCATGCCAAACCATACCAAACTGTACTAAATCAAACAGGACCACCTGATGGAAAAGCTGTACACATGGTAAAGCAGGGAGGGGGATGAACAGGGAAGCTGTCAGTCCAGTTTCTTTACATTTTGGGCTTAATCCAAAATGGCTGCGTCTCACTTCTTCTGTTGTATGGCTTGGGTCTTTGGCGTGAGTCTTTTCCTTGAGTCTTAGTCCCTCCCACCAGAGACTCATGGAGAGACTGGAGGAATCGACGCGTAAGACTGAAGCCATAAGACCGACGGTTAATGGTTTATGGGACGTGTTTCCTCTGCAGCTCCACGTGAAGTGACATCAGTTTATGATGACGTCACCAATCAGCTGATCATCAATAGTTTGTTAGTTTATTCTAAGCAAATATGACATTGACAGTGTTTGGTTTCAGTGTGGGATCACAAACACCTATGAAGAGAGACCTGCAGTATATAAAAAGATATGCAGACTCTTTCTACCAGCAAATGCTATATTATAAAATTATTTATTATTCGAATTATTCAGTGTGAAGGCTAATGATCAAACCTGACTCTCACTAATGATCAGACTGATACAAACTTTATTGATCCCACTATGATTTAAAATGTGTTTCTTCCTGACAGACAGAATGCTGCTGTCTGACTTTAATTCTCTTCATAATCTAATAAACAAAGATAACCACTAAACAGGCTGAAAAGATGCTAAAAAAACGTCTCCACTATGTCTTAACAACGTCTAGACAATTAATTGAAAAGTGAATGGTGAAATGATATAAATTTCAGGTCGTTGAAAAGTCGTCTCTATAAAGACATTGCTGTAATATGGTCATATTTTAAACAACTATTATTGGGCTAAATTTGGACTAAATCTGATGGACAAAACATGGCTCAATTTCCTACAAATATCTTCTGTGTAAATTAGGGCTATGATGGACCAAATATAGAAAAAACACCATCTAAATGATGTCGGGTGTTTGGTGGGAAAGGGAAGAGCTTTATCTGATTCTGTTGATTTTATGAGCTTTTAACATGTTTTATGTTTGACAGTGAATCAGAAAACAAATCAAATATTAAACTCCATACTAATTCACTCATTAATATTGATTTTATTAAATGTATTCTCAATATTTCACTGTAAATGCTTATTTCAAACACTTCTTTTAAATCCCAGCCCATCAGTTATCGAGCCTTTAAAACTTCTGATGTTTATATTCTCTTGAGAGTCCACTGAGTCTGTTTATCGTCTGTTAAAAACTCTGTTTCTCCTCCATTATTTATCTTTGCTGGTGCTGTGAAGTTTCACTGACATCCACGCTGTAGCAGCGTCCAATCAGAAAGTGTCTTTGAATAAAAGGAGTTCCGGGAAGCCTGCTCTCATGTGTCTTTGCTCATCGGTCTTCAAATCTCAGTCCTCGGTCTTATGGCTTGGGTCTTAAAACCACGTAAGGGTCATTGGGACGATCTTTAAGATGGTGGATCAGAAACTACTTCCGGTTCAAGTGAATCTGTAGGACCGAGGACCGATCTATTAGAGACTTGGGATCCAGCCAATGTTCAGGCCACACACCAGCACCCTCCAGAGCATGTGACGCCTAGAATTTGCCTATACTGCCAATGCCACGGGCTAGCCCTGATCATGGGGCCCAAATAATGGTGGACGAAGACTCCTTAACTCCTGTTAACCTCTTTCCTGATACTCTGCTCTCACTTAACTGCACTTAACACTTCTTCCACACAGAAAGGAACTATATCACCTGTCTGTCTGTAAGATCAAAACAATCAAAACCAGCCAGCCATATGAGGGACCATGCAAGACAATTCATACTAGACCTTTCACATACATACAATCTTCTCTCACACACACATATTCTTCTTTCACATACATACATTTGTCTAAAATATACTGAATCTATGTGAGAAAAGAATATATGTGTGCAAGGAGAGTATATGCAAGCAATTTGTCCTGCGGAAAATGCCAAGGTGGGCAGTCTGATGACGTCTGCCCTGAAAGAGAATCTGCAGTGGCCCTGAAGGCCAATAGGAATAAATATTTCAAAAGCACAAAATATATTTCACAAACACAAATAAATTTCAAAAAACACAAAAACATTTCACAAAACACAAATAAATTTCACAAAAGACAAATACATTGCACAGAACAAAAATTGATTTGACAGAACAGAAATGAATTTAACAAATCACAAATAAATTTCACAGAACAGAAATAAATCTCACAAAGCACAAATAAATTTCAAGGAGTATGAAATATATTTCAGGAAACCGGAAAGGGTAAGACCCTGGTACTTGTCTCCAATTGGACGAAACCCAAGTCATGTCTTGTTTCTAGTGGATACCAGAATAGCCGATCTAGCGCGAAATTTAAAGACATTTACAATTCTCCCGGTCCGAGGTCCTTTATTTGAGCTTTAAGGGTTCCAGTTAGGATTGAGTGAGATTCCTTTTTTGACACTATCATCCTCTCCCTGAATTTTACTGGGGTATACAGTGTACCGCCAAGTATTTACATTATAATCAAACTATACACTTGCCAGTTGGACGCAAGCACAGTGAGCAGAGCGTGCCTACCCCAGCGTTTCATGAAATCATTCATCAAAACGCTTCGAGTCTAAAAAAACCAACCAAACAAACAAAAAACGTGTGTAAGGCAAGGTTTGCAGAAGTGCTGGAGGGATTTGTAGTTGAATTGTTCTTTACAATATCTAACTTAATAAAAATAAGCTATGTTCACTCTGTTCCTCTCTGATTCTTGCACGTATTGCACTCTTTACATTGCTTTTCCCTTCCCTTGTCCTCAATTTAATATGAGAAATGATAAGCATTATCATAAAGAATCTGGGAATGTGATTTTTTTCCTTGTGCTTTTAGACAGATAGCCTAAAGATAGGCCTTTATTTATTCCTGCGTTGTGCGGAGATCTCAGTCCAGCCACATTTTCACTTTACAACATGCTTATAAAACATGAGAGACGTCAGCGCCTAAAAATAACCACCAAGCATCACCAACGTTATCTGTTTCACTAGAAGAGTGATGAAGATAATTTCAAACATTTTTAAAACCCTTGAAGGTTTTAATTGTTTCTGACCCTGCTGCAGGTTGCAAAATTATTAATAAACTTAATCATTCCTCATCATCAATCTACATGCAGACAGAAGAATAAACGTGTATTTGAACTCACTCATGGATCCAACTACAGCCACTGGTGTGTATTTAACAGTATTAACAGTTTGGCAGAGGACCGCTGCCAGCCCGATGCCAGCCGTTCCGTGTCATGACGCGAAAGGATATATGCACTGGTATACATCGGGGTTTTGTTGGTTGCTAAATTAGCCCTGCATCATTACCATGAGCTCTTTAATCATTTTTTAGTTCCAATTGATATGTGTATTCATGATAAACAGAGAGCATTTCAAAAATCACACAATATGTATGTCCCTTGTTAAAGCCTTATATCAGTTGAATGTCCTCTTCCATCCTGGTAAACACTTTAAATTTCTCGCTAGATCAGCTATTCTGTTATCCAATGGAAACAAGACATGATGGGTTTTGTCTAATTGGAGACAAGTACCAGGGTCCTACCCTTTCCAGTTTCCTGAAATATATTTTGTGTTCTGTGAAATTTATTTTGTGCTCCATGAAATATATTCGTGCTCTGGGAAATGTATTTGTGTTCTGTGAAACTTAATTATGTTGTATGAAGTTTATTTTTGTTCTGTGAAATTTATTTGTGTTTTGTGAAATTTTATTTCTGTTCTGTGATATTTATTTTTGTTCTGTAAAATATATTTGTGTTTTGTGAAATTTATTTCTGTTCTGTGAAATTAATTATTGTTCAGTGAAATGCATTTGTGTTTTGTGAAATTTATTTGTGTTTTGTGAAATGTTTTTGTGTTTTGTGAAATTTATTTTGTGCTTTTGAAATTATTATTTTTTTTCCGTTGGCCTTCAGGGCCACCGTAGGAATCCCTGTGACATTGGGGAAACCTGTGAGGGGCCGTGCAAGACATAATTCATACTGGACCTTTCACATACATACAATCTTCTCTCATACACATATATTCTTCTCTCACATACATACATCTATACTTGTCATACATACATATATACATACATACATATATGTATGTGAGGGAAGAATGTATGTATGTGAAAGGTCCAGTATGAATTATGTCTTGCATGGCCCCTCATACTGTTTTGAATCCTTAACATTTTCTTACAGATTTGGTAAAACCAACAAACAAAAAAGCATTTAAAAAGTTTTTATTTGTTCCCGTGCTCCTCTCTTTTGTCCATCATGTTTGACAGTAGCAACCGCAATGCATTATGGTAAATATTGATGGGCTAGTGAGCATCTGTTGTTCACTACTTTTCACAATGCATTGTGGGATAGAATGAGTGCACTATATAGTGATTAACAATGCTCACTCAGAATTCAGACACCACCAAATGGCGTATTCACTATATAGTGATATATAGTATCAGTGATATGTAGTATAGAGTGAATAGGGAGTGATTTCGGACACAACCGACATAGCCTGTTCAACAGGTTTCAGAGATGATGCTCCTGTAAGTGACTAGCTAGTTATGCAGTAGTCAGTACTAGTATGTGAGAGTATCATTGAATGTAGAAACATAAGGGCAGCACCTTCAGAAAGAGATGGTCGATACCAAAAGAGTACTTTGTAAATATCTATATATATCTATATATGTATATTAGGGCTGTCAATAGATTAAAATTTTTAATCACGATTAATCTCACAAATTCCATAGTTAACTCATGATTAATCGCAAATTAATTGCACTTTTTTTGTCCATACTAAATGTACCTTACAGCACTATTTCTCAAGATTTAAATACCCTTATCAACACAAGTGGACAAAAATGCTTTCTTTATGCAAATGTTTGTCCATGTCAACAACCCAAAAAAACAACAGATGAAGTCCAGAAAATTCTCTAGTCTGAGCTCAAAGATACTGAATGCTGCAAAAATATGCTGAGAGCATAACATGGTAAACTCAAGCCACAACAGATGGAGATACTGACCTTAATGTAACATTACTGAATAATACCACAATGTAGAGTCAAACTTTAGACTTCTAGAAGTTAACTCCTCTGTTCTCAGCAGCTGAACACAGAACAACAGATCTCATCATCACACATGTACTAAAGAAGTCAAGTCTCTGCTGAGAGCTCAGCAGTAAGGCACAGACAGATCTAATGATGTTTCACAGTTCTGATGTGAGTAGGGTGGACACATCTGCTCTGCTCAAGAGAAAAAGCAAGTAATTGCTGTGAATGCTGAAAGCATTCACAGGTATTGTTATTCTACGCAAAAATTCTTTATTGCTGTGAATGCTGAAAGCATTCACAGGTATCGTTATTCTGCGTGAAAATTCTTTATTGCTGTGAATGCTGAAAGCATTCACAGGTATTGTTATTCTACGCAAAAATTCTTTATATTTATTAATCTTCTTCTGCTCGCTTTTTCGGCTCGCTTCTTCTCCCGCAAAATTCAACCGATTTTCACCGTTCTAACTTCAAAACATTCAGCCTAATTAGGACAATCCTGCTATGACTTTTCTAAGACCTCTTCCTCATACTTTCAGAGATATTCAGCGATTTCCAAAAAAGTTGGGACCATAGAAATGAATGGGCGGAATGTTCAGAGAGGCTTCAAACTGCCACTTTTCACACATCTTCTAACCTCTTTTCAAAACCCTATAACTCATTCATACTTTCACTTACAGACTTCATTCAACCTCTAAAATATTCACAAGACATTCAGCTATTTCAGAATGATTCAGCTCTTTCATATCTTTCATCGTTTCTTCACAGCGATCCTTCAAAGTCACTTCACCATTTCTCTCCTCTCAGTTCTCAACCCAATCATTTCAATGGGAAGGACCTTCTGGCAGTTAATTAAGCTAGAGTGGCACACTCTAACTTTCTAAAGAATTTTCTGTCCCGAACAAATTTTCACTGATGCCACAAATCTAACACCACACACATAAAAAATATATCAAAACGGAGCGAATCTTGTCCTGCTACTGTGGAACCAAGAACCAAAGCCATATCATGCACACTTTTGGCGTGAGAGGACCAACTGTCCCAAGAAAACGGACAACTGCTCCATCTGCTGCAATGTTACAGAAATGGGCGGTTTTGCCAATCACAATCAACACCAAAATAACGTCACTGCTAGTTCCAAGCCTGCAGATGCTCACGGCGAAATCCGTTTGATGATAGCATGTACGGTTTTCGCACACGGAGAGGAGAAAGAGACTGTGTTTACAAGCAAAGTCACCCAAAGCTGCTCTCTGTTATAACAGGTCTAACTGATATTAGTGCGCATGTGTGCTTCATGTGACCAGTGAGGTGTGACCATGCAGGCATTAATTACCATGGCAACCAGGCAGACAGAGGGCTGGGTGGAGCCTAGTCACTAAAAGTGAGGAGGATGGACCTGTCATACTTTTTCCACTGTAGATCCAATTCTAACTCCTCATTTTTCACAGATGTAACTGCTCTCTGTGATCACTGATGATGATGTCATCGCTGATTAACACACATAAAGCCCTCAATGAGTTCTCATCACGCACACACATGGAGCTGTTCCAATCAAGCAGCCCATTTAAACAATGCTTTAACAGGATGGTGGGTGGCTTCTCATCCACATACAGTCCCCCATAAAGTCTTTAATGACGTCAGTCGCCAAAGACAGCCACACATATATCCCATATGAAGTGAATGGGAGAGATTGTGCATTTGTGTGTGTGTTAGCGTGCGAAGCAAGCACACGTGTGTGTTTGTGTGTGTGTCTTACAGATGCAGGCTTTTTGAACATTACAATAAGCTTCTACCCGACAAACTTCATTCCCACTGTTAGCAATTTGGCATTAGCCATTCAAAATGACATTTAGCTTCTTTCTGAGATGTTTCATACCCGTTCTTAGCAGTTTGGCGTCAGCCATTCAAGATTACATTGAGCTTCATTCTATGATTATTCATACCTGCTTTAACTGTTCAGTGCCAGCCATTCAAGATAACCTTTAGCTTCTTTCTCAGAGTTTTCAAACCCACCATTAGTAGCAGACATTCAGTAATTCATTTAGCTTCATGCAGGGATTTTTTCAACCTAGCATTAGCTGTTCAGCGTAGCCATTCAAGAATTCATTTAGCTTCATTCAGGGATTTTTTTAATCCAGCATTAGCAGTTCGGCGCAGCCGTTCAGCAAATCAGCATTCACAGCGCAATTTCTTCAGAAATTGCATTCTCTAGTTCTTAATCTTCTTCTGCTCGCTTTTTCGGCGCGCTACTCCTCCCACAAAATTCAAACGATTTTCATCGTTCTAACTTCAAAACATTCAGCCTAATTAGGACACGGCTGCTATGACTTTTCTAAGACCTCTTCCTCATACTTTCAGAGATATTCAGCGATTTCCAAAAAACTTGGGACCATAGAAATGAATGGGCGGAATGTTCAGAGAGGCTTCAAACTGCCACTTTTCACACATCTTCTAAGCTCTGGGCAGTTTTGCCAAAGATGCCAAAAAGATGCCTGTTTTTAGATCACCCCCCTGGCTTCATTTCTCGCACAATCAACACCAAAATAACGTCACTGCTAGTTCCAAGCCTGCAGATGCTCACGGCAAAATCCGTTTGATGATAGCATGTACGGTTTTCGCACACGGAGAGGAGAAAGAGACTGTGTTTACAAGCAAAATCACCCAAAGCTGCTCTCTGTTATAACAGGTCTAACTGATATTAGTGCGCATGTGTGCTTCATGTGACCAGTGAGGTGTGACCATGCAGGCATTAATTACCATGGCAACCAGGCAGACAGAGGGCTGGGTGGAGCCTAGTCACTAAAAGTGAGGAGGATGGACCTGTCATACTTTTTCCACTGTAGATCCAATTCTAACTCCTCATTTCTCACAGATGTAACTGCTCTCTGTGATCACTGATGATGATGTCATCGCTGATTATCACACATAAAGCCCTCAGAGAGTTCTCATCACACACACATGTAGCAGTTCCAATAAAGCAGCCCATCTAAACAATGCTTTAACACAGTGATAGTCAACCTGTGGCTCTGGAGCCACATGTGGCTCTTTTGTGAGTATTTGTGGCTCTTACATGTCTTCGTGTTAAATGTTGTTCTCCCAGAAAACCTTAAAAAAGGTCAACTTTTTGCCATTTCTAACAATTTCTTGCCACTTTTCATCCATTTAGGCAATGTTTGTCAATAAATCACACTTTTTTCCTACTTTAATTTCCCATTTAAGCTACCTTTTGCCAATAAAATAAATAAATAAAAAATAAAAACCACTTTTATACCTACATTTTACCCATTTTGACACATTTTTGCAAGTTTTTACCCATTTTTTTAATCATGTCATTTCATTATGACCCCTCTTCAATTTTATTCCCCCTTTTTCACCCACCTAATTTACATTTTGTAATTAAATTCCACTTTATACCTATGTTTTGCCAGTTTTTACCACTCTGACTGCTTTTTGCCCATTTAAGTCAATTTTTGCCCATTTCAGTCATTTTTTGCTACCTGTAACTGATTTTTTTTGTCTCTTCTTACCAATTTTTGCTACTTTCTGACCCTTTTCCTTCCCATTTTTACCCATTTTTGTTGCTTTTTGACCATTTTTGCCACCTTTGTCTTATTGTTATTGTTCCTTGAAGCTGTTTTTGCCAATTTTCACCTGAGCGTCATTCTACGATTATTCATACCTACTTTAACTGTTCAGTGCCAGCCATTCAAGATAACCTTTAGGTTCTTTCTCAGATTTTTCAAACCCACCATTACTGTCAGACATTCAAGAATTCATTTAGCTTCATTCAGGGATTTTTTCAAAGCAGCATTAGCTGATTGGCGCAGCCGTTCAAGAATTCATTTAGCTTCTTTCAGGGATCCTTCCAAACCAGCATTAGCAGTCCGGCGCCAGCCATTCAAGAATTCATTTAGTTTCTTTCAGGGATCGTTCAAACAAGCATTAGCAGTCCGGCGCAGCCGTTCAAGAATTCATTTAGCTTCTTTCAGGGATCGTTCAAACCAGCTTTAGCAGTTTGGCGCAGCCGTTCAAGAATTCATTTAGCTTCTTTCAGGGATTTTTTTTCAACCCAGCATTAGCTGGTCGGCGCAGCCGTTCAAGAACTCATTTAGCTTCTTTCAGGGTGTTTGTCAAGTCAGCATTAGCAGTTTGGCGCAGCCATTCAGCAAATCAGCATTCACAGCGCAATTTCTTCAGAAATTGCATTCTCTAGTTGCTGTGAATGCTGAAAGCAATCACAGGTATTGTTATTCCTTGCGAAAATTCTTTATTGCTGTGAATGCTGAAAGCATTCGCAGGTATTGTTATTCGACGCAGAAATTCTTTATTATTATTAATCTTCTTCCGCTCGCTTTTTCGGCGCGCTACTCCTCCCGCAAAATTCAACCGATTTTTACCGTTCAAACAACAAAACATTCAGCCTAATTAGGACACGACTGCTATGACTTTTCTTAGACCTATTCCTCATACTTTCTGAGATATTCAGCAATTTCCAAAAAAGTTGGGACCATAGAAATGAATGGGCAGAATGTTCAGAGAGGCTTCAAACTGCCACTTTTCACACATCTTCTAACCTCTTTTCAGAACCCTATCACTCATTCATACTTTCACTTACAGACTTCATTCAACCTCCAAAATATTCACAAGACATTCAGCTATTTCAGAATGATTCAGCTCTTTCATATCTTTAATCGTTTCTTCACAGCGATCCTTCAAAGTCACTTCACCATTTTTCACCTCTCACTTCTCACCCCATTCATTTCAATGGGAAGGACCTTCTGGCAGTTAATTAAGCTAGAGTGGCACACTCTAACTTTCTAAAGAATTTTCAGTCCCGAACAAATTCTCACTGAAACCACAAATCTACCACCACACACATAAAAAATATATCAAAACGGAGGAAATTTTGTCCTGCTACTGTGGAACCAAGAACCAAAGCCATATCATGCACACTTTTGGCGTGAGAGGACCAACTGTCCCAAGAAAACGGACATCTGCTCCATCTGCTGCAATGTTACAGAAATGGGCGGTTTTGCCAAAGATGCCAAAAAGATGCCTGTTTCTAGATCACCCCCCTGGCCTCATTTCTCGCACAATCAACACCAAAATAACATCACTGCTAGTTCCAAGCCTGCAAATGCTCACGCCGAAATCCGTTTGATGATAGCATGTACGGCTTTCGCACACGGAGAGGAGAAAGAGATTGTGTTTACAAGCAAAATCACCCAAAAAAGCTCTCTGTTCTAACAGGTCTAACTGATATTAGTGCACATGTGTGCTTCATGTGACCAGACACAGAGGGCTGGGTGGAGCCTAGTCACTAAAAGTGAGGAGGATGGACCTGTCATACTGTTTCCACTGTAAATCCAATTCTAACTCCTCATTTCTCACAGATGGAACTGCTCTCTGTGATCACTGATGATGATGTCATCGCTGATTAACACACATAAAGCCCTCAATGAGTTCTCATCACGCACACACATGGAGCTGTTCCAATCAAGCAGCCCATTTAAACAATGCTTTAACAGGATGGTGGGTTGCTTCTCATCCACATACAGTTCCCCATAAAGTCTTTAATGACGTCAGTCGCCAAAGACAACCACACATATATCCCATATGAAGTGAATGGGAGAGATTGTGCATTTGTGTGTGTGTTAGCGTGCGAAGCACGCACACGTGTGTGTTTGTGTGTGTGTCTTACAGATGCAGGTTTTTGAACATTACAATAAGCTTCTGCCCGACAAACTTAATTCCCACTGTTAGCAATTTGGCATTAGCCATTCAAAATGACATTTAGCTTCTTTCTGAGATGTTTCATACCAGTTCTTAGCAGTTTGGCGTCAACCATTCAAGATTACATTTAGCTTCTTTCTGAGATGTTTCATACCCGTTCTTAGCAGTTTGGCGTCAACCATTCAAAATGACATTTAGCTTCTTTCTGAGATGTTTCATACCCGTTCTTAGCAGTTTGGCGTCAACCATTCAAGATTACATTTAGCTTCTTTCTGAGATGTTTCATACCCGTTCTTAGCAGTTTGGCGTCAGCCATTCAAGATTACAGTGAGCTTCATTCTATGATTATTCATACCCACTTTAACTGCTCAGTGCCAACTGCTCAGTGCCAGCTGCATCGGTGACATGCTCAGCTATACAGACCCTTTGTTTTAGCCTCTTCATTACTCGCAGCGATGACACAAAATCCCTCTATACCGCTGATGATATTAAGCCTTTGGTTAACCAGGAACACCTCACTTAGATCAAAATTCTGCTTTACGAGAAAGCTCTAGTCAAACTTTCCCACTTTCCCTGCATAGTCTCCAGCAGAACTGAGCATGCGTAGAGAGATAGATTTGCTTTGACGTCATCATGCATACATAATTAGCCATGTGCCTGCCATCTGAGGAGATAAACAACCCCAGCACTGCAGTGTTAGAATCGTGTTCTTTTGTTGGAAGCTCTGAAGAAAGACAAGAGAGGGATCGGTCTCAAGTCAACATAACTTATTGTGGTCACAGGTAAAGCATGTGCTCAGCGCTGAGGTCTCAGAGAAGTGAGCCCCAATGTACAGAAAAGATGAACACTTATCTTCTTGGGCCGCACCCTGTACAATGGGTTGGACTTTGACAGTCCAGTTCATACTGGTCTAGGGAACTTGTCTGTCGTGAGCTGTGCCAACCTGTTGGCCCACGTATTCATACCTGCATGTATCAAAATGTGTGTGTGTGTGTTGTTTCAAGGAGTGTAGCTAACGAGCAGTGGAGGAGGCATAGTTTTAGTGGATACAGATATCTCCTGTTATTCAGAACATCCTGTGCTCTTTCTGTGCTTCTAAAGATTACACAGCAGAACAGCAAGATCAGCATCATTTCTACTCTAACTTCACAGTAAACAGAGGAGATTAAAAAAAATCCAAATATCCTTCAGGTCCCCCTTTTGATATAATTTTATTATATCAACAATAACCTATATGTATGCAATATGTGTAAGCAGTTTCTTCATTGCATTAATAGCAGCAAGCAGTTCTTCATTGCATAGAGCAGCGGAAATAATAACATTCACACTTAATATATGATTGAATAAAAGCATAAGCTATCCTTTTCACTACCAGGAGTACATATTTCACCTGTACTCGGAATCCGTTGTCCCTAGGAGCTTCAGACCCTCAAACACTCTACTGGCAGACATGTCCACAGTGAGCAACATAGTACCTATGAGTATCATGCCTTTTACATGTGTGCTTAAGCTATATGTAAGTATATTGTAGCCTTAGCATAGAGTAACAAGTATCTAAAGGGTAGTGATGACTTCCTCACGGTCATCTTCTTCTTCATCATCCAAAGGTGAACCTGTGGAAGCATGTTCCATGTTAGTGGAATGGTCTCAGTGGCCATTGTGACCATCTGGTAAGCTGGAGGCTGTTTTAGTAGGGCGGTGGTGATACACCTCTCAGCGAGTATGTGAGCACATAGGATACAACAATACATGCAAACGGTTAAAAAGGTGACCACTGTCATTAGGGAAATGAAATTAAAGGTGATCAGAACTTTCCACTGCCCACATTGGGAGTTAAGCCAATCATTAAATGGGTTATCTATGCCTGAATCTTCAGCCAATTTGTTTGTGAGAGATTTTAGATCATACAAGGCTCTGGTGACTAATTCATCTGTGGCTGTATTGTTAGCAATTTAGATACAGCATGAGTCTCTAAACATAGCACAAACACCCCCTTTTTACCCCATAAGCATGTCTAAGGCCATTCTAATTTGTAGCGTCATTAGTGATGTGACAGCTAGTTGTTTTGATAGGCCAGATATGGCATCTCTGGTCAGATTAGTCATGGTCTGGACATTATAGTGAATGTTGTTCATGCGATCTGTTTTTTTTTTGTTTTTTTTATTTCTTTTTGGAGTGATCCAAAAGAAAATTGATTCAAAACCACCAGCAATTTGGTCAGCTTATTTAAAGTGGTCTGACACACCCCTAGGTACACCAATTACATCAATATAATTCAGGCCTTTAAGGGCCAGGCCTAGTCAAAATTTCTAAGCTTTAATGTTATTTCCCACAAAATAAAAGGTAGTTTTACCATGAGCCCTATCAAAACCAAACAGAATATACTCCCCTTAGACCACACTTCCCATTGTGTCTAAATGTATGCCAATGTCTATAGCACTCCATTTTGGGCCAGGTCTACTCTGACGTCAGTTTAAGTTCTCTCTGGATGTTCTCTTACAGACAAATAATTTTATTGATCCAATTTCTTAATTTGTTATTTTTTCCAGATTTGCAGATTGTGCCAATAGACCTTGGCTACTTTAAAAGGTCCCTGCCATTATGGTTTAGTTCAGTTGATTCTTGTTACTTTCTGCCAGACCCAGTCATCAACTTTCACTGGTGACTGCCGTGTATTCTTTTCTTGTGTCAGGATTCCAGTTACCTGTTAAGAAACACTCAGTGCAATATTATTCGACTTATTTAGGTAATCAAAAGTCTCATGTAACTAACATATGTGGCCCTAATATCAAAGTTCAAGTTCATTTTGAAAATATGCTTTAACCCCTGAAAGCCTGTTAAATCATTTTTCATCCATACTTTTATGACATCTCTATCTAATCAACATGATCAATAAACTACTAAAACAGAAACTTCTGAATATAATCTTATTAATGATAAAATTGCAGTCAGGTGGATTATATGTTACCAAAAACATCTAACATATCAAATGAAATACAAAAAATATATATGTTAAATTTATGGAAATTATCATCTTCTGGAGTTCAGTAGAAAGTCAAATAAACATTTCAGTTCCAAGAAATTGTAAGTTTCTGGCTATAATTGTGTTTTCAGGCTTTAATGGGTTAATACCGTCAATGGTTGACACCTTTGTTGCCAAATCAGAGTACATCAAAAATGAACACTAATAATGACAATCAAAATTATAGTACTACTAATAATAAAATACTAAAAACAACACAGTTATTGACTCTTATAAATCTTCTTATTATCTCTAATGGCATGACATTCAGAAACAAAACGTGCAGTTAAGTGTATATCTTGAAATTCTTCTGCTAGACATAGTCTCATTAGTTCTCCATGTGATCCTGCTGTAACTTGGCTCAAAAAGTTCTTTCTTACAGCTTCATACATAAGGCACATTAAGAGAAAATGCACTTCATCTTCAGTTTTTCCTCATTCATAATAACAACAAATTCCTTGGTCTTTAGGTTTCCAGTTTTTTCCTATGACCTGTTTTAATTTCTTATTTATGGTCTCTAAGTCTGTACATTGTTAAAATTTTCCTTTGTTTTGTGTTTCTCACATGCATAAGATATTCAGCTATAAAGTACTCTCCTCTCAGTAGACAATAATATTCTAATTTATTGTAGGATTTTATTTCATTTTGCCAATATCAAATGTATTTAGATTTGTTTTCTTTTTCAATTATTCTGATTTGTGTTTACATTCAAAACCTTTTTATGACTCAAGCGAAGACATTTTAACATAACCTTTGCACAAAGCAAATGGCAATCATCATCCAAAAATATGTTCTTAATGTCAAAAGAAGGCAAAACAATAGAAAAGGAAGAATAAAAATTAAAACAATGCTCTGTTATCCCTCAACCATCTCAGTTCTACATCAACATCTTTCAGTTGAAATATCTTTTTAAATTCAGACCTCTGTGAAGTTAAATGTAGACCTTGTGATGTAATGAATTTCCTTAGGGGATAAATAAAGTTATTGTATTGTTTTGTACCTTAGATCAACCCTGTGAGTGCTTTAAGCAAGTAACACATAAAAACTTGGAATAGTAAGCAATCATATTTTCTATGTATGCTTTTGTGTCATTTTTAAATCAAGCAACTTGAGTCTTAAAACAAGATTTATATAATGAGACTCTGCGCGAGATAAATCATCTAACACTTCTTAATCTAAGTTTTTAAATCTTGGTAAGCACCAAATAATTTTCAGTGTTTGGACAGTTTCTGTGGATCTATAAGGTCTCTACAAAACTGGACATAAAATTTTATTTTTTAGTTAAGTCCCAGGGCAGGGCCCCACACTTCACGTTTATACATAAGAATAGGACTAATAACATTACTGAATAATTTTAGGCTGAATCTGTATAGATATAGGTTTTTTAGTTCTGCTTTTTGTGTTAAATCTTGTGTTACAAGTTCTGAGTATCTGGCTGTAAAAGTTAAAGTTATGCCCTGTACTACTGCTTAGCTGGCTCCCACTTTTCCTGTGTCTGCTTTGTAGTCTCATTACAGTTCAAGTCAGGTTTGGTATTGTACTTGTGTCATCACTAAGTTTCATGTCAGAGTCTGTAGTTGCTATGTAGCAGTGGTCTTGTTGGGTGTTCATTTCATTTGCCATATTGATTCCTTCACCTTTGAAAGTTATGTGTGGCTGTTTTAGCCATGCTATTCCTATTGCTGTAACATATGACGTGTACAAACAGGATGGCCTATGAGGTTCATAGTCGAATCAGACTCCTCCGGATCAAATCGTCAAATTGCCAACTATTCCGGGTCACTCCTAGAGCCAACATTCTGTTATTTGAGGGGAAATCCCTTCTATCCATAAAAATTGGCCTCTTTACATGAAACGTTTAATTTATGGACAAGGACAGGAGACAGGAAGGGACATTAAGAGTAAAAACAAACTCTCTGTAGGAGCTGAATGGAGTGCGCTGCACTTTTTGGCACTCACGAACAATGATCAGGAAAATAATTGCACATACGGCTTTAAAAACAAAGGATGTGTACATAAAGTCTGTAAATCTGATCCTGACATTACTCTTATTAATATAACCAGGGTTAAATTAGTCCAGGCTGCCAGCTGTTATAGCTGATGTTTTTGGAGCGTTATGGCTGACGAGGATGTGAGAGTTTTCTTTCATTCTCCATTCAGTGAGAAAACTTTGACTGGAACAGTGAAAAACCGTATTTTTCAAGGGTGCTTAAATGAACGCAATATTATAAATTTTTAAACTAGTAGTTTCTGTCATTCTATGCATTACGTGGATGGTCAGACTTTAGGAGGAATTGGACATGCACGTTGCGGGTGCAGGTGGGAGAGAGGGCTGACACACTGCACAAGCAGGTGTTAACCCTTGGTCCCTACTATGTCCGTTTTGAGGACATTCATCATTTTAATCATCGTTTTTTTTTTTGAGTGAATAGTCACATTTTTATAGATTGAGGCATCAAATTTGGCCAAAGTTATTCTTTTTCTTCATGTTAAAAAATAAATAAAAAAAGAAAACCGTGTCACCCAGAGAACACCCGTGACGTGAAATAGCTACATCCAGCCTTGTTTGTCCGAAATCGGACACAGAGACTTCCATTCAAAACACGTTTTTTGACTGTGTCTAGGGCACCAAAACAAGCACCCATTTTTTTGCAGTCAGTCGATCACCAGGGATCTAAATTTCACCATTAAACAGTGATCCAGCAGATAGTGCAGCGCACCATTTTAACCCTTTCAGCAGCGCAGACATGGTTTTCCTTCCATGCGCTCAAAATGTGTTTGGAGTGCTATTTCACCCGCTAAACATAACCAGAATTAAATGAACCGATTCATGCCACTAGATATGGATGTCTGAGAGTGGGCTAGATGTGTAAGGAAAAGTTTGTGGGCTCATATGTGTGTGATCGGGTGCGAATCTGCGTGTATGTTTACAAGCGGACATGTCGTAAGTGAAGTGTTTACATTAGGATATGTTACCAGTGGATTCTGCAGGCTGGGACTAAGAAAGAGGGACATTTGGACAATTTCAACTTTGCCCACACTTCATAGCAAGTGGATTAACAAGCATGAGGATGCATGGGTCCTTTCGATCAATAGGCAAGAATATATCATATCTCAAAGATGCAGTACATTTATATCTGCGCGTAATTGGCTTATTTGTGGTCACATTTTGGTTAGAGGTGGAAATGTCCGTGTTCGTGGATCATATCCTACATATATCCTCTGATTCTTTAAGCCTGTACATAAAATAAACCTAATATGAACAAATGCATTTAATCGTATTAGATTTGGTAGAGCAGGAAGCGCGAGAAAAGGAGGGTAAAACTGGCATGTTTTACACACGGATGGACTCATCTGTTTAGCGTGGACGAATCCAAGTCATAGGCATAATGTACAACAAGTGGCATTAAAAGGGTGTAACATTGAAATCTTTTTTTTTTTTTCAGTAGTCAGGGTTGAAGTTGTTGAAGAGATCTGAAGCAGTTTAAGTTTTTAAAAAGGTTGAAAAATTAGTATTTTATTAACACCTTTCTGCATGTCCGTTTTCAGGACAAACAAGGGTGGATGTAGCTAAAATATGGCATTCCGCACTACAGAAAAAATTTCAATGCATCAAAATCAGTTTTACTACTCATCATTGACATGGCCCAGACTCTGTTTATTGAAAAAAAGATTTTTTTTCTAGATCATTTTATATGGGAATTAAGGTGTTTTTGTGTTTACCATAAAAAATAGCAGTGACATGGTGTACAATAACTGGCATAAAAAGCGTGTAACATTGAATTTAAAAATTTTTTTTTTTTAGTGGTCAGGGTTGAAGTTGTTGAAGAGATTTGAAGCAGTGAAAGTAAAAAAAAAATGTTGAGAAATGATTATTAGCACCTTTCTGCATGTCGGTTTTCAGGACAAACAAGGACAGATGTAGATAAAAATTACAAGGGACCGAGGGTTAATGGTCAGGAAATCAGGGGAAATGGGCAGGTAGGGTGTTTAGCTGTTCGACTCTATCTCTACAGCCTGCCCATTCAGCCCTGTGTGAATGAGGAAAAAGAAAACTTTTTTTTCGAAACCTCTTGCTGGGCTCCCAGTGTGCGTGTGCCGGGGGCGGCAGAGAGAGAGAGAGAGAGAGAGACAAGATGAGGCTGTACTATTTCATGAATGAGGGGCGCAGAGGGTTAGAGGAGTGTGGGAGTTGATGATCTGTTACATTGGTGGATCTATTCAAAATGTTCAGGGTTCATGAAGGCGCCCCACTCACTGTAGTGCCCGGCCCTGCTCCCGATGGCAAGTCCGCCCCGATACTGGGACACAGTTCATTTATCCTGGGGCATGTGCCCCAGCAAAGGGGATCTGGCGACACCCCTGCTTCGGCATACAGCTAGATGAAATATGGCTCACGAGAAGTTTTTCAGGACTTTCTCATAAGCTGAAAGCCGTGGCCATGGCGAGTCCTCAAATTTGCATATTTTTTGACAAACAGTAAGTTGTTTATAACTCAACTGTGCATTGTCCAATCAGACTCAGCCTTCCTGTGTATAATGAGGGACGAGCCTTGTACACATTCACATGGATAAACTAAAGATGAATTGGCATTGAAACACTCATTGTGTGATTCTATGGCATCAAAACACGAATTGGCACTAAAAAAAAATTAAACAAAACATGGTAATTAAAATTCATATTATTTAGTTTGATGTATTTTTGAATATTATTTTTCATTTATAATCTTTTTAAATTCTCAATGAGTTGCTCCTTTTTCAATGACCGACTCCATTTTTCAAAGAGGCTTTCTTTAATGACATTTCTCCTTTTATTTGATTCCTGATTTACGGTTTTGTTTTCACTGGTACTGTTCTGGCGTGGGGGCGGGGGGTTTAAAGGGGAGGGGGCAAGGATGACCCAATTTACTCCTCATTTGCAAACTGAGGATAGAGCGACAATTCACCGTGACCATGCGTGACAACAACAAGTTTACCTGGAGCTCTTACACCACAGGTAGGTCGGTTTCTTTCATCCATTGTTTATTTAGAAATTTGGATGGCTTAAATTTAACATTTAAAAGATTTTAGGCAGTTTTTTTTTTTTTTTTATGGAGCCCCATAAGGGACATAGGAGAAAAAAAAAATAAGGGAGAAAATTGTTTTTTGAAGGGACATGAAAAAAAAGGGAGATTTTTTTTTCTTCTTTTAAACAGTTTGCAAGATCTCGCAAAAGTTTTGCGAGATCTCGCAAAAGTAGATTTAAATGATGTAACAACTACTTCTGGGTCAAACCAACCAAAACAACGGAGGGCGAGCATCTGTGGGAGAGATTCATTGAATTTTACTTTAAAATTGGCCTAAAATTCAAAGAAATTCAATCCATGCTTAGTTGCAGGCATGCTTTGTCGTCTCAGAGAAAGGCATTTGAAGGCTTTTTAAAAAAAAAAAAAAAACAACATTTTATTGAATTTTCTTGATTCATTACATCATGAAAGTACTTTGTATGAACATAGTTTAAGTACAACACAGAACAAAACACATAACACAAAACACAACCCCCCCACCCCTCCTCTTCCTCCCCAATGCTCTCATCATTTGTTACCCTCCATCTCCAACTCTATCTAATGTCTTGTCTCATAAAATAGTAAATAAAAACAAATAATTAAAAACAAATAAATTGAATTAATTAAAAATAAAGAAAATGAATTTAAAAAATTAAAACTATGTATATGTTGGCAAAAAAAAAAAGATAAATAAATAGAAGGAAAGAAACAATGGCCTATGTAGTGTTCAGCCACTGGTTGCATTATCTATCCCTCCAACATACCCTTCTTGTTCCAGTGAGTTCAGTCCCTTAAAGTAGGAGATTAGGGGTTGCGAATAGTCGTAAAATTTGCCAACAGATCCTTGCTTTGAAAACTTTAGCTTTTCTAATTCTATAACAGACATTGTATCACACAGCCATGAAGTAGATGAAGGGGGTAGCGGATTCATCCATAGTAAAAGTATTCTCCGTCGGGCTATTAAAAGAGGTGAATGAGATCATATTTGCCTGTTTTTTCGATATGCTGTTGCCGGCTTCAGGTATGCCAAAGATTGCTATTTGAGGGATGGTTCTGTTACTTGTTGTAATCTCAACAATATTGTTGAGATTATCCTAAAGTAAGTTGTCCAATATTCGCCCAGTCTTGGGCATGACCAAAACATATGTGTGAGGTGGCATGGAGCCAGGGAGCATCTGTCACAGATATCTGACACCTCTGGATATATTTTAGCGAGTCTAGCCTTACTGTAATGAGCTCTGTGACCTATTTTGAATCGGATTAGGTGGAACCTCGCACAAGATGAACAGGATTTAATCTCTTTCAGCCCCTTAGTCCAAAAATCATCAGAAATAGTAATGCCAAGTTCTGATTCCCACTCCATCCTCATCTTAAGTAAAGCTGGAGGTGTGTATCCATTTCTAGAAGGTTATACAGACACGATATATGTCGTCTAGTCAGTTTTGTTACTGGTACTAAATTATCAATTCCAGAAAGGAGTGGCGCATCTGGGAAAGCTGATGTATTGGATCTGAGAAAATGACAGACCTGGAAATACCTGAATTAGTCTGATTGTGGCAGGTTGTGCCTAGTACACTACTGAGAAAAACTTGAGAATTTTCTTTCATTATAAAAAACACCCACTTTGTGGAGTCCCTGTCTGTCCCATTGAGAGAATCTGGCATCAATCTTAGCTGGTTTGAACAATTCATTATTACACAGTGGCGTGCTGAGAGGGAGAGAGTTCCACCCAAAGTGTTGTTTAATTTGTTGCCAGATTCTCAAAGTAGCAGTAACTATTGGATTACTTGTGTATTGTTTGGGTTTTATCTTACTGACATGGCATAGCAAAACTTTAAGAGATGATGAGTGACATGAATGTGATCCCAGTTGGCACCACTGAGTTTTAGGATAGAATGCCCAGTGTAGTATTTTTTGCACGTTGGCTGCCCAGTAATAATTTTGTAAGTTTGGCAATCCCATCCTCCCTCATGCCTACTTCTCTGAAACAAAGACTTTTGTAACCTAGGGGTTTGTTACCTTATATAAAGGAAGATAGTACACTATCCACATCACGAAGAAATGACTTTGGAAGAAAAAGAGGCAAGCATTGGAACAAGTACAAATATCAAGGGACAGTGTTCATTTTGATACACTCAATTCTGCCCGCTAGAGTAATCTGCAAACTATTCCATTTTTGAGGGTCTTCTTTAACCCTTTTTGTCAAATTGGAGTAAATATCATTAAATAAAAATTTCATACTGCGTGAAATATTAATTCCTAAATATCTAAATTTGGTAAAAACAAAAGTAAATGGTATATCTGACTGGCTGGTAGTCTCTGCAAGTTTGTTTATAGAGAAAAACTCACTTTTAGCCATACTGAGCTTGTATCCTGAGAACATGTCAAAGGTTTTAAGAGTGTCCAAGATATGTGGGATGGCTCTTTTTGGATTTGACACATAGATTAATAAATCGTCCACATATAAAGATGTTTTGTGTTCCACTCCTCCCCTCATAATACCTTGAATCAGTCTATTGTTCTTCAGCGCCAAAGAGAGAGGTTCGATTGCTAAAGCAAAAAGCAGGGGTGAAAGCGGGCAGCCTTGGCGTGTACCACGTGTGAGGGGAAAAAATCTGATCTGATGGCATTAGTGCATATGCATGCCTGAGGGCCTGAATATAGCAGTCACACCCAAGAGACAAAGCGCTCTCCAAAGCCAAATCTCTCAAGGGAAAGGATCAAATAATCCCATTCCACCTGATCGAAAGCTTTTTCAGCATCCAATGCAATAACTCCTTCTGTAACTGATGGTGATGGCGGGGCAAAAAATTATATGAAGAAGATGTTGCACATTTGTTAATGAGTGGCGGTTTCTAATAAACCTGGTTTGGTCCTCAGATATAACAGTAGGTAAAACAGTCTCAAGTCTACTTGCTAAGGCTTTAGCAAGTATTTTGTTGCTACATTGAGAAGTGATACAGAGCGGTATGACGAGCATTTGTTTGAATCCTTTCCTTTTTTTAATATTAAGGATACTGATGCCTGTTTGAGTGTGGATGGTAATGTGCCTTTATCTAGGGACTCATTGTACATCTCCAACAGCAGAGGGGCAAGTTGTTTTAAAAATGTTTTTAAAAATTCTACACAGAAGCCATCAGGCCCTGGAGACTTACCACTCCGCATTAATGAGATAGCTGTAATCTCAGTTATGCTGAGTGGAGCCTCCGGTTTATTTTTGTCTTCTATTGCCAGGTTTGGTATGTTTAGGTCAGAAAAGAAATTCGTCATGTCAGAGTTATCAGCTGGTGACTCAGATGCATAGAGTTGGGCGTATAAGGATCTGAACGTTGCATTGATCTCAAATGGGTCAGTAATCATTTTCCCCGACATATTTTCAATCTGAGTGATCAGTTGTGAAGCTAATCTGCCCTTTTCTGATGAGCAAGAATATGGCCAGCCTTTTCTCCATGCTCATACTGAGAACCTCTTGCTTTAAGTAATAATTTCTCTGCTTCTTCTGTTGATAGGAGATTAAATTCAGTCTGCAATTCAATCTTTTTCTTATGGAGTTCTGCTGTTGGGGTTGCTGCATACAGTTTATCTAGCTCTGTTATTGATTTTAAAAGGTCTTGTTTTCGTTCTTTTTTGGACTTGTAAATATGTGCAGAATAGGAGATAATATTACCCCTGAGGACCGCCTTCAGAGTCTCCCACAGCAAACTGGGGCCTAATGCTGTCAATCTGGTTGGTTTCTAGAAACAGGTCTATGGATTGAGTAACGCTGGTACAAAATTTAGGGTCTGATAAAAGTGTGGGGTCCAGTTTCCACGGGCGGAAGTCTTTAGATTGGGATTTGAAATTCAAGTCTAAAGTTAAGGGTGAATGATCCGAAATTACTCTAGCTAAGCATTCAGTTGAAACCACTGTATGAAGAACTTCATCAGTGACAAAGTAGTCGATGCAAGAATGAGATTTATGGACATGAGAATAAAAGGAAAACTTTATCAGCTGGATGTAGAAATCACCAGGGGTCAGTATAACCACACTGATTCATGAATTGTATTAAAGTCAGAGCCATTTTTGAGAGTAGGGGTTTTAGCACTTGATTTATCCAAGTTGGGGTCTAACACAATGTTCATATCACCTCCAAGTATCAGATAGTGTGAGTGTAAGTTGGGTAGTGAAGAAAGAACTTTCTTCATGAAGTCGTCATCATCGTGGTCATACACATTTTTGTATATGTATTTAGTTCCGGCTGAACTAAATGACTACAGACCAATTGCCTTACCTCACACATCATGAAAACTCTGGAGCGGCTGATTCTATGCCTACTGAAGCTTGAGGTCATAGACAAACTTGATTCCCTGCAGTTTGCATACAAAGAACACATTGGAGTGGATGATGCCATCCTCTTCATGCTTCACTGTGCCCTTTCTCATCTGGAGGAGCCTGGAGTTTATGTGAGAATTATGTTCTTTGATTTTTCAAAAGCATTCAACTCCATCCAACCCACCATACTAAAAGACAAGCTCATGGAGATGGGAGTGGATCCTTCCTGTGTTTCTTGGATCATAGATTACCTGACAGGAAGGCCACAATTTGTCAGGCTGGGGAACTGTGTTTCTGGGACATTAATAAGCAGTACAGGGGCTCCACAAGGAACAGTCCTGGCTCCCTTCCTGTTCACACTGTATACATCAGACTTCAAGTACAGCACTGAGTCCTGCCACATTCAGAAATACTCTGAGGACACTGCTATCGTGGCATGTATCAGAAATGGACATGAAGCCGAATACAGGGATCTGATAAGTGCCTTCAGTGACTGGAGTCACTAAAACTGCCTCCAACTCAACACCTCAAAGACAAAGGAAATGATCATAGATTTCCGCAGATCCAAACCCCCTCTTCAGCAGTGAACACTTGTGGCGTGGACATCAAGGTGGTGACATTGTACAAATATTTAGGTGTACACCTGGATAATAAGTTGGACTGGTCTAAAAACGTAGTCTTCATCTACAAAAAGGGGCAGAGCCGCCTCTTTTGCCTCAGAAGACTCCGATCAATAGACATCTGCAGTAAGATGCTGCAGATGTTTTATCTGTCTGTGGTGGCAAGTGTTCTGTTTTATGCTGCAGTCTGTTGGGGAGGCAGTGTAAAACACAAGGATGCAAGGCATCTGAACAAACTGGTTAAAAAAGCTGGCTCCATGGTTGGAATCAAATTGAACTCATTGCAGGTTGAGGTGGAGAGACACGCACTGAGCAAGGTGGAGGCCATTCTGAGAAACATGAATCATCCACTTCATATCTCCCTCAGTGAGCAAAGAAACAATGGTGCTGGACGGCTCCTATCCCTGCGCTGCAGGACAGAAAGATTTAGGAAATCTTTCATACCGCCAGCAATTAGACTGTATAATTATAAAGTAAACAGATGAGACTCCCAGACGATTGAATTTCCCTTTGGGGATCATTCACCGGACCATTGAGACCTCCTACATTCCAGGAAATCATTCGCACTGTACATTCCATATTTGTATTACTTTGAGCCATGCATACAGTTGTTCAAATCTAAATGCAAGTTTTGAAGGGAGAGAAAGAAAAAGGAAAAATAATAATAAAATAAATAAATAAAGATAATTAATAGCCAAATGATAAGAACAAGAAATAAAAAGGAGGGCAAAAGAAAAAAGAGGTCCATTACAAGATTCTTCACCCACCCACTTCCCCCTAAGTTCATGTCCCCAAACGAAGTAAACTGCAGGTATATAACCCTTCTTGAATTCTGGGAGAAACACACCCAGGCACTCCACCATCTCCTTTTGGAGAGAGCATCTAAGAACATTGACAACCAATAGATTAACTCTACACTCAAATCTAAATGCAAGTTTTGAAGGGAGAAAAAAAAAAAAATAATAATAAAATAAATAAATAAAGATAATTAATAGCCAAATGATAAGAACAAGAAATAAAAAGGAGGGCAAAAGAAAAAAGAGGTCCATTACAAGATTCTTCACCCAAGAACATTGACAACCAATAGATTAACTCTACACTCAAACACACACAAAAAAAAAAAAAAATTAATAAATAGATTAAAAAAAACAAAAAAAAAAAACAAACACACAACTGGAGTGTGACCAAAGGCAGGTGCCACACCAGGTAGGGAGGGCCACCATCCCACATAAACCTGAAACCTGCTCATAGGGGCTACAACTTACATGTACATATGTCAGAAAAGCACACGCCACAGGATTTCTGTATCTCTCATCATTGCTCCACCTCCTTCTCCTTACTTGATCCTTTAATTGTATTGCAAGTAACATAACCTATATCCATATAGTTTAGATACGGGGTGGGGGGGTGACCTCCTACCACACCTGACACCGCAACCCACAGTTATGTTCAAGCAGCCTTTTCTACATAAGAAGAAATAAAATAAAATAATAATAATAATCCTAATGAACATTTTGAACACATACTTATTGCTACAGCACAGTAGTTTGTAAAAACAAAATAAACATGCTTTCTTATCTTACCCCAATATACTCCAGTACTGGTCTCGAATTATTGATATAGAAAAAAAAACAAACTAAAAAAACAAAACAAAACAAAAAATATATATATATATATACCTACACACCTAAATATGCATAAACATAAACAAACTCTGCTCACAGAGACCCGTTTGAGATATCTTTTTAATTGAAATAATCATCATAAATAAGGTTAACCAAAAGTTGTAGAGGTTTGTAGGTCCCAATCCTACCTCATCTTTAAAATTAACAGGGGAAAAAAAGGAGATACTGTCCTTGTTTCTTCCTTTTAAATGAGAGACAACATTTTTGAACGCATCCTACGTGTGTCTGAGTGAATGAGCAGCATCTCAGGACAGCTGGTCCAATCACCAAAGAGCTGAGGCCACTCTTACACAGGATGTTTACCCTCAATTTGGGAGAAGAAAAACAAAAAACAAGCAAACAAACAAAAAAAAAGCAAAACACCATGCATACATGCAGCACATTACCTAAATATACATGTACCCATATTACACACCCATATCTGAGCAATACACTCATGTAAGCAGTGAATAAAAGAGGGGGAAAAGGCTGCATGAGACCAAAACCAAACGGAAAAAAGGATTGAAGAAATACCTCAGCACTGGGTGTACAGTTCGAACCCACGGCGGTGATCGTAGCTCCAAGTTCCACAGTGCAAGTTGGGTGGAACTTCACTTTATTTTCATCCAAGTCCCATTGCTGTTTATTCCTATGATGCTGCTCGATGAAGGGCTCTGCGTCCTTCACCTTGGTGAATTTATACTCCACTTGTTGGTGAGTGACACACAGCACGGCAGGGTAGCGAAGAGAGAATTTGATGGCCTTCTGGTGTAGTTTAGCTTTCACTGGGTTGAATGTGGCTTGCGTTTTTGTGAGTGCGTTGCTCAAAGCTGGGAAAATGAAAATCTTGTGGCCATGATACATGAGTTGCCCCTTTTTTCCTTGCTATTGCCAGGACCCTCTCTTTCTGCTGCAAACGCAGGAAGCGGACAATGATGGGTCTGAGTCTCTCTCCCTCCGCAGGCTTGGCCCTCAGAGCCCTGTGTGCTCTATCCACCTTGGGTGCGTCGGTAAAGGAGTCATCCTGCAGGAGGTCAACAAAAAACTTTGACATAAAGGTGGTGGCCGCTCGCCCTTCGCTTCCCTCCGGGAGCCCAGTGATCCATAAATTATTACAGCGTGATCTAATTTCAAGGTCTTCAGTTTTTGCGAGTAACTCTTTGTTATCCTTCTGTAGCCTCTCCACCTGCTTCTCCAGACTCTCCAGCCTATCACTGTGATCCGAGAGGCACACCTCCATTTCGGTGATACGTGGTACAAAAGTTTCGAGTTGTTTTCACACCACATCCAGTGGCTGATTGATAGGCAAAAGCGAGGCTTGGATGTCAGACATGATGGCGGATCGATTTTTATCCATTTCAGATTTTAGTGTAGAGATTGAAAGCATACTTTCCTCTGGATTCTCTGCCGTCGGTGCTCCGTCTTCAAAGCTAGCTTAGTAGGCTCAGGAGTGATCTTTGTCTTAGTATCATCAGTGTTTCATTAGTCGTCGTAAATTTTTAAGTGAGCTTAGTGGAGCCAAACGTGTGTTTTTTTGGTCTACTGCAGCATCTCTATGTGAAAATACATCGAAAATGTTCTTAGAGACTCTCACCATGCGTCTGCCCTAGTCCGTCGCCATACCGGAAGTCATTTGAAGGCATTTAGGGTGAAAGGGGACTCTTTTGTCGTCAAACTTACTTGGATCTGGTGTTACGACAAGAGCCCCCTTTCACCCAAAATGCCTTCAAATGCCTTTCTTTGAGATGAAAAGCATGCCTGAGACTAAGCATGGATTGATTTCCTTTAAATTTTAGGCCAATTTCGAACTTTGGTAAAGTTCTAAGGATATTCAAAGATTCAGCCTTTTTTCCATAATAACTCAGCAGAGGATCATCACATTTACAAAAACCCTCAATCACCATACATATTATGGTATGATTTCAATCTACTTCTGTGAGATCTCACAAACTGTTTAAAAAAAAAAAAAAAAAAAAAAAAAAATATATATATATATATATATATATATATATATATATATATTTAATGTTCCTTAATTTTTTTTTTCTCCCTTAAATGTTTTTTCTCTCCTATGTCCCCTTAAGGGGCTCCGTAGGTTTTGCATTGCTCTGGTGGCTAATCTGCGTTAGCTAACAAGCTAGTCTGCAGCTACTAGTGTGACAGATTTTACTTTTACTTACTTACTTACTAGTGCATCTCAAAAAATTAAAATATCATGAAAAAGTTCAATATTTTTTGTCACTTGTTTCTGAAAGTGAAATCCATATATTATATAGACTCATTACACACAGAGTGAAGTATTTCAAACCTTTATTTCTTGAAATGTTGATGATTGTGGCTTACAGATAAGAAAACCCAAAATTCAGTGTCTCAAAAAATTTGAATATTACATAACATCAATTATAAAAAAAGGATATCTTCAACAGAAATGTCAAACTTCTGAAAAGTATGTTCACTTTTATGCCTTCAATATTTGGTTGGGCCTCGTTTTGCATGAATTACTGCATCAATGCGGCGTGGCACTGCTCAGGTGTAATGGAAGCCCAGTTTGCTTTGATAGCAGCTTTCAGGTCATCTGCATTGTTGGGTCTGGTGTCTCTCATCTTCCTCTTGATAATACCCCATAGATTCTCTATGGGGTTCAGGTCAGACCAGTCTGCTGGCCAGTCAAGACCAGTAACGCCATGGTCATTGAACCAGCTTTTAGTACCTTTGGCAGTGTGGGCAGGTGCCAAGTCCTGCTGGAAAATGAAAGCAGCATCTCCATGAAGCTTGTCAGCAGAAGGAAGCATGAAGTGCTCTAAAATGTCCTGGTAGATGGCTGTGTTGACTGTTGACTTCAGAAAACATAGTGGACCAACACCAGCAGATGCCATGGCGGCCCAAATCATCACTGACTGTGGAAACTTCACACTGGACTTCACACAACGTGGATCCTGTGTCTCTCCACTCTTCCTCCAGACTCTGGGACCTTGATTTCCAAATGATATGCAAAATTTAATTTCATCTGAGAGGAGGACTTTGGACCACTGAGCAACAGTCCAGTTCTTTTTCTCCACAGCCCAGGTAAGGTGCTTCTGATGTTGTCTCTGGTTCAGGAGTGGATTGACACGAGGAATGCAACATTTGTAGCCCATGTCTAGGATTGGTCTGTGCCTAGTGGCTCTTGATGCGCTGACTCCAGCCTCAGTCGACTCCTTGTGAAGCTTCGCCAAATTCTTGAATGGATTTTGCTTGACAATCCTTTCAAGGCTGCGGTTAACCCATGCTGGTGCGTCTTTTCCTACCACACTTTTTCCTTCCACTCAACTTTCTATGAATATGCTTGGATACAGCACTCTGTGAATAACCAGCTTCTTTAGCAATGAACTTTTGTGGCTTACCCTCCTTGTGGAGGGTGTCAATGACTGGACATCTGTCAAGTGTGCAGTCCTCCCAATGATTGTGTAGCCCTCTGACCCAGACTGAGAGACCATTTAAGGCTCAGGAAACCTTTGCAGGTGTTTTGAGTTAATTAGCTAATTAAGGTGTGACACCATAATTTTCCAATATTGACCTTTTTCACAATATTTGTCATGATCCAGGTTTTGATTTATTATGTTTCTGAGTTTTCCTATGGTTATCCTTTGTGTATTCTGTGATTTCTAGTTGACTTTGTATTTGGTTTAGTTCTTAGATGTTATCTGTAGCCCTTGTGTTTCCTTTGTTCAGCTTTTCATGTTTTATATAGTCTTTGTGTTTCCGTGTATTTTGGGCTTTTGTTATTTTCCATGTGTCTAGTTTTGTTATTGTATTAAGTAATTCCCTGTGTTCCATGTCTAGTTTTACATCCCTTGTATTTCATGTCTAGTTTATTTCCCTGTTTCATGTTCAGTTTTTGCTCCTTGTGTTATGTTTAGTTATTCCCTGTTTCATGTTAAGTTTCCCTGTGCTTCTTGTTTTGTTTCATGTTTTAGTTTTACTCCCTGTGTTTGAGTTTCCCTCCTTGGTTCTTTGTATCCTCCTGTGTTTTCAGTGTTTCTGTAGTTTAGCTTCTTGTGTTCAGTTTTCAGTCCTTGTGTGCTTCTTGTGTTAGGTTCCATGTTTCCTGTTTTATTTTGTAGTTGCCTTCCCTTGTGTGTGATTCCAGTTTTGCTTCCTGCCTGAGTTTCCCTCCACTTTAATTATCCTTCACCAGTTTCACCTGTGTCTGATTGTCCACACCTGTCTGCCATTGTTAATCACTCCCTGTGTATTTAAGCTCTGTGTCTCCCTGTGTCTGTGTCGGTTCATTGCAAATGTCTTCCCCGTGCTTGTTACTCCTCGTGTTAATCTCAGTGTTTTCTCCTCGTGCTCCCTGTGGATTTTGCTTTTGTTGGACTTTGTTTTAAGTAAGTTTTGTTAATGGCTTTTCCTCGTGATCCTCAGTTGCTTTTTCCTGGACTTTAGTTTGTTTAATTAAATCTTTCTGTTTTATCTGCATTTGGGTCCTCCCTTTTGAGTTTTTTGCCTGAAATCCGTGACAATATTCTAATTTTTTGAGACACTGAATTTTGGGTTTTCTTATCTGTAAGCCATAATCATCAACATTTCAAGAAATAAAGGCTTGAAATACTTCACTCTATGTGTAATGAGTCTATATAATATATGGTTTTCACTTTCAGAAAAGAGTTACAAAAAATATTGAACTTTTTCATGGTATTCTAACTTTTTAAGATGCACTAGTACTTTAATGCCGCATGAAAGTACTGGTTTCAAAATTACTTAAAGTATGAAAGTAAAAGTAATCATTCCATTCCATAATTCCATTCCATTATGCTTTCCATTCCATTCTATTCTACCATTCCATTCCACCATTCCATTCTATTCTACCATTCCATTCCATTATACATTCCATTCCATTCTACCATTGCATTCCATTCTACCATTCCATTCTATTCTACCATAGTGCACAACCCCACCTCCCCAAAAGAACATTTTTCTAAAGGCCATAATGACTATAATATTATATTAAAATGTTTATGTTGAAAAATTTGGGATGCACCTGTTTCAGCTGTATTTATGCCCATTGAAAATGAATGCATTTCAGTACAATACAATTACATTCAAGAACCATATACAGTATGTGTACTACCAACCTCCTCGCTGGTGCTTGGTTGGGACATTTCGCTCCAGTTCTCTTGAGTCTCTGCCATGGACATCTTCGTACTAGGCTACATATATGTGCTATTTCCTTGCTGGAGTGTGACGTGATTTGTCATGTTCAAAGGTGCTATGGATCGCATACAAACCAATAGGATGTCAGAATGGTATTCTGTTTATACTTCTCATCCAACCACAATCAAATTCACTCTATCCGAATTGCACGATTTATCTTGATAGTTTATTGTTTTTTTTTATATGTGTTTTTAGAACGATGCCAAGCTGGAATGAAAACAACCTGAAATGAAATAGGAGTAACGAGGCTATTTTTAAAATGTAAGGAGTAGAAAGTACAGATAATTGCATGAAAATGTAAAAAATAATTACTCCGGTGAAGTATAGATACCTAGAATTTCTACTTAAGTAAAGTAACAAAGTATTTGTACTTTGTTACTTGACACCTCTGAACATGACTGTTTATGGATTTAAAACAGCAACCTGTCGTCCACAATGCCTGATCTGACCCTGATTTTACTTGGCCTGGGATCAGTGCATAGAGTCCAGCGAGGACACGAGAGAGAGAGAGAGAGAGAGAGAGAGAGATGGGGAGGCACGGACAGACGGAGACAGAGACGAGGATCTTGCGGAGATTCATCGCACTTCGGCGCTATTACTGCTTACAGATATACAAACCCTCACCTGCTGAGTAAAAACTTGACTTTCAAGTACATGTCTGAGCCATTAGAGTAGTCATTCTTCATGTCCACTCTCTGAATCCCCCTGATATCCCTGCATGAATCATGAACAGGGCCATCTCCATGCATAGTTATGGATGAGCTGTGCCAAAATCAAACATGCCGACCTCACTTGTCATAGGACAGTCTGTGTCCAGATTAGGATTGAATGTTCAGTTATTAAGCCATTTTCACTGTTATGAGAAGAATTTCTACCATGTAATGACAGCTGGAGTTAAATATGCCACAGTATTTATAAATGATGTCCTGTTTAAACTTAAGTGATCAAGACCACAAGTTCACTTCTTGATGACATAAAATAAGATCTTATGTAAATAAAATGAGGTTTAATTAGTCTGGCATTACAGATTTGTTTTAATGTAGGATTAAATTAGGCTGGAGATTGAACTGAGTCGCTCACCAAAGCGTGATGATATGTCTGCGTTTGTGGTTGAGGGACAATTACACAGAGAAAGTATTCGTTATCCTGAGAGCAGCTGTTTTAATCCACCACTCAGGGGAAGAACTTTGGTACAGTGCAAAATCCTCTGGCTTTGACATTTGTTAAGACCCTTGTGCAAGAAACTAGTCAGAGGTGTTGACAGGACAAGACTCACAGAGAGAGCAGAGGTGATGCTGCAGCTGCACTCTGCCGTGCATTTTTTTTATGTTCCTCACGGCTCTAAATGCTTAAATATGAATAATTTTCTTTGACCTGGGGAGTAGTAAAATCACAAGTGAGCTATAATTGTAGGAAAACAAACCTAGGCAAATTCTTGAGGGCCCCCCTTATGGACAAGGCCCCAGGCAATGGCCTACCTTTGCCTAATAGTAAAACCGCCTATGCAGACAGGACTGGACTCTATGAGCGTCTGTGCAGCTGCGCACAGTGGTTCAATTCTTCATCTTATGAAAAGAAAAATTAAAATAAGACAAAATAAATCCTTTTCCTTCAGTCCTAAAAATCATGCAGTCTGTATCAGCTTCTTTTTGGACAGCATTTTTTGTGGAGCCGAGGTGAAGCAGTTGCACTGCTGTACGCTCTGGCAGGCGTGTTTTTACGATGTTCCTCTCTGCTCTAAAGAGAGTTCAACGTACCATATTTAACTCATTTACTGCATAGGAGGGCTGCAGTAATAGATTCTTTTTGTAATCAAGTACTCTAATAAAAATTTGTTGCATTTTTTTAATCAGTCAATTTTGCTTTTTCAACATTAGTAGTAAATGAGAAAACAAGCAGGGTAAATGAACTACTTCTGTATTTAAAAATGATATTAACAGGTTCTCCAAAGAAAATATATTTTACAAAGTGCAGTGAAGTTCTGATGACAGTTTACATTTCTTAAAGTTACAACGAAAGGAAGTTAAATAATTACATTAGATTTTGCCTTATTTGGGGTTTAAGGGATCCTTTACCAGGAAATTTTGGGTGCTAACACTTCATATCTTCTATAATAGTTTATTTACCAATTTGTCATTAAAGTAATAGGACACTTAATCATTTTAACATCCTCTATTTTATGCATAAATCTAATATTTCACATAGCAAGAATAAAGCTCCATCATTCACACAGAGGTCTGATGATGTCTGAAAGGTGAACCTTTAGATTACTGGAATATGGTCTATTTTTTCAAAGTGTGTTCACTTTTTATTTTTGCACATCTTTGTGAGTTCATCCACCATAAAATATGACCTTTAAAGACCATCTAAATGTGAGCAACACATTTTAAGGGTTAAAGCTGCTTCCATGGCCTGTTGAATCCTGACTGTATGATGATGAACTTTAACCTATTTAGTCTCAGTCAGTCTGTGGCAATAGCCTATTTCTATTTTATTGGTGTCAATTCATTATCAATGTAAGTCATATCAAATTACTCAGGATGCTGAAAATTTTTGAAAAAAACAAACAAAAAAAAAAAAAAACACTGCAATGAAAACGTCAGTGCACTGAATTTAAATAATGTATAACTGAATGTGTAATGTGAGAGAGAGACAGAGAGAGAGAGCACCAAAACAGGACTTGAATCGTGAAGCCTGACGGTGCTCTATGAAACTGTTGGGTCAATCAGAGAAGTTTATGAAATTCCCTGAAGTCTGCAGACAAACTGAGCGCTGTCTCACAGCAAGTCATGCAAGCGAGATCAACTCAGAGATCTGCGCTGGTTTATGGCAAATATGGCGTAGTGCCATATTTGCTATACAGCCGCAACCAGTATCTACGTGTGCCTGTAAACATCACTGCATCTACTTCTCTTCCCTCGTGATTTTCACGTCTCAAATCATGCATGTTACGTTATAGTAACAGTGAAAACAAGTGCATTGTGCCATTGAAATAGCCGTCCATGCAAAACACAGCACGCAATGTCCAGGCAAAGCCTCGAGGCAGATAATTTGCCTCCAGCAATTTTTTGTTTCGAATCACCCGGATAATTGGAGGAATTGTTTCATCCCTATCATAGTATTACAAACGTAATTGCTATAATTACAGAAAGATCATTATAATAATATTATAGCCATTGATGGGAAAAATACTGTCCAGCTGACCATACAAGCTGTATGCAGAAATGTTTGTATATTGTGTATAAGGCTTACAATGTAGTTTTCAGATGCCATATGAAGTCATTTGTGATGAGTGAAGTGATTCTAGGCCTAAACGTGCATATCTGAGCAAACATACATGATCTTTTTTTCCTTTTTATTTCAACAAAAGACAACATGTTGAATGTGGATGTCATCATCATGAATATCATGAATGAATACTTTGGAGGTAAATAACATTACGGCAATTTCTCAGGATGACTAGGAGAAAGGTTCTCTTTTAAGCTGCAATATTTTTAATGCCTTTACACTAAACGATACTTCAATAGCACAGACAAGCAACATTTTCGGATGTTTTTTTGATTGAGGAATTTGATATAGCCTCTTTAACATGCCATCATCTGAACAGATTATGTATATTAATAATTTCCCTGTAGCCTATACCGTTCAAATTCATAAACCCCCCGAAAAGTGCTAGTATGTAGACTGAACATGTTTAAATTGTTGTTGTTGTTTTTTTTTTTTTTTTGTATTTAAATACGAGAATGCACGGACTATCATGAGCTAACGAGCCTGTCACAAGTTGACACAGTGAGCATGTCTGTGCACTTCACTTACTTATTTAAAGGCATCCCTCAGATGGGATGTGCCCATTCCAGACTGTGTGCAAGTATACAATACAGTACAATACAATACAAGAACTTTATTTATCCCCGAAGGGAAATTCAATCGTCTGGGAGTCTCATACCCATATCCCATATCCATCAGATTCATAACCACAGTCATACTGGACGACAAATATTCCACTTAGAACGAGAATGTGCTTGTGCGCGTCTCTTTCTTTTGTTTTGGACAGGCACCTGCACAGTCACCTGTATTTTCTTTCCCATTTCTACAGCTTAAAACTTAGTTTGTGACTATACAAACACCTTCCTCACTGCCTTAATGCGTCTATGGACAACAATAAAGTCTTACATTGGAGCAGCAAGCGATGTTATTTCATTTTAATGCCATTTAGAAGGTAAACAAGAATCGCTGGAAGCCACACCCTCCAAACATCTGCTCCGACTGTCACCAGTGAATTTGTCACACCGGTAGCCGCAGACTAGCTTTTCAGCTAACGCAGATTAGCCACCAGAGTGATGCAAAACCAGCCTAACATCATTTAAATGTTAAATTTAAGCCATTCGAATTTCTAAATAAACACGGATGAAAGAAACTGACTTAGTTGTGGTGTAAGAGCACCAGGTAAACTCATTGTTGTCACATATGTTGTTGTACTCCTGAATGGTGTCCGCCATTGCTGCTCTATCCTCAGTACGCAAATGAGGTGTATATTGGGTCATCCTTGTTCCCTCCCCTTTAGACCCCCCGCCCCCACGCCAGAACAGTGCCCATGAAATGAAACCGTAAATCAGGAATCAAACGAAGAAACGTCATCGAACAAGGAAACGTCATTAAAAAAAAAGCCTCTTTGAAAAAATGGAGTCTGTCAGTGAAAAAAGGAGCCACTCATTTAGAATTTAAAAAGACTAGAAATGAAAAATGATATATATATATAAAAAATAAAAATAAAACGAGATAATATGAATTTTAATTACCATGTTTTAATTTTTTTTCCAGTGCCAATTCATGTTTTGATGCCATGAATCTTTTTCACACAATGAGTGTTTCAATGTCAAATCATCTTTTTCAGTTTCAATTTTTTTTTCCGTGTCAAATTTAATTTTCAATGCCAATTTTTAAAGTCATCATCCTGGCTTCATAGCTTTCACAATTTTTATTCTCAAAAAAGATACAGCGCCACTTTGTGGTAAGAGAAAGAAAATTGATTATTGTAAATCATTGCCCATTTCACTCTGGTTGATCAAATCTCACTAAAATTCACTCAGACACATCCTGAGATGTGCATCCTCATTTTCATCAAAATCATTAAAAATGCATGTCTAATGGTGATGTCATGGCGACATTTTGTTTGGCAGAAAACAGGAAGTAGTATTTTTGTGGGTTTTACTAGTAAAGACATGAAACTTGGGATGTCAAATGCCCAGAGAGGCCTGAAATTAATGATATGAATTTTGTTGGTGGGCGTGGCTAAATGACTCAGCCATACCCCCTTCGATATTTGAAAAAAGCAGTTCCTGTGGCACAACTGTGTTGATCCAATCAACTTCATCTTTGGTGTAATATGAGATGAGCCCTGAAGGATTGAAAGTTGGCAAAATGTTGTAACAAACTCAAAGAGCGTGGGCATGGCAGCTCATTAAATTTTTTTTACCACCCCTACTGCTTCGCCATACTTTCACCTACATGGATCATTCAAACTTTAAAACCATAGACTGTAGAAAGAATTGGACAAACCCATGAGTAGTGTGACATCCTTCGCCTGCTTACAATAGGCGGACTCAAATGGCTTTTGAAGCCCATTCGTAGATGCTTCCATATTGAAATCGCGGTCTCAACCGAACTTTAGATCAACCTACCTAACGGCCCGCCTACTAAGCGCAACTTCCTGTCAGCCTGCTAACTAGCATTCCGGTTGACAGAAACAGAGCCTCTGCCTGCTGAGCTATCTGTCAATCAAATGAGGCGCCCCGATAACCGTGAAATGAGGTTTATCCTTAATATAATCCAAACGATCATGGTACAAAAAATTTACCCCCCATACAGTGGGAGCATAATAAGACACTAGCTAATGAGACACGTTTGGTGTTTTGAACCAGGCTGTAAACCAGTTTATTTTGTGTGTCAAAACCAGCTGTTTAACGTGTGCAGACTGAACTTCTGGTTTTCCTGCAGCCAGCCTCAAGTAGACACTCGCGGTATAGCAATTTTTTGCACTTCTGCATTGGCTTCATTTTTCAGGACCAGAGGCCGTCGCTTGTTTTAAACGCAGGTATTTTTGTCCTGTCTGCAGGAATGTCTTTGGTATGACAATGGGATTTATGGTTTTCAATAGACAAGTCCTCAAAACTCCTGTGCATTGAGTGAAAATGATTAAAAATCGCCCTGCTGGAGTAGGTGATGTCATCACCCCACAGTGTGGGAGGGCCGACACATTAAATTAAAGATTTTGTGATCAACTCGCCCTCATGGTCAAACCATACATAGGAGGTGAATGATTTTTACACAGAATGTGGCCACAGTTCCTGGGACTCATATAAACCCATTTTTGAAGCCCTACCTCTTTTTAAAGTGAAATGGGAGCCAGCTGTTTAGGCGGTGGTCCCTGATTTTGTCCAGTAAGAGCCAATGTAAACTTTTATTTTTCTCCTGTTGAACTGACTGTTTTTACACTGTCATAACTCAGTCATTTCTCACAGTATCTTAAAAAACATTACATCTTCACATTCCCCAGAACTGTCCGAAGCTCACGATTATTTTATTTTTCACCTAACATTTACAGTTTTCCCGTAATTAACATTTGTTCAATCAGGTCTTTCAGATCAGTTTGTCGCTGGTGGGCCTGTGGGCAGCTCTGGAGCCCCATGTGGCTCTTTTGTGACTGTTTGTGGCTCTTTTATGTCTAAATTTAAATGTTATTCCCCCAGAAAACCTTAGAAATGTACACTTTTTTGCCATTCCTCACAATTTTTTGCCACTTTTCATCCATTTAAGCAATTTTTTGTCATTAAATACCACTTTGTTCCTACTTTTTGCCTATTTAAGCTACTTTTTGCCAATAAAAAACACTTTTATCCCTAATTTTACCCATTTTGACACTTTTTTGCAACTGTTTACCCATTTGTTAAATCAATTTCAATTTTATCTCCCCACTTTCCCCCACCTAATTTACACTTTGTCATTAAATACCACTTTATACCTTTTTTTTTTTTACACATTTTTGCCACTCTTGACTGCTTTTTGCCCATTTTAGTCACTTTTTGCCCATTTTAGTCATTTTTTGCTACCTGTAACTGATTTTTTTGTCCTTTCTTACCTATTTTAGCTACTCTCTGACCCTTCTCCTTTGCATTTTCACCCATTTTTACCCATTTTTGTTGCTTTTTGACCATTTTTGCCACCTTTGACTTATTGTTATTGATACTTCAAGCTGTTTTTGCCAATTTTTACCTCTTAAATTGTGGCTCTTACAAAGGTATCTTTCAACAATTTGGCTCTTTGGTTGAGTAATACTGCCTTAACAGGATGGAGGGACACTGTGGGTGGCTTCTCATCCACATACAGTCCCCCATAAAATCTTTGGTAATGGCAATTACCAAAGACAGCCACACATATATCCAATATGAAGTAAATGGGAGAGATTGTGCATTTGTGTGTGTGTTGGCGCGCAAAGCGTGCATGTGTGTGTGTTTGTGCATGTGTGCAAAAGTTACATGCATGTGTGAATCTGCTTAAACTTCTAAGCCTCATGTTCCAGTTACTGCTGTTAAACTATGACCAGGCCACGTGAGTAAGAGAGACAGACACACCGTTTCATTAGACTAATTTCATTGTTTCGTTGTATCACAGCCACGTCCATTAGTAGTCATAATGTTACCTCAGCTCATAGGGAGGGCCAACACCACCAGGTATATTAAGAAGACAGCTGAAGCTCAGGTGCCAGGTGATCAGCATCAGCTTATCAGGCCAAACATGACAACAACACATGAATAAAGTCTACTGTCATGTACAGTGTTTCTCAACTATTTCACCGTGTCACTGTTCAGCTAGATGCTGCTTCAGCCTGGACTTGGACAAGACCTTGTAATGACAAGTCGGGTCTATTGTCATAAATGACCTTGTGATGAAACCGGCAAGCCCCCCCGAGCCCCTCTCGTGATTTCTGCTTGTGGAAATTGTCTAGTTCAATGTTGTAATTTGACTTAAAACAGCTGCCGTTAGCTCACTGATTGTTCATCCTCCTTGGAAATCTTTTCAAGTGCCTGAGGCCACACACTACAGGATTTTAAGCCCAATTTTAGGCAAGATTTGACCCCCCCAACGATTGTGGGGGCGTATACTGATTGGAGCCTTGTTGCAAACGATTGTTTGTCTGAGTAGCCTGCATGTGTGTGGTGTCAACACGATTAATTTACTGCTCCAAATCGGGTCGTAGCCTCCCAGACCCTGAATCATAAATATCAAACATGTTTGATATTTACAATTTTAGGTCGTAGTGCAGCTGACGGAGTACCCACAAAAACCAATGAGAGTGAGCACAACGGGTAGCGTCACCAGACGAATCATACGTACTTTCACCGCTCACAACCATAAACACAACTGTACCTTAATTCCAGATAGGATTTTGTCCGGAGTCTTTCACTTATTATTTTTGCTGCACCTGTAACGCATGCCAGGACAGCCTGTTGTGGATAGACAGCAAGACAGTATCGACAGACATCTGTAGTTAGAATCCAGCATAACCCAATGAACTTCTTTACAGTCTGAGTGAGAAAGGACAGACGATCTTCTCCTGGAGTTTTATGACACCTTTTGCAGACTTTTTGGAGTCTAAGTGACACCTCAACACCCCACCTTAAAGAAGCCAGACCAGAAAGAGCTTAACAAACTCCATTAGGTGCCTGGTACCCCCAATAGTTGGTTGGCTTAAGATAATTCATGCCGGGACAGTCCAAACACTCCCAAGCTCTCAGGCCATAAAAGTCTCACCTCCCCGCGGGGCCAACAGAAGGACACTGATAGTCATAGACTCCATATGTTTGCTCTAGTATCCCAACCACATGAACTGCAATTCTCCAAAAGGACTATAATCATATGTTTGTTCTACACAACGTCTCCACAGGCATCTTGGAGATGAAAAATGCAGCACGTGGATATCAATTTTGATTAGATTGCTCCAAATACAAGGGAAAACAGAATTCTGCAGCCAGACTCTGAAATCTTTCATGGATCCACATTGCTCCCTGGTGGTCATTTTGGTTGTTACAGCCTTTCAAGATGAGACACTGGAGAAACGTATTAAAATTTTTTTTTATATTATGCATGCTCATTTAGCTGGTTGTTTGTTGATTATGTAGAATATAATGTGATGTTGCCATGCCATCATTATGTATAATGTTTATGATATCTTTTACCCCTTTCCCACTGGCCGAAAAAACCCGTTTAAACCCGCTAACTATCGGCTCCTGTCGGCAGTGGGAAAGGCTCTAATCGGCATTCAGACCCAGGTCAACTGACCCAGCAATGGACACGGGTTTTTATCGGTTCGCCTCTGATCGGCTCCAGTGTGAACGTCACACCCGGGTGAACACAGGATGACTTTGGTGTAGCGTGCCTACGTTTATATTGATACAAGTAATACGTTTATATTATTTGCCTGTTGTGATCTCATAGATCCTTTTTGTTGTTGTTATTGCACAGAAACTTTATTCTGTCTGCTGCGCATTTAAGCCTGAGGATGCAGGAGTGTAAAGGCAGAAGTTTCACAGCATGGCAGCGCAGTTTAACGGCGCATATAAACACAAAAATGCCCATGTCATAATGAACATATCCGCTGAGATTTTTTTTTTTCCTAAGGACAAATTTAGCTCATTCAGCTGGAAAGAGAGATCCTTTTCAACTGCTATAATCTATAAACCTTTCATTTATTTATTTATTGCATTATTTGCCTCTTGGAAATGATCACATTGATCCTCTTTTTTGTTTGTTATTACACACAAACTTCAGCCCGTCAAGCTGCACATTAAAGCCTGATGCGCGCTGCTGCTGGAGGAGAGGTTTCCAACACTGCAGCACAGTTTAACGGAACATATAAACACAAAACTGCTTGTCTAGCTCACTCTTGTCATAAAGAAGATATCTGCAGAAAGCTATTATTTTTTCATAAACAAGTCAGGCTTCTACAGCCTTGGATTTCTCATGGTTTATCACAGGAAGCGCAGAGCTTCCTGCGTAAAAATGCAGCTGGAGAATAGGAGACCTTTTGAAAAAGTTTTTCTATTTCCCTTTATCATATGTCTGCTTCTTGGAAATGACTTTATATTCTTTCTTTTAGTTTTCACATGTAAATCTCAGTCTTAAAACTCTGCCGTCTCCTTCATCAGCTGTTAAGCCTTATGTGCAGCTGATGGAGAAGACAGGAGTTTGGTAGACGGAGGTTTTCGTGTTAAATCATTAAAAATATCGATGTTTGCCTAATATTTCCAAGAAGCAGATAGATGTGAAAAATTGAAATAGAAACATTGTTTAGAAAAGGTTCTCCTTAACTTTATTTGGCTGCACTCATAAGTAGGAAGTGCTGCGCTTTACTGGATAATCTATGAGAAATTAAAGGCTGAAGGAGCTGAAAATGTCAGTAGAACATTAATTTTTCTCAGTGGATATCTTTGTTATAGAACGACTGAGCTAGAAAATCAACTTGATGACATCAGCTTGACGCACCAGAGGAATAAAAAAACAGCCACGCAGCTCGTCTGCTGGCGATCAGACCCGGGTCTGCTGGCAATGGGAAAGGAGTCACTTGCCGATTGTTAGCGGGTTTACCCGTGTTTAAAATACCCGCTTTTACACGCTAATTTTAGTGGGAAAGCGGTATTTGTTTAACTCATATAAAGGTAATTAGTCATCAATGTGATTTTCCCATTATTAATAGCCAAGCATACTTGGGACAAGAATAGCTAATTCAGAATGTGAAATACCTGTGTCTTACAATATTATTTCCATGGTGCAAGAAATGTTACTTTATTTTACAGTGTAGTTTATTTTATCAGAATGAAGGATGAGTCTGAAATGTGATACCTTGTCTTAGACTGGGAGTAATCACGACCCTGCCTTTGTCTTTAAAAGAGAGTGTCCCACTATTGGACTAGTTAGTTAGTGAGTTCTTTTGTTTTCCCGTCTTGTCTGTTTTCACCATAGACTGTAAAAAGAATTGGACAAACCCCATGTGACATCAGTCATCTGCTTACAATAGGCAGAGTAAAACGGCTTTTAAAGCCAATCCATGGATGCTTTCATATTGAAATCATGGTCTCAACCGAACTTTGGATCAACCTAACGGCCTGCCCACTAAGCGCAACTTCCTGTCAGCCTGCTAGCTAGCATGCCGGTTGACAGGAACGTAGCCTCTGCCTGCCGAGCTATCTGTCAAGCAAATGAGACGCACCAATCACTGTGAAGTGAGGTTTATCCTTAATATAATCCAAACGATGGTGGTACAAAAAAATTCACCCCCCCGTACAGTGGGAGCGCAATAAGACACTAGCTAATGAGACATGTTTGGTGTTTCGAACCAGGCTGTAAACCAGTTTATTTTGTGTGTCAAAAGCGGCTGTTTAACGTGTGCAGATGGAACTCACGGTTTTCCTGCAGCCAGCCTCAAGTGGACAGTCACGGTATAGCAAGTTTTTGCACTTCCGCATTGGCTTCATTTTTCAGGACCAAAGGTTGCCACTTGGTTTTTATGCTCTCAAGTGCCTTTACGTCTCTCTCTCTCACTCTCTCTCGTTCTCTGTCTCTCTCTCTCTTACTCCGACACCGATGTCGTTTTGTCTTTGTTGCTGGTCAACTTTTTCTTCATCGGCCTGAAGTTTCTTTTGGACTGTTTCCTAAGTTCTGGCCTTTGAGATCTTCTTCAGCTGTTTTTAATTCCAGCCGCTTTTAGTGGGACACTCCTCTAAGACTTTCTTTTAGTCGCAGTTCTCTGGTTTTTCCAATTTCAGCCCAAACACGCCCTGACATCAATGTTGAGACGTCTGCAGACTTTACCCAGATAACAACATTAAGAGTGGTATTAACACCAGACACCATTATTTTTATAGTTTATTGGGCGATGTAAGAACTGTTAGTTTTGGGACTGACGAACTGGGCCCGAGTAAAGGACACCGCCTGTGAGTTCGGCCACCAGCTAAGGGACCCACTTCAGCACCACCACATCGCAGAAACGCCCAGCTTTGGCTTCGGTTGACCGGCGATCCAACTTGTCCCTGGTGGCAGCTTCCGGGCGCTTGGTGCTTCATCTGGACAGTCCAAAGACTCGGAGCCTAGGAGACCGCTGGTCCACCTTTCTCTGACGGGTTGTTTGTGTGTTACTCCGTTCCATTAACTGACCTAATTTAATTGGGCTTATTTTCCTAAATTTACATTCCAGATCCTATAACATCATAATATTTACTTTCAGCTCATAATCAAACTCACCCTTCCTCAAACTGTATTAATAGTACATTGTCACAAAGTTATCTATTTCCTGCTCCCTTTTCTCCAAATATAAGTCAGTTAGCTACGTGATTTATACATTGTAATCCTGTGGCTTTTAATAAATCTGTAAAACTTATTCATCTCTCCATTTTTATTTTTTGGAAGTAACAGTCAATGTATGGAGAATTCACTCTTTAGGTATGAGACTGATTCATGATTAATTTTATTAATTGATAATTTTAAAATAGGTGATCAATTTTAAAATTCCAATTTTTCCGACGGTGATGCCCCATTATTTTACATGAAGTTTATTTAACATCTATCAGTGATCTTTCTCTTTATTACACATTCATGTTTCATTCAGGTCGTAGGCAGGTCGGCAGGTGTGTGGTCTACAGTGATCAGACAATCTGGCTGAGTCGTCTAGTGTGTGCGTTCAGTGTAATAAAGATAAAAACCTTTGGAAATTGTCATGAAGCCTGTGGTCTCCCACAGTTTTAAAATAGTTTCAGATTAAAAATTCATCTTGTCTGTGGCCGGCTGTGTCAGACACCTGAAAAATTAGTCAATCTCTGCATGCCTTTTTCGGTAGGATTGTGAAAATTTATTATGCATATGTCAGGATCTCCAAAAAAGCGATTTGGACCCATATTGTAAAAACTACAGGAGGTCCACCATTTTTAATTTTTGAACAGATATTGCTCAAAAGTTGTCATTTTCAGGGGTCATTCTGGCTTTATCTCTTCTGAGGAATTCTTCCAAATTCTTCATCTTTGGTGTGAAACAAGAAGAGCCTTCCAGGATTAAAAGTTAGCAAAATGTTGTACCAAGCTCAAAGGACGTGGCCTTGGCAGCTCATCAAAATCAGGTGTTTCACTGTGTCATAAAAATGGCTGGTCTTCACAAAAATTCCCATTAGTTACAAGATTTGTTAAATACTGCTGAAATCATCCCAGACATTTCCCAAGATGTTGACCATACTCATATACAAAGGTCAAATGTCTACATCAAAAGATGTGGTCATGATGATTTTTTTTGTTCACCATGAAACAGGAAATAGTTTATTCCATATACTTGTATAGCCATGAAACTTGGTGGAAAAAATCTCTTTGAAAAACTGGGAAGAATAATATGGCTTAAGCTGGTGGGCATTGCCTATTGGCTCAGTGGCGCTCTCTTTAAAAGTTTTAAAAATCAGTCCCGGACTTCCGGGCAGGAAACAGACAAGATGGCGACATAGTTAAGGAGCTCTCGACTACGCCCTCTAAAATGGCATTGAACAGCCCCAAAGTGCCAAATTTCTTATGTAAATATATTCTGATAAAGTGGGGGTAACAATGGATACTAGGCAAAAAGGCAAGAAAGGGCCACAACAACCAGAAATAAATAACAACGAAACTGAACAACCACGAGGCGACCATCAAACCACTGCTAGCAAACAGGCTAACATAATGCCTAGTGAAGAGACAGCCCATCTGGACTTGATCCCTCGGGAGCTGAGGGGTTTTTGCAGGGACAACAAGCATCAGTTGGAAGATATAAAGGGGGAAATTGTGACGATGAATGTAAGATTGGACAAAGCAGAAGAGGAAATAATGAAATCTGAGGAAGGAGTCCAAAATACAGAGGATATCTTAGCAGAAATGCTGAAGCTGCACAACTTGCTAGATGATAAAATAACTGTCCAGGAGAGCTGCTCTGGAAGAGAGAACATAAGGATCTATGGTGTTGCAGATGAAAAGAAGTCTCAGTCCATGACTTTGTGAAAAAGTTACTCCGCGAAAACCTTGACTTACCCGACGAGATATCTTTACAGCTGGAAAGTGTTCAGACCTCAGCCACCTGAGGATGCTGCACCAAGATCCATCCCGGTGAGATTCCTCAGGTTTAAAACAAAGGAAAATATTCTCTGCTCAGCTTGGCAGAAAAAGGGATTCATGCAGGGGAGGTGAATAAACCTGGATAATGACTACGCGCCACGTGTTCTTCAAAAAAGAAGGGCTTGTACAGAAATACGCAAGGTCCTAAAAGTCCGCCAGATCCTGTTCCAAACCCTGTACCCAGCGCAGCTTAAAGTTAAATACGATGACGAACCCGGATCTATGAGAGTGCCGAGGAAGCAACAACTGACATGTCAAACATAGGATACCTGGTGGAGATCGTCAAACCTCCAGAGACTTTGATGGACAAAACTGCGGCAGCTGACATGGGAGAGGAGAAGCCAGCGAAGGGGGAGACACACATCCTGCTCCAGACGAGAGACTAACTTTAAGGAGAGGCTACATGCTTTTAGATGGGCCTCACCACTGCCAACAACTTGAGACTTGACACATTTAACTGGTTATTAAGCCCCTTTTGATGTTTTTACCCTCCAAAAGGCTGAAGGATAGGGTAGGTGCATTTACAAATGTAAAAAATCGAAGTCTATACGGGAAATAGTTTTAATACCTGGTTTATCCTGATCCTTTTCTTAACTAAATATAAGAATCACAGGGGCAACAAGGGACTTTATGGTGCAACTATCTTGAGTAATGTGCCCCTCTTCTGGACACGGGGAGGGGCTTTCCCCTTGAGTCACTTTATAGAGGGTCTAGAAGGGTCACCGAAAAGACCTCTAAAGTGGAAGTCATACACAGTTATGTTATATTACATGCTTGTCTGTTTCATATTTTAGGTTCAGTGTTCCTTTTTTGTGTTCACTCCCTATTAGAGCATGTGATCGGAGTGGAGCGATGAGATTTCCCGCTCCTCGCTCACGGAGCTGTTCCTTGCGCCCGCTCGTCCGCTCAGAGGGGATTCACGCCACTCCGCTCATTATCGCTCCACCTTCCACTCAAGTTTCTTCCCGCTCCACTCAAATCACTCACCGCTCACTCAACGAAAACATGGAAGCGTATTACCATTACCATCTTCTCGGTTTCAGACACTGGGAAATACTGATGTTTTTAAAAAATGACGATGGTGTTAATATTAGTATATCAACACTGTGCAGGTATCTCAAGTCTCTCGGATTATTCCAGCGGAGAGCCCAGTCTGACATGCTGGATGTCGCTGTCTCTCTGCAGGAGCAGTGAAACCAACACGGGATGCTTCACGGATGCAAATTCTTGCAGATGCATTCTGGGTGAGACATGCTTCAGACACATGGTGTGAGCAGTACTGGAGCGAAATTGGAGCGGGATGGAGCACAAGATAAGGTGCCGGTCCAGCTTTTTTGAAAAAAAAAAAAAAAAAAACGCTCCGCGCTCTGGCCAAAATCCTTCCGCTCGTGCTCCCCGCTCGCTCCTGCTCCGCTCCGCTCACATGCTCTGCTCCTTATCAGTTCTTTAGGGGAAGGGGAGCTTTCTTAGGATGTATATGGAGACTGATGTTTATTTACTTATAAGAAAATCTTTAAGACCAGCTTCTTTTAATGTCAATGGCGTACTCAAAAGAGAGAAAATTTTTGTCCAAATTAAAAAAAGAAAAAATTCAAATAGCTTTTTCACAGGATACGCATTTTAGTGATACAGAGCACAATAAGCTAAACAAAAAGGGCTTCATATACATATATTCATCTTCTCATAAATCAGGACGCCGCAGAGGAGTGGCTGTATTTATATCTGGTACAGTAAAATATGAACACATATCAGAAATTAGGAACAAAGAAGGTAGATTTGTTTTGGTTATTGGGAGGATTGAAGGATCCTTAGTAAGTCTCTTGAATGTCTATGTCCCCCCTGGAAGCGACTGGTTATTTTACAAAAAAATCCAGAATAGATTATTTTTTCACATTCAGTAAAGACCTTCATAGAATAGAACAGTGTGATATTGGTCCGATTGATCTATCAGATCATGGCTCTATATACATATTGTTAAATTTAAACAATAAACCAAGATCTATGCCTTGGCAACTGAATTTAAACCTTCTAAACAACCCACAGAAAAAGGAAAAAATTAGAAAGGACATCAAAACATATCTGGAGCTGAACAATAATGGAGAAGTGACAATGTGCTTTGGATGCGCTCAAAGCGGTACTCCAAGGGAAAGTATTAGCTATCTCTTTATATTAGATATAGATATTAGCATGTAGCTGGACAATGACACGGTGAAATGGTTGAGAAACACTCTACATGACAGGAGACTTCATTCATGTGTTTTAGTCATGTGGCCTGATTAGCTGATGCTGATCACCTGGCAACTGAGCCTCAGCTGTTTTCTTGACATACCTGGTGGTGTTGACCCTCCCTATGAAATAGAGTCCTTTATTTGAATTTTATACAGACATGCAGTTCCTGTCAAGGTCTTGATGAAAGCAGGTGCAGAAGAGATGAATTTTATTATTTCCAGCTCCATTTTAACACATGAAAAACTTTTATTGAGAAAGGATTGTGTGTTGTTATTTTGATTGACATCACCAAAGTCAAAATAACACAGAAACACACACCAATGTGCGCTTCGCGTGCTAACACACACACAAATGCACAATCTCTCCCATTCACTTCATATGGGATGTATGTGTGGCTGTCTTTGGCGACTGACGTCACCAAAGACTTTATGGGGGACTGTATGTGGATGAGAAGCCGCCCACTATCCTGTTAAAGCATTGTTTAAATGGGCTGCTTTATTGGAACAGCTCCATCTGTGTATGTGATCAGAGCTCACTGAGGGCTGTATGTGTGTGTCAATCAACGATGACATCATCAAAGCAGAGCTGCTGTTGTCATGGTAATTAATGCCTGCACAGTTACGCATCACTGATTACAGATCAGTTACACCTTAGACAGCAGAGAGTAGTTTTGGGTGATTTTTGCTTGTGAACACAGTCTCTTTCTCCTCTCTGTGTGTGAAAACCGTAAATGGTATCATCAAACGAATTTCGGTCTGAGCATCTGCAGGCTTGGAACTAGCAGTGATGTAATTTTGGTGTTGATTGTGCAAGAAATGAGGCCAGGAGGGTGAGCTAAAAATGGGCAACTTTCAGACTCTTTCGGCCAATTTATTAAATTTGGTAACATTGCAGCAGATCAGAGAGGTGTCAGCGTAATTGGGACAGTTGGTCCTCTCACGCCAAAACTGCACATGACATGGCTTTGGTTCTTGGTTCCACAGTAGCAGGACAAGATTTCCTCCGTTTTGATATGTTTTTTATGTGTGTGTTGTTAGATTTGTTGTGTCAGTCACAATTTATTCAACAAGGTACCTGGCTCCAAAAACAGCAGGCTCAAGATAAATGTAATCTTGAATTGCTGATGCTTAACTGCTAATGATGGGTATGAAAAATCTCAGAAAGAAGCTAAATGTCATTTGGAATGGATAATGCCACACTCTAATAGTGGGAATGAAGTTTGCAGGGCAGAAGCTTAGTGTAATGTTCAAAAAACCAACATCTTGAAGAAAAGGAAGACAAGTTTTAATCAAACAGGAAGTACTTTGGAAAATATAACTAAAATAATCCATTAAACCAGCTTAATATATTGTTTAAACGCCCAGGGCCAACTGCTATTGTTTCAGCTGTAAAGTAGTTACTAACAGGGAGTCTTGATGTAGTGGATGTAAAAAACTTGTTGTAAAGAACTCTGACCTGATTAAACAATAAGTGATCAGAAATGTCTTTGGAAGAGCTAAATTGAAAGAGGAAAATTAATCCAGGTTAAATCATAAGTTAGAATTGGATCTACAGTAAAAAAGGTTGACAGGTTCATCCTCCTCACCGTAATTGCCAGGGCTCAGCTCTGCCCTCTGTGTCTGCCTGGTTGCCATGGTAATTAATGCCTGCATGGTCACAGACAGCCTCTGTGCGCAGTAATATCAGCTACACCCGTGAGCAGAGAGCAGCTTTGATTTTGCTTGTAAACACAGTCTTTTTCTCCGCTCCGTTTGCAGAAACCATAAAAGGTATCATCAAACTGATTTCGGCGCGAGCATCTGCAGGCTTGGAACTAGCAGTGATGTAATTTTGGTGTTGATTGTGCAAGAAATGAGGCCAGGAGGGTGAGCAAAAAATGGGCAACTTTCAGACTCTTTAGACAAATTTATCAGATTTGGTAACATTGTAGCAGATCAGAGAGGTGTCAGCGTACTTAGGACAGTTGGTCCTCTCACGCCAAAACTGCACATGATATGGCTTTGGTTCTTGGTTCCACAGTAGTGGGACAAGATTTCCTCCATTTTGATATATTTTTTATGTGTGTGGTGTTAGATTTGTGGCCGTAGTCACTAGTTGTTCGCAAAAGTCTCAGTTGATGTGTTGGCTCTCTCAGCCTCTAGGGTAATGACATCACCCACTCTGGCAGGGTGATCTTTCATGATTTTTACTCAATGCACAGGAGATTTGAAGACTTGCCTATCGAAAACCGTAAACCCCATCATCATAACAAAGACATTCCTGAAGACAGGACAAAAATACCTGCGTTTTAAAGTTTGAATGATCTCTGTAGGTGAAAGTATGGCAAAGCAGTAGGGGTGGTAAAAAACCCTATTTTTGTGGTTTCATTGTCCCTCTCCCCATTCATTTCAGATGGGACTTTTTTCGCAGTTTTTTGCGAATAACTTTGCGAAAAATTGGCGAATCTCTTAGAAAAGTCATAGCACACCGATCGGGAACAAACCACACGTTTTGATGTATAATTTGCAGGGGTTTTCTCAAAGCCCTAGGAGGAGTAGCGCCACGAGCTACTTGAAGCCACGAGCCACTCTCCTCCTCATAGCTTTGCTATGAGGAGGAGAGTGGCTCATGTCGTTGCCCCGAGCCCCTAATTACAAAGAGATCATTCAGAGGCTCTAAATAAGGAAACCAGATTTGAAATGAATAAAATTAAAAAGGAAATAAATTAAATCAACACTTTAGAAATACAGAAAATGCTGTTATTTACAAAACAACGTTACTACGAAGCTGGTAGTAAATCTCTCAAACTCTTATCTTACAGACTACATAAACAACAAGCAGATAATTCAATACATAAAAAAAGAAACCTGTACTCAGGGAAGATTGAGTCACATATAGAGAGAATTCAACATAGTGTTGAAATGTTTTATAATTGTTGTACTCCCAACAGGAGATGAATAATGACCTTCAGATTGAATCTTTTTTGGCCTCACTTAATTTACCTACCATTACGAACAAAATGACAGACTAATGTCTGAAATAGAAATAGGAGAATTAAATGCAGCAATAAGTAAATTGAAAACAGGAAAGTCCCCGGGTGCGGACGATTTCACCTCTGAATGGTATAGAACTATGAGAGAAACACTGGCTTCAGTGTTATTGAGAACCTTTAACTGGGTGTTGAAGAAGAGAGAGATTCTGCCCTCATGGTCCAAATGCCATCATTTCCGTGTTACCAAAAGATGGGAAAGATAAATTGGAGTGCAACAATTACCGTCCGATTAGTGTATTAAATATAGACTACAATTTATTTACAGCTGTATTGTCCAGAAGAATCGAAAGTACCAGAGCTAGTCCACCTGGACCAGACTGGTTTTGTCAGGCAACGACAAAAACAGGACAATATTTGGAGAACCCTGCTTATAATAAATCAGATCACAGAACAACGACAGAAACAGCCATTATTAGTCTGGATGCCGAAAAGGCTTTTGATTCGGTCAGATGGTCTTTTTTGTACAAAGTTTTCGAAAGATTTGGCTTTCAGAAATGTACTATCTGAGTATTTGAAGCCCTGTATGATAAACCCTCTGCAAGAATTAAAATTAATGGTGACTTATCTAAGCCACTCATCCTTGAAAGAGTAACAAGACAAGTTTGTTTATTGAGACTTTGGGCCAATGGATCAGACAAAATACAGATCTTAAAGGAATAAACATGTCCTCAGGAGAACATAAGAGCTATGGTCAGTTTATCGGAGATTTTCACCCGTCAGCTAAAAGCTAGCTGTGCCTTTCACAACGATGTAGCAGACATCGCCACAACTGGACCCCTGCGAGGAGACGCAACAGCAGGGGAGAAAATTGCCGTGGCCCAGTGAACAGCCTGGGCTCCGTGGAGTGAAAAGTACTGTCAGGAGGACTGCTTTACTGCGGCAGAAAGAGTCAGGTGAGAAGCGTTAAGTTAACGTTAGTGACCACGCTGTGTTGAAGGGTAGTTATTAATTCAATTTAACGATTAAAATAAAGCTTAAAAAGGGGGCTAAATCCATACAGGTGTTCTATCTCGACTCAACCAGCATTTTACTCAGATTACCAGAGAGGATTAGAGCTGCTGTAGTTTTAGATTTAACCCTAAATTTATCTTGTGAATAATTGCCGAAATAATTACTGAATATGAAATTCGGAGAAATAATTTACTTCTTGTTATAGCATTATGTCTAAGGTCTGTGTTTTATGTTTAAGGTTATTTATTGGTCCATCAGAGAGGTGCGGATGAAACATGGGATAAAAACCTGAGTCTGGTGTTCTCCTCTTCACCTGTCTCACCTGCCTGCTGCTTGCTGAGCTTTAACATCACACAGAGGTGAGCAGATCCTCCTCTTTTCCCATTATTATTTACTGATCATCATTTATTGTATTCTTTTCCTTGTCTCTCTTACTCTTGTCTTTTACTTTTTTCTCTCTTTCTGCTGAAATCTCCACATATTCTCTCATAGCTTGCATCATTTTCTCTTTCTCCTGTCATCTCATCCTGTGCTGCCTTTTCTCATTTCCTTTCCATCCATTTCAATTTGGCCTCATGCTTTTTCCCCTCTCACCTTCATTTATATGTCATCATCTTGTCTAATTCCTGTAATCCCTTGGAATTAAAAATCTGAAAAGGTTCTGAAGTTTATTAGATAAACAAAGTATCCTTTTAAAACTATGTTTTTTTTTTTTTTTGTTTTTTTTGTTTTTTTGTCTACTATCTCCCAGAACCAAGCCAAGCCATCAGGGTCTTTTCTATGAGGACTGTCATCTGTCTTTGTAGGAAGAAGATTTTGCCTTCTTAAAGACGTACTTGGTAAGTAACTGAATTTGGTGGAAATTCTGCAGGATGCAAGTATATACACAATGTAATTTTCATTTTTTAATAACTGTGTATATTGACATTCACATTTTATGTGATATTTTTCATTCTAAACAGTTTCGAATTATTTTATTTGAAAATCAAATGTCTAACTGAATTTTTATCTGTCCGCTTCTCTGTTTCTTTCTCTTAGAATCACACTGACAACGAAAAGGTAGAGGGAACCTTGGATGGGAGTGGTGGGAGGCTCACCTGGATGACCTGCCCTGTACATACCTGCTGGATGTTTGAATGGACTGATATGTGCCTAAACTATCCTCTGTTCATGAAAAGACTTCTTCTTCATTCGAAGGTAAAACCCACTTAAATTGTTGTGACCTCAGGACTCTTAGGAATGGGTTTGGAGGTCAGGAGTTATTTTGTTAAATTTAAAAAATCATGACGGGATCATTAGAAATGTAAATGGTTGTTATATTCACGTGAAAGCTCACCTACAACACAAAACTACTCGTACATTTCAGAAGTGTACTGTCACTGTAATGTTTAGATATTAATTGTCAATTTCTGTAATGTCTAATTATCTGGACTTCATTTTATTCAAACAGCTGAGGCTTTTGAATTTGCATAAACTTTTGAATTTGCATAAACTTTACATGACATTCTTTGAGTTTGTTATGTATTTTCATGTGAAAAACTGGATTAAATTGAATTAGAAGAAAAGGCACCCTCTTTGTTTTTTTCTCTTCTTTTTTTTTATTTTACATTTTTTAAAAAGTAAAAAGTAATTAAAATGTGTAGCTCTGTGAGGGTTTTAAGCTATTAACTCATTTAAAAATCAACACTTGAGTGCCATTGACATATATATACGTCAAAGTGTTTTTGGCGGCTGGCACAAGGGGGCACTCTCACGCTCCCTGTGAGTAATTTTGGGGCTTCTGGGATACGTAGTCGGAACACTACAGTCGGAAGTGATGGTAGATCAAACATCAGAGGTGGAGACCTTGGGGTCAAAAAGCACAGCGATCATTTCAGAGGTAATCTAAGCTAAAAGTTCTAACTTAGATGCTGGAAGAAACTTTAAACTTTTGCCTGAGAAATTGCTTACTCACTGAAACCGACACTGAATTTAAAGACAGCGAATCCAGGGATCTGCGCTTTTATTGATCTGCCTCGGCCGGCAAAGAGGCTAAAGAATGCTGCAAGGCCCCCCCCCCGGTCGGAGAAATAAGGCAGCCTCTCGCCACCTGGATGCATACAGCAACAAGCAGGAGAGGACGTGGGCGTATAGGGAGGTCCCTTGGAGGCAGTCCAGTTTGAGAGTGTGAATGGCATGACAGTGACTGGAAGCATTGTTATTTATTTAACAATAAAATAACATTTGTAATACAATTTTCAGATGTCTTATGTCATTGAAGGCAAAACTATAACATTCAAATCACTGTTTTGCTTGCCAGACTCTTTCACAAAAATGCATTTGTGAATAAATGCTTTCTAGAAAAATGTGGTCTTTTTGGTGAACCTAGCCTCTATTCAACTTAAGCTAAATCAAGAACGGAACAAGCTACAAACAAATGTTTTTTTCCATGATGAAATAGAGAGTTTCTTCTTTCATTTGAGCTATTGGGTGTTTTCAGAATCACAGTACAAAATATTCTGTGGGTCTTGAAAGATGACTCAAAATGGCCAAAAAAATGCTGGCACAAGCCATTTTCCATTTTATAAAAGGGCTGGCACTCAATGAGTTTACTGCAAATTACATACACAAATCTCATTTTCTGTGCTTAATATATTTCAACATTTAGAGACTCCGATTGCTATTGATTATTCGAGAAACAAATTCATTGTCATAGTCTGTGGACCCCCTAAAATAGCCTTGGCCACCCTCTGCCCCCCCAAGGATAAAAGTCTAGCTCCGCCACTGCTCCTAGAGCATATGAACCTGCAAGAACAATACGGGATGTTTTCAGGATATAAACTTAATATACAAAAAACACAGGTAACCACTTATAACTATAACCCATCTAATCACATCAGAAGCAAATACAAAAGGAAATGGGATGCAGAATCAGTCAGATATCTAGGGGTAAACTTAACGAAGATATCAAAATTATTTGATTTGAATTATAACCCCTTAAATTCCCAGTTAAAATCTGATATTTTATGTTGCAATGTTATCCCTTTCTTGAGTTTAAGCTCCAGGGTAAAGTCCATTAAAAGGAACATTCTGCCAAGATTGCTTTATCTTTTTCAGAATCTTCCAGTGTCGATTCCAACCAAACAATTCATAGCATGGGATGTGATGAAATCCAGATTATTTATGGCAGGGAAAAAAACTCAGGATCCCAGACCTTACAACTAAGCAAGGAATGTGGGCTATGGGTCTCCCCTCCTTAAGAAAATGTTACTATGCAGCACAGTTGAGGCCATTGATTTGCTTATGAACCCCAGCATACTCTGCATGTTGGAAAGAAATTGAGAATATGCTATTAATAGGGGTACCTATTGTAGCTACTATGGCAGACAATGAACTTTTAAATAAACTGGTGAACATAAGCAACCCTTGGATAAATATACTATTGAGAAGCTGGCAGGAAAGTGTGAAAATATGTAATTTAAATGATTCAATTAAACTGCTGCGATGGTGTGCTTATGACACTGAATTTATTTCAAACAGATCTGATAGTAGATTTTAAAAAATGACCTGCTAAAGGTCTAACAAATTAGTAGAAAAATTGCATTTCCTTGCAGCAAATGCATTGAAATGCTGACGCTGAATGCAGAAAATGAGAAAATGTGAAATAAAACTGCTAAAAGCAGTGAAACAAAGCTGAAACTAAGAAGGTATAATTAATGGGTGAAACAGTTAAACTTGGGAAGAGCCTTAAATTAAAAAGAGCAAAATCAGTAGCAGACGACTTAAATGTGTTAGCAGAGCTATATTACTATGAAACATAAAATAAAAGTTGGAAGCAAGTGAAATGTGGAATGACTCACAACTGTATGAACTGTATGAAGGTGTTTGTGTCTGTATAAAGGTGTATGTGTCTGTTGAAAGGTGTGTGTGTGTCTGTATAAAATTGTGTGTGTCTGTATGAAGGTGTGTCTGTTTAAAGGTGTGTGTGTCTGTTGAAAGGTGTGTGTGTCCATTTAAAGGTGTGTGTCTGTTTAAAGGTGTGTCTGTTTAAAGGTGTGTGTGTGTGTGTGTGTCTGTTTAAAGGTGTGTCTGTTGAAAGGTTTGTGTGTCTGTTGAAAGGTGTGTGTCTCTGTATAAAGGTGTGTATGTCTGTTTAAAGGTGTGTGTCTGTATTAAGGTGTGTGTGTCTGTGAAATGGTGTGTGTGTCTGTATAAAGGTGTGTTTGTCTGTTGAAAGGTCTGTGTGTGTGTTTATAATGTGAAGATGATAGCTTTAAATTTGCTTAATTAAAGCCACATGTATGTAACAGTTATGGAGAATGTTAAAGCATGTCTTTGTGTATGTATGTGTATGTAGGACTCCTCTGTTGCTATGGTAACGAATGCCTGTATGACATCATGGCTGAGATCAAAGCAAATTAGCTGCACCTGTTAATTTCTGTGTGCTCAGAAAACAATGTTGAGAGCTTAGAACATGCTCTTAAACAACATATATTTATGATGTACTTGTAAAACCTAGCTGAAAACTAAAGGTATCGTGAGAATCAGCAGAAGCTGACGAACGCGGTGATATGTTTTTTTATGTCTGGGAAGCGAAAAATCATGCTACAAGAGTAGGATAAAAAAGGGCTTCTTTCTGACTCGGATGTGCAGGGTGTCAAAATCTGTAACGTTGCAGCAGATGGAGTGAGAGCTCACTTGGGACAGTTGGTCCTCTCACGCTTTGGTTCTTGGTTCGACAGTAGCAGGACAAGATTTCCTCCGTTTTGATGTCTTTTTTATGTCTGTGGAGTGAAGTTTGTGGATTTTATAGATGTTTGTTCGGAGATGTCCCATCTCTGATCAGCATACTGCTGCCACTCTTGACTGATGATGTCACGCACTGTAAGGTCTGACTTTTTTGTGTAAAACCCCAAAAGTTTGTGTTGCTTAAACTGTGAAATCTATAAAAAACGGTAGAAGATAGCTAAAAGCTGAAGAAATGTTGAATTGCTGAAGAGTTTGTCTACGTTTTAAAGCAAAAATGAAGTCTGTAAGCGGAAGTATGCAAAATCTGTTGAATCTCAAAGTTGAAGCAGTATTAGGCAGAACTGCAAAAATCTTCCATTCATTTGAATAGGGCCAAAAACTGTGGAAAATGTTAAATTTTGTAAAAAGTAAAAGTGTTAGATATGTGAAAAATACAAGCACACTTCTCCTGAACATGTTGAACATGACAAAAGTTGAACGGTGAAAATCAGACAAACTGTGGAGGAGTTGAAAAGTGTCAAAAAACGTACGGAAGAATATTGAAGAAGAAGAAGAAAGGTTGTAGAAGAACAATATGTTGAAATGCCTCAGCATTTCAACATAATTACTCATTCACTAAGAAGGGGACATTCCACAGTTTTGAATTCCTAAAGAAAAAGTACAATCTTGAACAAAAGGATTTATATAGATATCTTCAAGTTAGAAATTATTTTAATCAGAATATGAGTACAAATTCAGGGGAAGTGGAAACAGGAATTCTGAAAATTCTTTTGTCAGTATCTTAATCTCCGTGTACTAACATTATTGCTAAACTCTATAAAGACATACTCCATTCCAATTTAGGAAATACCTGGTATATAAAAGAGAAGTGGGAAAAAGAAGGCAATTTGGACATATCAGAGGATGCCTAGAAAAGAATATGTCTCGTACAGTGGACTTCAACATGTTCAACTACTTGGTGAGCATTTTGTTGGAAAAATGTTGTAGGATTTTTTATTACACCTTTACAAAAGAGATATGGGGGAGGGGGCACCAGTTGCTGGTGACTCTGTGGGATAGATGACCCCAACCATGTTTTCTGGAACTGCCCAGTCATCGTTCCCTACTGGCAGGAAATCCACAAACATATTAACAACATATCTGGAGTCAATATCCCTTTTATTGTTAATACAGTATATATGGGTAATATTCAGTTTGATGGATGTAGTATATAGCAGAGTTCTCTCTATGCTCTTTAAATCACACTGGCTGAGGCGGACAATATGGACATTGATCCCTGTTAGAGAATCAGGCTCCATAGTAAGGATATTTTAAAGGGTTTATTTTGTTTATTCAACGTTGTTACAGTACAGTCTTGGGTTGGCAGGTTCAAGAGGACATGCATGCTTTATTTATTGTGGATGGGTATGTGTGGTCTGGAATAAATGGAAATGAAATAACATTAGCTGGAAGCAGTAGTTAAGTATTGTTACCTCTATGTGGTTAACACAACTAAAGGGACCTAAATGTTCAACTGGTAATACAAATTATAACAAATAATTACAGTATAGCCTATACAACAAAGCTGCTGCCAATCATCAGATAACATCAAATAGGGCACAGAAACATACAAGGAAATTACACTATGCATACCAAAACATTACCTGAACAGAGAAATGCATAGTCATGGCTGTACATGTGCTAACTAGCAGACATAACATCAAGCTAGCATAGCATGCAGCTCAAAAGTCCACATTCATTTGAGTTATAAATGATGGTTATATTATACACACCCATGTATTTTATACTGTGCGCAGCTGCTAAAGGCCTGCTTGTTGACTCAGACTGACTATAATATTGTTGACGATTTAAGCAGACTTGCTTTGCAAAAGCTTGTTTGCATTCTGTTGTGTACATGCTGTTGTGTATTTTGTGACTTTTTGTCTTTCTCTGGCCATCTGGACCAAAACAATATCTGTGTTCTGAGACCTCAGGGTTGATGTGTTGTTTCTTGTTGCCTAAAGCTACAAACTGAGGGGCTGAAAATTGCCTCTTGCCTAGAGCAACACATTGCACACGCCAGGCCTATTGGCCTGTTGAAATATTTTTGATTCAAATAGATTTGATTTCAGTAAATGTGCAGCAAATTCAACGAATGACCATTTTCAGTTTTTTTTTACAACCTATAAAATGTTTTGAAACTCTGTTGTGCATAATAATTTGGAACAGTGCATTTTGATTTTGATGAAACTTGGAACTGCTTGCAACATTCCACTGTGCGACACTCTAAACACCTCCCAGCAGGGCCGCCCCTGCCAAAGTGACACCCTAAGCAGACTCTAGTATGAGACCCCCCAACACTGCCCCCCCAAACCACCATCCCCCCAACATACTCACTCAATATTTGCACAAAATTATCTCAAAATAACTAAAAGAAATATTATTACTATTAGAGCCTGGCCGATTGATCGACCGGCTGATTAATTGGTCCGATTATAGTGTATCACAGATAAATCAACATCAGCTAATATGTAGCCAATATATTAACCCTTAGAGCTCACGTAGCATGGATCCGTTGTGCCTTTCTAATCATGTTTTCCAAGCATTCATAGTTCTTACAGAACATTTTCTAGTGAGCCCGGAACTTGGCTGATTTTCTGGAGTCTCTGAGGACAGTGTTGTTCTATACAACAATACGTGATACCATTTATAAAAACATTTATAACTTTTGAACCGTAAGACATAGAAACTTACTCTTTTTTTCATTTGAAAGCTGACCATTTTGCCATTTGTTTGCTCCCACCGATGTCTCCATAGCTCTAAAGAACACCGTTGTAGTGAGCCCAGAACTTTGGTGGCTTTTCTGGGTCCTTGGAAATGAGCGTTACATCCGATAATAAGCATCTATTTATCCATTTTTTTTTTGTAATTCTTTTTTTATTGTTTTAAATGACATTAGAAAAACATACAAAACTGTGTGGTGTAACTTCGCCCATACGGTTAACAAGAACATGAAGACCTACAGATTTGATTTGGTAGGGGAGTCCAAAATAAATAAGAACTAAATAACATAAATAAAACTACATGAAAATAATAGAAAAAGAATGAATAGATTCAAAGACCAAGGAGGAATTTATATAATGTTCATAAGAAGAGTTTACACGAAGTCTGGTCTGGAAGTAGAGACAAATGTAATCCATTTTGCCCAATTTTCAGTGAACTCATGTTTTTGTGTTCTCAAGCTAAAAGTTATTCTTTCCATCACAAAGATGTTATATACCAGGTCAATCCATTCATTTACACTGGGTATCTCCCTTTTCAACCATTTTCTGGTTAGGCTCTTTTTACATGCCACCAATAGTATTCTTAACAGGTACTTATCCTTCTTCCTCCATTCAAGTTCCCTTAGGTCTGCCAAATACAACATACTAAAGCTCATAGGAATTTTAGTTATAAAGACAGTCTCTAATATCTTATGAATTTTTAACCAAAATGGGATCACAGCAGGACAACTCCAAAATATGTGGAAATGGTTTGCTTCTTTGTTTCCACAACATCTCCAACAATCTTTTTGATTAGAATAGGTTTTCTGCTGTATAGGGGTACAGAAATACCGCATTACATTTTTCCAAGAAAATTCTCTCCAAGATGGAGAGCTGGTTGTTTTCCAATGTTGTTTAAATATTTCTTCCCATTGTTCTTGTGAGATTACTATGTTGCCCTCTGTTTCCCATCTCGATTTGACAGTAAGTGTATTTTCTTTATTGAGAGACTGAAGACTCAAATCTAGTTTTGAGATAATTTTTTATAGGGGGCATCTTCATATGCTTTTATGAATACTTTAAGCAATTCATTTTCTGCATTGATATTTTGAATAATTTTTTTCCTCATATAATCTCTAATTTGTAAATATCTATAAAAATCTTGGTTTTGTAGACCAAAATCCTCCTTAAGATCTTGAAAACTCCTAATTGTACCTTGACTTAAAAGAGAGAGATATGTATTGAGTCCTGCAGATGTCCAGTCTTTAAACCTATTGTCTTGTTTGTTTGGTATAAATTCTGGATCGTATGCGAACCATTTCAAGATTTCTGCTGCTTTCTTCAGATTAAAGTGCTTTAGTATTTTACTCCAAGTTTGTATCGAACTCATGACTAATGGATTATCAGTATCTATGAGATGATCACACCATGTTGGATCTCCAATCATTGTATTAACTGGAAGTCCTTTTCCCAGTGGTTGTTCAATTTCTTTCCATTTTGCCTTGTAGCTAGGTGTGCACCAACCAACTAAGGGACTAAGCTGGGCTGCTTTATAGTAATCCCTCAGATTTGGAAGGGCCAACCCCCCTTTATTTTTTGGTAATTGTAATATCTTGTATCTTATCCTGGGTTTTTTCCCTCCCCATATGTATCTAGACAATAACCTGTCCCATTCTTGAAATTGTTTATCTGGTTCTTCCAAAGGTACTGACTGAAAAAGATATAATAAGCTTGGCAGGATATTCATCTTGATTGATTCAATGCGTGAGTTGATACTTAAAAATGGTATCAAACCTCATCTATGAACATCCGCTTGAATTCCTTTGCTAAGAGATCTATAATTTAGTTCTGCTAGTTTTAAAAGATCCTTGGAAATATGAACGCCTAGATATTTTATGGATTTCTCATCCCATTTTAAATGATATTTCTCGCAAAGCCCTTTGGGAGGACTGTAGTTAAGACTGAGAACCTGGGTTTTTTGGACATTTAACTTATAGCCTGAGAAAGAACTGTATTCATTTAATAGTGACATTAGTGCTGGTAGAGAATGTGCTGGATTTCCTAGGCATACTAGTACATCATCCGCAAACAGGGCTAATTTCTGTTCTTCCACCATTCTTATTCCTTCAATTGTTTCTTTTTGCCTTATTCCCTGAGCTAAGGGCTCAATAAAAATTGCAAAGAGAAGCGGGCTTAATGGACAGCCTTGTCTAGTTGATCTCTCAAGTGTGAATGAGTCTGTGAGCTCTCCATTTATCTTTAGTCGTGCTTTGGGACTTGTATATAGTGTTTCTATTGCTTTGATAATTAGCTCATTAAAGCCAAATTTCTCCATTGTTTTGAATAAAAAGGACCATCTCACCGAGTCAAAAGCTTTTTCGGCATCTAGACTCATAATAAGAGCTTGAACTTTGTTTTGTGTTATATGTCTCACTATCTGTAAAGTTCTTCTTATGTTGTCTTGAGTTTGTCTCGTTTGAATAAATCCCGTTTGGTCTAAATTTATAATCTTTGGTAAGATCTTTTCTATCCTTTTAGCCAAGATGGAAGTAAACAACTTGTAGCCGATATTTAAAACGCTTATGGGTCTATAATTTGTACAGTTTAACTTATCCTTTCCTGGTTTTGGGATGATGGATATTGTTGCCTCTCTCCATGATATCGAGATCTCTTTCAAACAAAACCCAATGAAATGTTTTCACTAAAATGGGTGTTAGAACATATTTTAAGCTTTTATACCATTGTGCTGTAAACCCATCAGGGCCTGGCGATTTATTTGTTTTGAGTCTTCCAATTGCATCATATATTTCTTCTTGCCTTATTGCAGAGGTTAATGTATCGTTTTTCTCTTTAGTAAGCAAAGGTAGATTCAGTGATTTCAGGAAGTCTTCCATTTTATTGTCATCTTCCACTTGTGGTTGTGCATATAACTTTTCATAAAAATTTTTAAAACATTTTTTAATTTCATCTATTTATCCATTTTTAATCCATTTTTAATCATGTACTTTGACTTTCTTCAGTGGGCAGCCATATATGTTTGACATGCAAAGCACTGTGGGAGTTGTAGTCGACCAGTTGCGTCTCTACTGCTTAGAGGACCAGAGACGCAGGAGTCGAGAATAAACAATGATAAATGCAACTGTTAATTCACATGTCCACCATTATCTAATATAAGACTATTGTACAGCATTTTCACGTCGTCTAAGTTGCATCTGTGTGAAATAAAGATAAATGCAACTGTTAATTCACATGTCCACCATTATCTAATAAAAGACTAATATACATCATTTTAACATTGTCTAAGTTGCATCTTTGAGAAATAACGAAGATGTTATGTTTGTTGGTGTAGTTGAACCCAGAAGCAGAGGCGGTAGAGCAGTTTTAACAGTTTTATTGTGCAACAGGGGAGAATCCAGAGGTCCAGGGGAATATAAGACAGTGTAAAGAGAGTGCTGGGGCTGGCGGCAGTGAGCAGGAGTGAGGCACTGGAAAGGAGAAGGAGAGACACGTTAGAAACACGATCAAAAGTCAAACACTAGAAAATTCTCAAATAGTACTCGTAAGTACTTGTGAGTGAGGCTTGAGTTGGCGTTACCACTAAGGAAGGTTGGCAAAATTCAGGCGCCGTTGAGAGCTGCAGCCGGTCTTAAGTAGTCAGCCGAGGATGATAAACTCGCTGCAGGTGTGCGCTCTCCACAGCATCAGGAGGGGCTGGGGTGAAAGCCTCAGGAAAAGCATAGTCAAGTTAGCGCCAGTAAACAAAGCTCCGGAAACTGGAAGCTGCCAAAATAATAGTGGAACTACAAAGTAAAAACACCACAGAAGGTAATATAAATATAAGAATTTGTGTTCATTTACAGTATATATCCTGTGTATATCAATGTTCTTATTTCATATAACGGCCGATATATCGGTTATTGACCAACATATCGGATATCGGCTGATATATCGGATATCGGCTTTTTTAAGCCCCCAATATCAGTATTGGCATTGGCCCCAAAAATCCCATATCGGTCGGGCTCTAATTACTGTTATAATTGATACAAGGTCTTTGCAATTTAGCCTGAGTTAGTGGCATATAAAAGACACCATTCTTAGTTGTAATTGAGTCATCATCAAGGCTAACATACCAAAACTACCACAGACCTGTGTCTTTCAGCAAAACTAACTTTTATCTGAAAAAAAGTCACAAAAATTATCATGCTTTTAATGACCACAGTCCTTGGTCTGTTCAGCTTTGTAGTACATACATTACCTGGATCATACTTATGCAAAAACTGGACTGATGTGCACAGAGAGAGAGAAGAAAAAAATCCCCTCCAGGTGATGAGGTCCTACACACTATGCCTAGTTTGCATATAGGCAGGGGCGGGCCTGAAGGGACAGAAGGCAGGGGCTATTTACTGACTTGTTTTTTTTTAAATCAAAAATAAGAATCGCGGGGCGCACAGGTGGTTGAGTGGTGCGTGCGGCCTGTGGCCCTTTACCTCATGTCTCTGCCCATTCTCTTCCCTGTTTCCGAGTCTATCCACTGTCCTTCCTCTACCCAATACAGGCATGAAAAGCCCAAAAATAAATCTTAAAAAACAAAAAACAAAAAACAAATAGAATCACACAGTTTTGGTGTATTTTGAGTTTGTTTGTAAATTTTTTTTCATATGGTTTGGAATTCTAAAAGGACATAGAAATGTCCTTCTAAATAATAACTGTCTGTAAAGATGCTGAATCTTCTTCACTTTTTCTGCTCTTCTTCAACCTCTTGAGTTTTTTTTCAGCTTGAAATAAAGCAATTGTTTGGAAAAGTGCTGTGAAGTATTTTTTGTTTAAAACTTTACTCACATTCACCAAATACTGCTTATAAGTTGTTATAAATGTGCCATAAGATCTTATAATTATTAATAACCTCATACAGTGCTGTCACTTTACTTATCACCAAAGTTGAACTTTAGCATGTTACAAGTATTAATATCTCCTTCAATTTGAGAATCATAGAAATCATAACTTCTTATGATGCACTGAACCAGTTTTCTATGAACATTTATAGCTGGAAAAAGTTGGGGGAGTTATAAAACCCAGAATTTATAACTCTCTTTTTTTATGCATCAAGTTAAAATGCATTATAAAACATTCTTTCACAACAACTTATAATCACTGCTAATAAACACTGTTATAAGTTGTTATGACTGGGTCAGTTCATAGAAAGTGTTACCCACATATAGGATCTCAGGTCAGAGCGCCATTGATTAGTTCAGAGTGGGAAAATTTCACCTGTAACACACCACAGGATAATCTGGCAAGATAATCTTAAAACCACCCGATAATCGGACCTTTGTTTGACTTTGGAAAGGAGGATTCATCACATTGGGACGATTATCGTAATGTGTGGCCCGCTTCAGTCATTCTGCAATTGTGGCCTTGATCCCCAGCTTCTGCAGTCTTATGTTGATGTGTCCCTGGACTAAGACGCCTGAATTTCCTCCAAATGACTCATCAGTGGCATGTAATTGGGTATGGATGTGTATGAATGGGATTAACTGATGGCCAATTCTCCATTGCAACCTCTGCCATCAGTGTATGAATATGGAGTGAATGGGTCGGTGTGACCTGCAGTGTAGTCTGACAACTAGAAAAGTGCTACAAGCTCTAGTCCATTTACCAAGTCCATTAATAATTTTCCATGAAACCACACATACTTTCTAGAAAACAAACCTTTTAACATTCTAATGTACTCACCCATGTTGAAAGGAAAATAGTCATGGAGTAATATCGAAATGAATGGTAAATCAACCCAAGAAAAGCAAAATAATATTTTGTGTACTCTTCCTGCGTGAACTTGTAGTTCTCTTGTGATCTTGAGTCTCAAACTGCTCAGGGTTGGAGATGGCATGTGCAAAAATGTAAAGCTCTGCATGCCCAGAATTCAGCGCAGGTGGAGTCTGTGGAATTCAGGGTGTGCCACATGGCTTGGCAATACAGGTCCATAGTGTGCTCAACTCCCAGAGTTTGTGGATGTACCCCAGCATAGAATTAGCATGTTGGGGCAATAGTCTTTAGTGGATATAGTGCAATTATCAGGCAGCTGTTTATTTTGTGCAGTCCATTCTTTGCCTGCTATTTGCCAAGTCTATACTCTTATTTTAGCTAAAAGAACTGTCAAATAACAGCCAGTGAGAGACAAACATCGGTTATTCTGTGTTTTCAGTCACTTGAAAAAAACAAAGAACAAAGTGTTGTATTGAAAAGTAACATTACATTGAAAATACTTGTTTTGTGATAATTGTATTCTTGCAGAATGAGAGAGAACAGATAATGACAACCAACTTGTGGCTGTTTCAGGTAAGATAACTATATCTTTGCTGTTGGTACACAGTGTATGATATTCTGTATTTGATTGTGTTTATAAGTTATAATAAGAAAGCTCACTCTGCAGGAGTGGAATGACTACCGGTTGAGATGGGACCCAGACAAGTACAATGGAATAAAGAAACTGAGAATACCATCCAAGCATATCTGGCTTCCTGATATAGTGCTTTACAACAAGTAAGTATTTTACCAATTCGATTAAGTTCTTTTGTCAAAAAACAGTTTATTTTTTACTTTCAATTCATAAGACAAGTATGTTTAAAGTACAGTGCTGTGAAAAAGTATTTGCCCCCTTTCTGATTCCTGATTTTTTGCATATTTATTACACTGAAATGTTTCGGATCATCAAACCAATTTCAATATCTCACAAAGACAACCCAAGTAAATACAAATTGCAGTTTCTAAATGATGATTTTATTTAATAAGAGAAAGAAAAACAAAACCTATCTCACCCTATGTGAAAAAGTAATTGCCCCCTGAATCTTTTTGTGCTACACTTGGCAGCAATAACTGAAATCAATCGTCTGTGATAACTGGTGATGAGTCTGGAGGAATTTTGGCCCACTCTTCTTTGCACAATTGTTTTAACTCAGCAATATTGAAGGTTTTTTGAGCATGAACTGCCCATTTAAGGTCACACCATAGCATATCAATTAGATTTTGACTTGGTCACTCAGTCCAAAACCGTAATTCTTTTTCTTTTTTTATGAGCCATTCAGAGGTGGAATTGCTGGTATGTTACTGGTCGTCGGCAAAGAGCGCTTGAGCTTGAGGGCACAAACTGATGGCCGGACGTTTGCCTTCGGGATTTTTTGGTAGACAGCAATTCATTGTTCCATTAATCACAGCAAACATGAAAACAGCTCATCATAGCACCCTCTGTTGTCAACAGGAAGTGACCCAAATGGCTCATTTCTGTATTCCTCTTAGTGTGTTGAACCTATCATTCTCTGATTTTAACCTGAAGTTCTCAATATATGTCCCAGCATTGACATGTTTTATTAATGATGCCCCAGTGGCCATGTAGGCCATTTTGATTCTTTGCCATCAGACAGGAAGTGGGTGTAACCCTCATGAAACATCCAATTTTATCCAAATTCCATACGTATGATCAAGGTGCAATTTGAAAAACCAGTAGGTGATGCACTGTGTCAGTGGCACAGAGGTGTCCTTAATTGGCTATTACTTATGTGATGAGTAATAGCCATGTGAAGATGACATTTGTATCATCTTGATCGTGTGAACGTCAGAGTAGTAATGATGCGATACTACTGACAAAAAAAAAGTTGTCTGACTTAAACCATTAATTTCCAAAATTGTAGTGTACAAGAGGGACATACCCGGATGTGTACTTTGGCTCAGAGCTAGATGAGACATGGATCCTTTGGCCATGTTCTTAAGTCAAAAGGTGTTTTCATGGTGACCCCTTAAATTTGCATAATTTTGACAAACAGTAAGTTGTTTATAACTCAGCTGTACATTGTCCAATCTGACTTAAATTTTCTGTGTTTATGGAGGGTCCATGCCTGCACACATTTATATGGTCAGTATTTTTTTTAAGCACCTCATACTTGTGACAGGAATTTCAATGTTTATGGTGCAAGATGCTGTCAAAAGTTCTTTGAAGATACCCACTTCAAATTTGGGTCAAGAAGTTTTAAACAAAGTGGATTTATTTCTGTGCAAAGATCTGTGATTTTTTGCCAGAAGGTGTGGCGACAAACATTAAAGTCACCATTTTGTCTTGCCCTAAATTTTTTAATAGTCATAATGCTGGCATGCAATGTCGTATCTTTGACAAATACATGTGCTTGATAGCCGTCCAGGCCAGAACATATTCATATATGAAATTTTGAAAAATTTTGCTGCGCCACCCTCTGACTCTGAATTTTATGTTCCGATATCTACATGGTTGGTAATTTGCTCAGACCATATCCAAGGAGTTGACCTTACACATACATGATGGTCAAACATCTAAATCAAAAGGCGTGGCCAAGGGGATTTTTTGTTCGCCACGCGACAGGAAGTAGAATTTTTCGGGGTTCTTATGCTATGTTTAGGGCCACAAATATTCTAATTGGGCTGCTGAGTTGATCGATGAAACTTTTGTTAATTGCTACTGTTCAGTGGCGCCCCCTACAACTTTTTAAAAATTCAGCCCTGGATTGTGCAAAAATGTCATAGTGTTATGCTGATTTGACCTAGGTAGACTCTGACTGTTAAGTTGTGTCACTTTGAAACAGATGGTTTCGACAGACTGTGGACTATAAAGTATGTTTACAGTGAAGAAGGTGAAGTTCACATGGAAAGTTAAGTTTAAACAATGGGTTATGCTAAACACTAACACTTCTTTGAAAGAAATAAGAGGCATGAACCCTGGCTAAGTAAATGGACATGGAGCGTGGTTGTAAGGAATTCAGAGGGAATTGATGAATGGAATGAGGAACTGAAGTCATACACTTACAATTGTCAGTGGACCAGAACTTGAACGAGCTTTTGATGACGTAATTTAATCTAGCCTTGAAAATCTCTGTTAGTATTTTGTGATGATTTGGGCTGGGCCACTTGCAAGACAACTTTAGACATGAGAAATATACAGGAAAATACTTGTTGCAGTATTAGCAGAACCAGCAGAGAGTGCTTAAGAGGAAAAAATATTTGCACTACAATTTCACTACAGGCTTCAACAAAACTAAACTTTTTTAAAACCTCACTCTGTGATTAGGGCAAGACATGGGTAGAACACTGCACACTGATAGTGCCACAAGACTTCTTAAATATTTTAAGGTGTTCATAAGAAAATCCTTGGTTTTTTATGTCATTATAATTGCAATGATATGTAGATGTTATAGACACACACACACACACACACACATATATATATCTTGTTTAATTGTTGATTTAAATTGTTGACTCACTAATCTTATATCCCATTCATAAAACATTTGCAGTGCTGATGGTGTGTACGAGGTTTCCTTCTATTGCAATGCTGTGGTATCCAACACAGGGGACATCTTCTGGCTTCCTCCAGCTATCTACAAGTCAGCCTGTTCCATTGAGGTGGAGAACTTTCCCTTTGACAAACAGAACTGCACTCTCAAATTTCGTTCTTGGACTTATGACCACACAGAAGTGGATTTAGTCCTTATAAGTGACTTTGCCAGCCGTGATGACTACACGCCAAGTGGAGAGTGGGACATTGTCTCACTCCCAGCACGTAAAAATGAGGACCCTAAGGACTTCACCTACCTAGATATTACATATGATTTTGTTATCCAGAGGAAGCCACTATTCTACACCCTTAACATGATAATTCCATGTGTACTCATCACTTCTCTGGCAATCCTTGGGTTCTACCTGCCATCAGATTGCAGGGAGAAGATTGCATTATGCATCTCAGTGCTGCTTGCACTAACTGTGTTCCTGCTGCTGATATCAAAGATAGTACCACCCACGTCTCTCGCAGTGCCACTCATAGGTCAGTCAAAACTGTATCAAATATAATGTTATTGTTATTGTAATTGCTATTATTATTATTATTATGAATAATAATAATAACGATGATAGATTATTATTATCATCGTCAATGTTGGGTTACTTTTATCTAACTTGTTAGATTACTGTGCCACATATTAAGAAAAGTAATTTGTTACATTAGTGCATTGCCTACGGATAAAAATAACTGATTAGAGTACTTTTGTGTTACCCAATATAATATATAGCTTATTTTCCTCTTTCTCTCTCTTTTTAGTGGCCACATAAAAGAGAAAAAATAGTTTTTTCTCTCTTTAAGGCCGGCCACACACTACAGGATTTTAAGCCCGATTTTGGGTAAGATTTGACCCCCTGACAATTGTGGGGGCGTATATCAACTGGAGCAAAAGATAATTTGTCTGAGTAGTCTGCATGTGTGTGGTGTCAACACGATTAATTTACTGCTCCAAATCGCATCGTAGCCTCCTAGACCCTGAATCGTAAATATCGATTCTAGGTCATAGTGCTGCTGATGGAGTACCTACAACAATCATAGAGAGCGAGCACACCGGGTAGCGTCACCAGACAGATCATACGTACATTCACTGCTCACAACCATAAACACAACCATATGTTAATTCCAGACAGGATTTCGTCCTGAGTCTTTCCCTTGTTTTATGATTTTTGCTGCACCTGTAACACATGCTAGAGCAGCCTTTTGTGGAGAGACAGCAAGATGGTATCGACAGACATCCGTGTTTTTTATTTCTAAGTCACGTGATCACGCGAGGTCGTAGGCAGGTCGGCAGATATGTGGTCTCCAGTGATCTGACAATCTGGCTGGGTCGTCTAGTGTGTGCGTTCAGAGGAAGATGAAAAATGAAAAAGATGAAAAATCTTTGGAAATTGTCCTGAAGTCTGTGGTTTTCCACAGTTTTATAATCATTTCAGATTAGAAAAATATCTAGTGTGTGGCCGGCCTAACATAATTATCAAGGTTGAACCTGCATCTCTACAGGTGATCAGATGGAGAGGAAGAGACTCGTGCACTGTTATGTCCCTCCTTTTGATACCTCATTAGTAGATTAAACAACAAAGACATTCTCTCTCATTAGCACATAAACACACAGTGTCTAAGATCCGCTGTTAGTAATAGCAAGTTTCAACTTTTTTTCTCGTCATTTCAACTTTAATCTCGACTTTATTCTTATAGTTTCAACTTCTTTCACAATATTTCAACTTTTGTCTTGAAATTGTGTTTCAACTTAATTCTGGAAATTTCGGCTTTATTCTATTCAGTTCCACTTGAATCTCGACTTGCCCAAAATTATTTTCTCCTTCAAAAATGGCCCTAATCCTCTTCCATATACACGTTTAGATGTATAGTGTAGACGTTTTCTTAACGTCTTTTCAACTAATTTCTGCTGGGTGAGTCAGTTATTTCTGTTTATTCAATTATGAAGAGAATTTAAGTCAGACAGAGCAGCAGTCTGACTGTCAGGAAAGAACAAGTTTTAAACCATCATCAATAAAGTTTTTATCATTCTGATCATTACTGAGCGTCAGGTTTGATCATAAGCCTTCACATAAATAATTAGGATAACAAATAATTCTATAATATATCATTTGCTCGTAGAAAGACTTAGCATGTTTTTTTTTTTTTTATTATAACTGAAGTTTTCTCTTCATGCAGGTGTTTGTGATCCCACACTGAGACTAACACCATTGTACGTAAAACCAAGGAACAGCCAAACCGTCAGCTCTGTGAACCGTTAAAGGCCTGAACATACTTGAGTGTACTGTGAGCAGAGCGGACTCCGCACGGAATGTCCGCAGTCATCAGAGCTTCCATAGTCAAGCGCACTGCCGTGTAGTAGTTTCTTGTGAAATTTCTGTGAAATCCTACATTACCCACAATCCTTGCGCGTTGTTTACATTTTTCTGTCATGGCGTCCTAAACTGATGACGAGGAAGAGAAGCTGCTCTGCCTGCTGGCTTTGCAAAGCAATAAAATTAAGAGACGATGGTATGTACGGCCATTAAATGCCACAAGAGACAGGGAAAGGGAGTATGCCATGTTGGTGAAGGACATGCGAAGCATTGACGTGGAAAAACAAGTGCGGAATGCAGGTCGGTGTCACATTTAATGTGGGCCGATGTGAAAAATGCATGCCGAACAGTGTTTTGTGTGACACCAGTATGCGGAGCGGACTCCATGCTGTCGTAAAATTTAAGCTTTGCGCACATGGGCCTTGCAGACGTCTGCTTTGAGTCCACGTGGACCTCCATGGAGTCTGTTCCGCGTAAGTTCCGCCCGAGTATGTTTGGGTCTTTACACTCCTACTTGTTCCTACACAAAAGTAATCTGAGTACTCTAATGGATTACATTGTAATGCGTTACCCCCAACACTGATTATCTGTTGTTGTTTTTTGCTGTCTGAGATTTTGCCATAAATTTAAATGGCTTCCTCAGGTTATAAAAGAACATTTCTGATTGTTATTCTTTCTGTAATGGACCCAGGTTTGACAGCATGAATACAGACATCAAGACATCTTTTTTTTTTTTTTCCACTTATGTTTTTTTCTTTTAAATCTTTCTGTTCATGGATATTTGATACTAATTCCAAAGCTGCCTTTTTGAATGTGTGAGCATCTGTTTGTTATGTCAGTACAATTTCAGGGTGATGCAATATGAAAACATTTTAATTATGATTCTTCACAGTGTTTGGATCAAAGTGATTTGACTTAAGGCTCAGTGGTCAGCATGACTGCTTAAAATGCTGGGCCCCCACTGTGTAGTGGATGAGATGCTGTTGCTGTTGTCTTCTATTCACAGTTCAGTTAGTATCAATACTACTTTGCCAGACCCCTTTATCATAAAAAAAAAAACTCAAGGATTATGATTCTGTCTTTTTAGATATTAAATGTAACAATGTAACATGTTCTTGACTGCAGCATAACAGCAATCAGAAGTGTGCTGGAGGAGTGGGGGTTAAAAAAACAAAACAAAACAAAAATGTCTCTTTCTATGAGAACCTCAGTACAGTAATTTTTTAATGAATAAGATTTTTTCAGTAAACCAAAATGGAATGTTTTGTCTTTTCTCTCTCTCTCACACTCTCTAAGGTAAATATTTGATGTTCACCATGGTGCTGGTTACTTTCTCAATTGTGACCACAGTCTGTGTCCTCAATGTGTACCATCGATCGCCATCTACCCACCACATGCCTGACTGGGTCAAACACCTCTTCTTAGTCCGCCTGCCCACATTCCTCCTCATGCGGCATCCAGGATCTGTCAGTGGAAAAATCCTCCAAAGGTTGGTCAAAAAAAACATTTTCCAGGGTGGCACAAAGAAGAAGCAGAACTGCAACATTAGACCTGGCAGGATCTCAAAAGACACTCACTCTTTCAATGTGTCTGAGGACTTGGCACACAAGTTTGGCTGGAAGATTGGTGATATCCAAGGTGAAGCTTGTGAGTTTCTGGACTTCCAGAGGGATAGGTGGGAGGCGGATCTGGAAGAAGCAGTAGATGGAGTCAGATACATTGCTGAACACATGAGGACAGAAGAGGACCATGACAAGGTGAGGGCGTATGGGTATTGGCATGATGACTTAAGAATTATGGGATCAAGGCAAATAATGCAAATTCTTTTTTTGTCAGGCTGATAATTGCAAAGGTGAAACAGGGAGAATTAAGGGAGTTTGCGTGAAGTTTAAGACTTTCTTATTTTTATTAGGCTGTGAAAGCTCCCCAGACCAGGGGCGGACTGGGGGGAAAAGGTGGCCCGGATGTTGTTGACAGACCGGCCCATTTAATGCGTGGTATGGGGAGCCAGCCAGCTGGCAGCACACGTTTCATACAACTTGAAGAAAAAATCTATACATTTGGTGTTTTGACTATAATTCCAATAGTTATCAACAAAATGAAGAACCAGACTGAGTAGCCAACAAAAAACTGCAGATACTTATGCAGGGATGCGAGGTGCATTGAAACTCAACAACATAATGGCTTATAGAGTACTCATCCATGTGTTGCTCATGAAGGCTGGGTTGAAGTGGTTTATGTTGACAATGGGGCAGGGGTAGAAAGTAACTAATTACATTTACTCAAATTACTGTAATTGAGTAGCTATTTTGTGTAGTTGTACTTTTTTGTGTAGTTTTTAAAATCTTGAGTATTGTTTTTAATTACAATTTCAAAAGCATCAAGTACTGAGTGAAAATAAACACTAAAAGCCAAAAGGAGGTCCAAGCTTTCAGTCAACAACATGAAAATGACCAGTAGTTTGACTTTCACAAAACGTGATGGTCAGTACATGCACATAGTGTTGTGTATGTGTAGTGGTAGGACCCAGGATGCGGAGACGGAGAAGCAGTTTTAACAGTTTTATTGTGCAGGTAAGTGGGAAAAGGAGGGGGGATTCCAAGAGTCCGAGAAGGTGAGAGAGTGCTGGAGCTGGCTGCGGTGATCTGGGCAGGAGGCACTGGAAAGGAATGGAGAGGCACGTTAGAAATGTGCACAGGTGAATACAAGCACTGGAGATTACTCAAAACAATCATCAAATAAACACTGGTGAACTTCTCTGGAGAATCTCGTGAGAGAAGGAGCCTGGAGCTGACGTTTACCGTGAGGTAAGTTAGGCGAGACTCAGGCGCTGTAGAGAGCCGCAGCAGGTCTTAAGTAGTGATCTTAGATGAGTGATTCGCTGCAGGTGTGGACTCTCCACAGCACCAGGGGGGGCGGGGTGGAAGCCTCAGGAAGAGCAGAGAAAGTTAGCAGCCAGTCACAGCCTCCGGAAACCAGAAGTTTCACAAAATAAAACAAACAATACAAAGTGAAACACCACAGTAAGAAAGGGGGTGCAGCAAACCAGCAGGAGGTTGATGGGAGAATTTACCTCGGGCACAGATGGAACAAGCTGCCACGAACTCCCAGGTATCTTTAGTCATGCCAGGCCACCAGAAACTTTGCTGGAGGAAGCTGAGGGTCCTCTGAAAACCTGGGTGACATGTGAGCCTGGATGCGTGGGCCCACTGGAGCACTGGAGAGCGAACTGAGTCCGGAACAAAGAGGCGATCTGGGGGTCCGGTACCGGGATCCGGCTGGAGACTCTGGGCGTCCTTAACAGTCTGTATTATGTCCCAGGTAGCGGCTCCTACTACGCAGGACGGGGGAAGAATCAGGTCAGGCTCCGCGTCCTCTCGGGATGACGAGTTGACACGAGAGAGGGCATCTGGCTTCGTGTTCCGAGAGCCTGGTCGGTAAGAGAGGGTGAAGTGGAAACGGCTGAGGAATAGAGCCCACCGGGCCTGACGAGAGTTCAGCCTGCGTGCCGTGCATAGATAGGCGAGGTTCTTATCGTCCGTCCAAATGATGAAGGTGTGCTGCGTGCCCTCCAGCCAGTGCCTCCACTCCTGTAAAGCCCACACCACAGCCAGCAACTATCTATTTCCAACGTCGTAATTTCTCTCAGACAGGGACAGCCGGTGAGAGAAGAAGGCACACGGGTGAAGCTTCTGGGTCTTGGGGTCTCTTTGAGAAAGTACCGCCCCGGCTCCGGTCTCAGAGGCATCCACCTCAACCACAAACTGGAGGGATGAGTCAGGGTGTTTAAGGACAGGGGCTGAGGTGAACAGAGTCTTAAGGCGGGAGAAAGCCTCAACAGTCTCAGGGGACCACCGATAAGGGGAGCTGGAGGAGGTAAGCCTAGTGAGAGGAGCAGCCACTCTACTATAGTCCCTAATGAACCTTCTATAAAAGTTGGCAAACCCTAGGAATCGCTGGAGCTCTTTACGGTTGCTAGGGACGGGCCACTCTGTCACTGCCCTGATCTTGGCTGGATCTGGCTGTAGCTGGCCTTGGGCGATAATGAACCCTAGAAAACTCACAGAAGGGGTGTGAAACTCAGACTTCTCAGGCTTGACAAATAACTTATTTTCTAAGAGTCTCTGGAGAACTAGTCTGACATGTTGCTGGTGTTCCTGGAGCGAATGAGAAAAGATCAATATATCATCCAGATAGACGACCACGAAATGGTTTAACATGTCCCTGAGCACATCATTGATAAGAGCCTGAAAGACGGCAGGAGCGTTCATGAGACCGAAAGGCATGACTAGATATTCAAAGTGGCCAATAGGGGTCTTAATGGCAGTCTTCCATTCGTCCCCCTCCCTGATCCTGATGAGATGATAAGCATTTCTCAGATCTAACTTGGAAAAAACCTGAGTGGAGCAGAGAGGTTCAAAGGAGGGGTTAATCAAGGGCAGAGAGTATTTATTTTTAACTGTGATGTCATTGAGGCCTCTGAAATCAATGCAGGGACGGAGTGAGGAGTCCTTCTTTTTAACAAAAAAGAACCCAGCCCCTAGTGGAGATGAGGAGGGGCGTATGAGACCTGTAGCTAGCGAGTCATGAATATAAGTCTCCATGGCGGACTTCTCAGGGGCAGAGAGATTATAGAGACGACTGCTAGGCAGGGGTGCACCGGGGAGTAAATCAATCGCACAGTCTCAAGGACGATGCGGAGGAAGAGAGACAGCTAGCTCCTTGCTAAACACCTGTGCTAGGTCATGGTACTCAGGAGGAACATTAGACAGATTGGGAGGATTGGGAGCGACAGGGGGGCGACTAACTGAGGGAATAGCTGAACGGAGGCAGTGGGAGTGGCAATGGACGCTCCAGTTGGTAATGGTAGCAGTTTTCCAATTGCTCTGTGGGTTATGTAACTGGAGCCAGGGGAGACCTAAAACAATGGGGGCATGAAGAGACGGGATAACAAACAGTTGGATGTTTTCGCGGTGATTGCCACAGATAATGAGAGTTATGGGAACAGTCCGGTGAGTAACTTTGGCAATGAGTCTGCCATCTAAGGCGGTGACGTTCTTGGGAGCAGATAAGGGTTCTAGGGGGAGTTGGAGCTGTTGGACTAGGTTGTCTTGAATAAAATTATCATCTGCTCCGGAATCAACAAGTGCTTGTATGGGGACAGAATCGCGCCCCCAGAGGACACTGGAGGGAACAACTATGCGCAGGGGAGGGCTAGAGGAGGAGGAGGTCTGGCTCACACGAGTGCCCTCGTTCACGGGTGAGCCCTCTCTTTTGGCGTCTGGGGACAATTGGCAAGAAAGTGGCCCGCCTTACCACAATAAATGCACAATCTAAGACTAATACGTCTTTGGCGTTCACTGGGGGTTAACCTGGCGCGACCTAATTGCATGGGCTCGTATACAGGGGTAAAGGAGGACTCATTGGGAGGTCTCGGTCTAACAGGGGAAGGAGGAGTGGGTTGACCAGAAGGGGGAGCTACAGGACGGGACCTGAACGACCTATGCTGACTCTTCTCCCTCTGCCTCTCCCTCAAATGATTGTCAGTGCGAATGGCTAAAGAGATAAGGCCCTCAAGGGAGTCGGGCTCGTCCCGAGAAGCTTATTCGTCCTTAAGTTCCTCTGAAAGACTTCTCAAAAACACGCCCTTGAGTTCGGCCTCCCCCCACCCGCTCTCAGAAGCTACAATGCGAAAATCAATAGAAAAATCAGCCACAGACTTGGAACCCTGGGAGAGGGAAAATAAGCGTTTTGCTACTTCTTGGCCCTGAAGGGGATGATCAAAGATGCAACATAATTCACTAGAAAACTCCGAATACAAAGCTAACACTGGGGATTCTCTATGCCAAACAGCAGTGGCCCAGCGGGGGGCCTTCCCGCGTAACAGGTTCATAACAAAAGCGATCTTAGCTCTGTCAGTGGGATAACTCAAAGGTTGCTGGTCAAACACTAGTGAGCAACGAAGCAAAAAACCTCTAACGTTACCTATCTCTCCTGAGAAGAAGTCAGGGTGAGGGACCTGGGGCTCTCTAAAGTGGGGGTGGGGAGGAGAAGGTGAGGGATCTGCTGAGGTTGGCTGATTGTTAACAGGTGGAGGCTCTGGAGTGGGGTGAGGAGACTGAGTGGCTGAGAGTAATTGTTCTGAAATGCTGGAGACCTGAGTGTTGAGAGTCTGTAGTGATTGCATGATACCTTTGAGAATGGATTCGTGCTGGCCAAGTCGTTGTCCTTGATGAGTGATGGCTGTTTTGAGGGTGTCCGAGTCCGCGGAGTCCATTTTCTGGCCTGAGTCTTCTGTTATGTATGTGTAGTGGTAGGACCCAGGATGCGGAGATGGAGAAGCAGTTTTAACAGTTTTATTGTGCAGGTAAGTGGGAAAAGGAGGGGGGATTCCAAGAGTCCGAGAAGGTGAGAGAGTGCTGGAGCTGGCTGCGGTGATCTGGGCAGGAGGCACTGGAAAGGAATGGAGAGGCATGTTAGAAATGTGCACAGGTGAATACAAGCACTGGAGATTACTCAAAACAATCATCAAATAAACACTGGTGAACTTCTCTGGAGGATCTCGTGAGAGAAGGAGCCTGGAGCTGACGTTTACCGTGAGGTAAGTTAGGCGAGACTCAGGTGCTGTAGAGAGCCGCAGCAGGTCTTAAGTAGTGATCTTAGATGAGTGATTCGCTGCAGGTGTGGACTCTCCACAGCACCGGGGGGGCGGGGTGGAAGCCTCAGGTAGAGCAGAGAAAGTTAGCAGCCAGTCACAGCCTCCGGGAACCGGAAGTTTCACAAAATAAAACGAACAATACAAAGTAAAACACCACACATAGCAGAGAATGATTCCATATTTTCTCCCTAAACAGCTGCTGTGATGTATTTTAGGTTAAGTCAAACAATAAATCAAATAACCTGGTTGGAGCTTCATATTCACTTCTTGTTATTGCATATGAAGGATAGGTCATATTTCACTGTGAAAGCCCCTTGGGTATCAAAAGTAGCTAGTCAGTACTTTGAGTAAATTTTACTTACGTTTTACTTTTACTTGAGTAGATTCATAGACCAGCACTTTTACTTCAACTGAAGTAAATTTTGACCAGAGTAACTGTACTTTTACCAGTGTAGATTTATAGACCAAGGGCCTCAAGTACAAAGACTTGCGTGGATTTCCTACTGAAACATGGCATACACTCAAATCCAGAAAACATTGTACGCTTAAAAAAATATCCAGATGAATGAATCTGTGCGCACGCATGAATCCAAGCACATTTCCTTTGTACATCCCAATCAACGTGGAATTGAGTGCACATGTTGGAGTACCCGACTCCTCCCTGTCCATGCCCCCATTTGAATATGCAAATCATATTTAAATGGGCCCTGCACCTGAGATCCCCCTCTTTGCACGGTCAGAAAATCTAAACAAAAGAATGAGTAAGACGGAAAAAAGAAGAACTTAAACAGAAAGCGAATTGGAGCCTCCTCTAACTTAAGTTGAGGCGCGCAAAAATGTCCTCTTTGGCACGCTGTCAGCATAAGGAGTGAGTGGGAGTGTGTGAGGCTGTCAATGCTGTGGGGTCAGAAAAGCGCACACATGCTGGATTGAAGAAGAAGTGGTCTGACATCAAGGTGGATGTGAAGCAGAGAACAGCAGCCCACTGCCAATGTTTGGCCAAAACAGGCGGGGGACAGGAGAAGAGGGGCTCACCCCGTTTGAACAGAGTTGCTGCAAAGCAGACAAAGTAAACTGGATTTACAGTTTCCATTTGTTAATTTTATACACTACTTACATGGATCCCACACTATTGTTGCAAATTAATGCCGAAGTGCGCCAGGGAAAAGGTGAGGCTGATTACACATGGATTTCACACTTTACGCACAGGGTTATTAACATGAGTATTTTGCACACAGACACAGTCAGGGGCTTGTTGGAAAGATCTGAAGCTGTACTTTACCCAGCAAAAAACATCAAGTCACTTACTTTAACCACTGACTACTAATGATGCTGTGAAGACGGGATAGTATTTAGGGGCGCACATGCTCAATGCGCATCACAGGGATTAATATTAGGACAATTAAACTAATAAATTTACACACCAAGAAGCCACCTATCACGCACAGTGCTAACTTGTAGTCTGTTCCCAACCATGCTGTTACTCAGAATGTATGAATCATGCGTTGAACCAGGCCACCTCACCACAATGTTGGTTAATTTCATTTGTGCATCACATATGATCTGTACATTGATCCAATGAAAATTTTTCCTGTTGACATACTAATTCATGTGATGATTTAATAGCAATGTGTGTGCAGTCAATAACTCCTATTACATTAGGAAAACCGGCTCTCGCTGCAAATTGCGCTTTAATGTTGACCTGTTTAGCTGCATTGTATTGGAATTTGATATAGGCTACCTGGTGGACGTGCGGATAATCCCTTGGCTCAGGGTCAACTGGCAAAGTACCGATCGGTCGGCCAGCTCCCTCTGGAATGCCCCAGTTGCTAAGAACCTCAGTGTGGTCAGCACCTGTATGGATACAGGCAGCGCATGGCTCCTCGCTGTGTCGACATCTCTGCGCACAGTTCCAGGAGGATTGCCCTCGGGAACCTAAAGCAGCTGATGAGTCAGTTGTCATCATGCGCTAGTAAATTCTCTCTGTTTCTGAACACACGCTCTCTTCATATTGCACCATTTACAATGTCTTCGAAAACTGCTAAAGCAGCCATTGTTGTTAACGGTATTTATTTTCACCACTTTGCACATGCTTTTATATTCTCTTGTGTAATTGCAGACACGTGTGCATGTTAATTGTTCATCAGTGTTAATTGTTCACGTGTCTCTGATGTGCACATCACATTTATTTATTAAAACAGTTTCCCAGCATTACTTCTAAGTGTCGCCAAAGGGCCCACAGCTGTAGAAACGAGCGTACGCCAGCCATGAAGTTGGCATGAGGCACCGCACATTTCCACGGTCATTTCACTCTTGATACATCTGAACATTGCCGTGAAAAAGAACGTACACCATGTTTTTGTGCATACGCACCCTTTGTACATGAGGCCCAAGTACTTTTACTGCTACTTAAGTAATTTTTATCCAGAGTAACTGTACTTTTACTAGGGTACAATAGTCTGGTACTTTTCCACCTCTGCAATGGGGCCATAGTCCTCTCTGGAGTCCCCTCTGGAACATATATGCTGGTCTATCTGGGTGAGAGACAAAAAATATGGTGTACACATTATTGAAGTTATCAGCAAAATACAAAGATGGCAGTATTTAACATTAGTGCACGAGTTAGTACATACAGTCATGGACGAATATATTGGCACCCCTGGATTTTTTCCAGAAAATACATCATTTTTCCCAGAAATTGTTGCAATCAACAAATGTTTTTTGGTATAGATGTGTTTATTGCCTTTATGTGCATTAGAACAACACAAAAAATCTGAAGAAAAAAGACAAAATTGACATAATTTTACAAAAAAATCAAAAAATAGGCCGGACAAAATTATTGGCACCCTCAACTTAATATTTGGTTGCACAACCTCAGAAAAAAATAACTGAAACCAATCGCTTCCTGTAACCATCATCAAGCTTCTTACACCTCTCAAATGGAACTTTGGACCACTCTTCTTTTGCAAACTGCTCCAGGTGTCTCAGATTTGATGGGTGCTTCTTGCAACAGCAGTTTTGAGATCTTTTCATAGGTGTTCAATGGGATTTAGATCCGGACTCATTGCTGGCCACTTCAGAACTCTCCAGCTCTTTGTCTCCAACCATTTCTTGGTGCTTTTTGAGGTATGTTTGGGGTCACTGTCCTGCTGGAACACCCATGACCTCTGATGCAGACCCAGCTTTCTGACACTAGGCCCTACATTGCGGCCCAACATTTTTTGATAGTCTCAGATTTCGTAATTCCTTGCACACAGTCAAGGCACCCAGTGCCAGAGGCAGCAAAATAACCCCAAAACATCCTTGAACCTCCACCATGTTTGACTGTAGGTACTGTGTTCTTTTCTTTGTATGCCTCATTCCATTTTCTGTAAACAGTGGAGTGACGTGCTTTTCCAAAAAGCTCTACCTTAGTCTCATCTGTCCTCAAAATGTTCTCCCAGAAGGATTGAGGCTTACTCAGGTACATTTTTGCAAACTTCAGTCTGGCTTTTTTATGTCTCTTTGTCAGCAGTGGGGTTCTCCTTGGTCTCCTGCCATAGCGCTTCATCTCATTCAGATGACGACGCATGGTCCAAGCGGACACTTTTGCATCCTGAGTCTGCAGGACAGCCTGACTTTATGTGGAAGTTGACTGAGGATGTTTATCCACCATTCCAACTATCCTGCGTTGCATTCTTTTGTTAATTTTTTTCTTCAATCCACGTCCAGGGTGATTAGCCACAGTGCCATGCGTTATAAAGTTCTTGATTATAATACAGACAGTGGACAAAGGAATTTCAAGATCTCTGGAGATGGTCTTGAAACCTTGATATTATTCATATTTTTCCACAATTTTGCTTCTTAAGTCCTCAGACAATTCTGGGGTCCTCTTTCTCTTCTCCATGCTTGGTGTGACACACAGGCACACAACACAAAGGTTGAGTCAACTTTTAGACATTCTAACTGGCTTCAGTTGTGATTTTTATACTGTCAGCACCTGTTAGTGCCTCGGGTGAGTTTGAATGAGCATCACATGCTTGAAATAAAATGATTTACCCACCGTTCTAAAAAGGTGCCAATAGCTTTGTCCGGCCCATTTTTTTGAGTTTAGTGTAAAATTATGTCAATTTTGTCTTTTTTCTTTGGATTTTTTGTGTTCCAATGCACATGAAGGAAATAAACATGTGTATACCAAAATCATTTGTAATTGCAACAACTTCTAGGAGAAATGGTGTATTTTCTGGAAAAATTCCAGGGGTGCCAATATTTTCGTCCATGACTGTATGGCTAAAAAAGCAAACAAGCATCATGGTCATTAACCTCACCATAATGATACTGGTGCTTTGTATGGGTTCCTGAGGCTGTTCTGCCAGTTGTTCTCCAGTTTTGCCCTGGGTGTCATCACCATTTCTGTTGTGCGGCCTCTTGCTATCCACCACATCTGGTTCATCTTCAGTCTAAGTAAGAGATTGGTGTTAATAATGCTAGTTAATCAGTGCTACAACACTATCAGTAAATATTAATAGGTTAGTTTAGTATCAGTATGAGATGAGGTAAGGATAAATAGATAACACTTTATTAAGCCTGGCACATACATACCAGAGTAGCACAAATTATCTATTTATCTATTTATTCAATTTTATTATTTGTTCCTCATCGTCCCAATATCAACTTGCCAAGACAGACTGAACCAAGATAAATAAGAAAGTTAATTAAAACATAGTAACAAATTATATCTTGTTATGCCTTGATGACTTGAATTTTTAAGTGAACAGGATGTTAAGTAAATGGTATGGTTGGACCCAGGATGCGCAGGCGGAGAAGCAGCTTTAACAGTTTTATTGTGCAGGTAAGTGGGGAAGGGAGGGGGGATTCCAAGAGTCCGAGGGAGTGAGAGAGTGTGCTGGAGCTGGCTGCGATGATCTGGGCTGGAGGCACTGGAAGAGAAGGAGAGGCACGTTAGAGGAGAGTTCAAAAGACACAAGCACTGGTGATTAATCAAACGGTTCATCAAAAGAACACTGGAGACTTCTCTGGAGGATCTCGAGAGTGAGCCTGGAGCTGACGTTTACCATGAGGTAAGGTAGGTAGGACTCAGGCGCTGTAGAGAGCTGCAGCCAGTCTTAAGTAGTGCCTGTCAAACGAGTGATTCGCTGCAGGTGTGATCTCTCCACAGCACCAGCGGGGCGGGGTGGATGCCTCAGGGAGAGCAGAGGAAAGTTAGCAGCCAGCAACAGACTCCAGAAGCCAGAAGTTAACAAAATAAGATGAAATATACAAAGTAAAACACCACAGTACCCCCCTCTCAATGGACACCTCCTGGCGTCCTGCCAGGCTTGTCAGGGTACTCCCTGCAGAAGTCTCGCAGAAGATTATCGTCCAAAATCAGTTTTCTGGAGATCCAGGAGCGCTCCTCCGGGCCGTACTCCTCCCAATCGACCAGGAATTGGAATCCCTGGCCCCGTGGTTGAACTTCCAGGATCTTAGAGACGGTGAAGGCGGGGTGGTCATCGATTATCCAGGGGGGTGGCAGGGCGACAGTCGGAGGGCTCAGATCACTGGAGGATACAGGCTTTAACAATGACACGTGGAATGTGGGGTGAATCTTCATGGATTCAGGGAGTTTGAGCTGCACGGCAGAGGGATTGATGACCTTGGTGATTTCAAACGGTCCCATGTAGCATGGAATCAATTTTCTGGATTCGGTCTCAAGGGGAAGGTCCTTGGAGGAGAGCCAAACCTTCTGGTCAGGGTGGTACTCGGAGGCAGGAGTGCGGTGTGCGTCAGCCAATTTCTTGTTGCGCTCTGCTGTGCATGAGAGTAACAAGAAATTGACCTCTCTGATGCGTTGAAGGTGTTGCTGCACAGAGGGCACAGACACGGAGGCTTCCTGCTCGGGAAACGGGGGGCTGGTACCCAAAACAACACATGAAGGGGGGCATGCCGGTAGCTGAGCAGGTGAGGGAGTTGTGGGCATATTCAACCCAGGGGAGATGGGAGCTCCAGGTGGTGGGGTGGTGAGCAGCAACACAATGTAGAGCAGCTTCCAGACTTTGATTGGCTCTCTCCGTCTGGCTGTTACTCTGCGGGTGGTACCCAGAGGACAGTCTGACTGTAGCGCCAAGTTCGCTACAGAACTCCCTCCAAACACGAGAAACAAACTGGGGTCCGCGGTCTGACACGAGGTCACTGGGGATTCCATGAAGCCTGAAGACATGGAGAACCAACAGGTGAGCAGTCTCAAGGGCAGAGGGGAGCTTGGTGAGAGGGATGTAGTGGACGCCCTTGGGGAGCCAATCCACAATAGTGAGTATGACGATGTTTCCATCAGAGGGCAGCAGACCAGTGACGAAGTCCGAGGCTATGTGGGACCAGGGACGACCAGGAGTGGACAGGGGGTGCAACAACCCAGCTGGAGGTTAATGGGCGCAGACGGAGCAAGCAGCCACGAACTCACGGGTGTCTCTCGTCATGCTGGGCCACCAGAAGCTTTGCTGGAGAAAGCTGAGGGTCCTCTGAAAACCGGGATGACACGTGAGTTTGGACGCGTGGGCCCACTGGAGCACTGGAGAGCGAGCAGAATCAGGGACGAAGAGGTGATCTGGGGGTCTGGTTCCGGGATCCGGCTGGTGGCTCCGACTATGCATGATGGGGGAAGAATCAGGTCCGGTTCAACATTTTCACGAGGAGGGGAGTCAACACGAGAAAGGGCGTCTGGCTTAGTGTTCCGGGAGCCTGGTCTGTAGGAAAGGGTGAAGTGGAATCAACTGAGGAACAGAGCCCACCGGGCTTGACGAGGGTTCAGTCTGCATTCTGTGTGCAAGTAGGCGAGGTTCTTGTAGTCTGTTCAGATGATCCAAGGATGTTGCGTGCCCTCCAGCCAGGGCCTCCACTCCTGCAGTGCCCACACCACAGCCAGCAGCTCTCTATTTCCAACGTCATAATTTCTTTCAGATGGAGACAGATGGTGAGAGAAGAAGGCACACGGGTTTTAGTGTCTCTTTGGGACAGCACCACCCCAGCTCGGGTCTCGGAGGCGTCCACCTCAACCACGAATTGGAGGGATGAGTCAGGGTGTTTGAGGACGGGAGCAGAGGTGAACAGAGTCTTAAGCAGGGAGAAAGCCTCAGCCGCCTCAGGGGACCACTGATAAGGGGAGCTGGAGGATGTGAGCCTAGTGAGGGGAGCAGCCACCCTACTATAATCTCTAATAAACCTCCCATAGAAGTTTGCAAAGCCAAAGAATTGCTGGAGTTCTTTACGGTTGCAGGGAATGGGCCACTCTGTTACTGCCTTAATCTTGGCTGGGTCTGGCTGTAACTGGCCCTGGGCGATAATAAACCCTAAGAAACTCACTGAAGGGGTGTGAAACTCACATTTCTCGGGTTTGACATATAGTTTATTCTCTAAGAGTCTCTGTAGAATGAGATGGACATGTTGCTGGTGTTCCTGGAGCGAACGAGAAAAAATGAGTATATTGTCCAGATATACAAACACGAACCAGTTTAACATGTCCCTGAGCACATCATTAATATGAGCCTGAAAAACTGGGGGGCGTTAGTGAGACTGAATGGCATGACCTGATATTCAAAGTGGCCAATAAGGGTCTTAAAGGCTGTCTTCCACTCGTCCCCCTCCCTAATCCTGATGAGATGGTAAGCATTTCTCAGATCTAGTTTTGAAAAGACCTGAGCAGAGCAGAGAGGCTCGAAAGAGGGATCAATCAGGGGAAGTGAGTACTTGTTCTTGACCGTGATATCATTGAGGCCTCTGAAGTCTATACAGGGACGGAGTGTGGAGTCCTTCTTTTTAACAAAAAAGAATCCTACCCCTAGTGGAGACGAGGAGGGACGGATGAGACCTGTAGCTAGGGAGTCGTGAATGCAAGTCTCCATGGCAGATTTCTCAGGAGCGGAGAGGTTATACAAGTGACTACTGGGCAGGGATGCGCCAGGGAGTAAATCAATTGCACAGTCATAGGGACGGTGCAGGGAGGGAGCTAGCTCTTTGCTAAAGACCTGGGCAAGATCGGTACTCAGGAGGAACATTGGATAGGTCGGGAGGAGTGAGCAGACCAGGCGTTTATTTGGGACCAGGCGGCTATTTGGAACAGGCATTTAATTCCTTTCTCACAAAAATCTTGCTTAGCAAAAATTGGAAAAATATGGCAAATTTAATCAAACTATTTATTTACACCAGTATGAATATTACCTTTACATTTTTAAGACAAGATTACAGTACCATAGTAATACTTTTGTCTTCTTCTGTCAACTCAACACTCTCTGAACACTTTAAATACTGGTAAGGAACTTAACGAACACAAAGTTGAAGACAGTTTAAAGTTAATGTCGTACTTTTTATTTTTTGGCTGCACCGGGGCATGGCGCTGCTATCTCACTTGAGAAAACCAGCAAGGGACATGCCCCAGCCAATGAGGAGGCTAGTACTCGCAGCCAATCAGGCTCAGGTCAGAGGGAGCAATCCTATTGGCCGCTGTAGCTTCCGTGTCTCAGCTCAGTGAGAAGTTGATTCAATGGCGGAATTATGGCTGTGTTCGGTCCTGTGTAGGATTTGTTCATGATGAGATGAGGTGTTTTTTTGCCTGTGATTCGGCCATTGATTTCAGTGGAAAAGCAGAGCAAAATCACTCCACGCTTTGCTACCGTGAGTATTCAATTCAGTGGGCTTTCTCATCTGTGAGGAGGTACGTACAGAGAGGGGCGGAGCTACAGAGCTCAAACAGAGAGAAGAACAGGCAGGGAGGGGGAGTTGGGAGTTGATTCTATACAGTTCTCATCTCATCTCAGTCACATATCGGAGCAGTAAATAAATTACACCCGGCATTTATTTGGAACAGGCGTTTATTTGTCAAAATGTACTGCCACACCCAGCGGTTAATTTGGACCCAGTGATTATTTGGTATTTTACGGTAAGAGAAAATCCTAGAACACATTTTCCTTCCTCATGCTAGGAAGACTGTCTTCTAATGACGACCATGGATTAATGGTCTGTTGCACCAACTATGTTTAAAGGGGCTCTATGCAAGATTTAGAAAAATATCAGTGTAGCGACACTGCCATTAGTCGAACTACAACAACATTGTGTTGCTTGTCCACGACGGCACGCTCCTTGCTCATGAACGAGCCTCCGGTTTATCATCTGATACACACGCAGACCAAGGTGATTTACCGGCATCATGTATACAGAGGAGGTAAGTGAAGTAACACTTAAAAGTTCCACGAACTAAAAATGAAAATGAACTAGAATGGCCGTCTGAGGCGGCAGACCCACGCCTAAGCAGCGCCACCAAGGAACTCATGCTCCCATTGATTACTATGGTGTTCAAAATTTCGAAGTCCGAGAAAAAACGAACAGGTGCATGGATCATCACCAAAATCTAACTGATTCTTTCCTGTCACTATTCCAATATTCCCTGAAAGTTTGGTGAAAATCCGACTCTCCGTTCTTGAGCTATCTTGTACACATTCAAACAAAGAAACAAACAAAGATACAGAACCCTTTACGGAACCCTGCTAATTTCATCGGCGTGGGTAATAAAGTATATTTGAACCTCTAGTGTGTACACAGCACAAAATTAAATATTGGTTCACATGAGGTGATTCAAAAAAGACAATAATTTCGCGACCATTTCTATGAATGAACAACTTCGCTACTTAGTGCAGCATTGACCAAATTTATTGTCTTTTTACATGTGTAAAGTGTATTGAAAGGGATGGTTTTTAGAGCAGAAGCAACAGGGAAAACTTGCTCAGCTCTGATAATGCTGCCTTGACCACGGATATCAGGTGACATTATGTGTTGAAGATATTTTACAAAGTATCAAAAGATAAACTCAGTAAGTTGAGTCCAATGCCAGGAAGCAAGAAAAAGATGCATTATTATCCGGAAAACACTAAATGAGCAACGTGACATTCTCGTTGTTTGGATAGCATCTTCATAAGCAAGCTAATGTGATGTAGCATATGGTTTATACAACATAAAACAGTACATTGTATTTCATGGTCTGGAGGGATGCCTTACCTTTTCAACAGAAAGATGGCACTCTCTGAATCTGTATTTATCCCGATCGCCAAGCGAAGCTCCCTCCATTTCTCAAATGCTCCACCGATATTTATCCTCAATTTCCCCTGCGTTGGTCACACACTCTCTTTTAGCTTAACAGGCTTCAGCAGATAAAACTGTCTTAGCTTTTTTATGTTTTTGCAGAGTTTGTGTGGGTGTTTGGGCTAAGCTAGCCGGTCGTTTACTCCCAGAAGAAGCATTCTCAATTCAACACGCCGTTGTCAGGTATAAACAGAGCAAGGGGGTGCATGCATTACATAGTACTCGACATCACTTCTGTTGAGATTTTGCATTCAATCCACAATTTGTGTGCTGAACCAAACATTGTTTGTACCAATCAGGATAATTTTAGGATGAGGCGGTAGCCTGTGAACCGATAACGGGCTGCCGCTTGTGGTTAGATGTAGCTTTAGTATAGTAGTAGTTTTATCAGAACTGGACCATAATTCTGTATACAGTGTCTGTAACAAATATTATATAATATATATATAATTATATATATAATTATATATTATATAATATTTACCCTTTTATGGAATTTATAAATCAATCAAATAATTTAGCTGTTTTGACCAAAAAAATTACAAAAAACCTCATTAATGTAAAAGTGAAAATAGATTACACACAAAGTGACATCAATTAGGTAAAAATATGTAATGTAAAGTTAGTGAACGAATGATATTCACCTCCTTCAAATCAGTATTTAGTAATCACCTTTGGCTGCAATCACAGCACTGAGTCTGTGTGGATAGGTCTCAATCAGGCTTGCATATGTAGACACTGTAGTGTTACTCCTTTCTTCTTTGCAAAACTGTGGGGTTGAACAGAGTAGAGTGTTAACAGCCCTTTTTAATTCTAGCCACAAATTCTCTATTAGATTGAGGTCTCAGCTTTGACTCGGCCAAGCTGTGGATCCTCTGCAGACTGAATAGGATTGTCCTCCAGGAATTTCCTATATTTTGCCACGTTCATTTTACCTTCTACCTTTACAAGCCTCCCAGGACTGGCTGCAGAGAAGCATCCCTGCAGCATCCTGTGCTGCTACCACTGTGCTTCACAATAGGGATGGTGTGTTCAGGGTGATGTTGGGTGTTTGGGGGTACATATAACACTGAACAAACATAAACTTTACCTGGGCAACACATATTAGTGATTAACCCCTTTAAGATGTCTATTCAGTCTATTCGGCTATTTTCTATGCGAGATTGGGCCATCTGTGATTAATCGCACCGTGTTCCAAATTATTTTTCAAATAATACTTTTCTACGATTTTCCTATATATTGGATGCAAATGACAGTCAGTATAATTTTCAAGTCATTAACCATGAAAGCATGATTCCAATTTTATTGAGCAAACCTCCCAATGATATGTATATTTATATATTTTTTTTTTTCAAAAATAAAAAAACTCAAAACGCACTGTTCCAAATTATTATGCACAACAGAGTTTCAAAACATTGTATAGGTTGTAGAGCAGGGTTTCTCAAACTTTTGAGGGCTAGGGACCCCTTACAGGGCAGAAAATTTTCCAAGGACCCCCACATGACCCTCATGCTGATTAAACATGTTAACTGCCATTTGTCCTCCTAGATGCTGTATTTTAAACTCTTCAACGTTAATACAAGCTCTTGTCCAATTGATTGTGGCTTCTTACTTTTGTGACCCATTGAGCAGACAAATAAGAATCCCTCTTTATTTTTTCTGAGGTTGGGCTCAGGTTCACCCTTCATGTTTTCTGACAAATGTAGTCCTCAACCTTTCAGTGGAAAAAAATCTTTTGTTTTGTTCCTGAAACTCTGCATATTTTGTCATCAGATGACACTTTAGCTTGGTGGGATTCATGGCTTCACATGAAGACAGACAACACATTGTGATCTTCCTTCGCTGTTCTCAATAAAATTAAACTCCAGCTGTCATCATAATTTCCCAGTTTAGCTGGTTTGGGCCTAGCATCACTTGATGAAGTGGACGCGCTTAAATATTTATCCATTGTTGCTAGCTGGACCTGCACACCAAATGCATCCTGAGCAAAGTGACTTATGTGTGATATCTCAAAATCATATCTGAGTTTTTATTGGCCGAATGCTGAATTATGTGGGAGTAATTGGTTTGGTACGATTGCTTTATTTGTGTTGTGTCCCTGTATATATGTCCCTGGCATGTTGTGGCGCTCTACCCCCCAAACTCCCTCATTTTCATGAGGGAAGACAGAGTAGAGAGAGGATTAAACAAAACTAACAGATAGAGAAGTTACAGGGTTTCGTCAACCTTCATTTTTGCCCCAGCTGGCATTACACCTCCTCATCCAAATCCACTGGCTGGCCTGAGCTGCTTCATCTGAGATCTCCTTAACTGTCTTTCTGTCCCTGCACTCCCAGCTCTCTAAGTAAAGAAACAGTTGACCTTGCCACAAACCCTCTACATCCCACTTCTACTGGACGAGTCCTAACTTTCCATCCTCGCTGTTCAGCTTCTGCTCCTAAATCTGCATATCTCAGCTTCTTCCTTTCATAAGCTTCCTCCACAGAATCCTCCCACAGAACTGTCAGCTCTATAAAATAAACTACATGCTGACTGGCAGACCACAGCACTATGTCAGGCCTAAGATTGGTGCAAACTATCTCCAGTGGCACAACAAGTTTCCCTCCTTAATCTACCTGCATCTCCCAGTCCTTGGCATTCTTCAATTGGCCTAACTGGTGCTTACCTAATAACCTACCTCTTTTAACCTTCTCTCCCTCTCTGACGAACCGAACCGTCCTCGTTCCCTGATTCTGTCCTGCATTCACCTGTCGCCTTCTGTTTTCAATTCCTGCTGCTGGACTTTTCAAAACCCTGTCATGCCTCCATGTATATCTACCTTGTGACAGACTGATCTTACATCCTGTCAAAATGTGCCTTGAGGTTGCTGTCTCGGAACACAAAGGACACGATGGGTCCCCGTCAACCCAGCACTTTAGGTTCTGGGGATGGTAGGACATCATAGGTAGACCCTAGCAGGAATTTGACCCGCCTATCTTCCATACTCCATAGGTCTCTCCAACTCAGCTTCCTCTTCTCTACACTCTCCCAGTTCATCCACCATCCCTGCTTAGCCTGAGCCACAGCCTTAGTACACCTTACTACTTCCTCCTGTCTACGTACCTGTTTCACTACCAGTCTCCTTCTATCTTTAGGACCTGCTTTGTTCCATGCCAGTCTACCTGAGCCAAGCCCCAGGCCTCCCTGACCTATCTGGACATTGCCTACAATCTCGGCATGCCTAAGAGCTGCCTCTGCGTCCTCTACTGCCTGTCTTGGGTTCCATTTCCTTTCCACTGGTTGGATTTGGAACTACACTGCTAACTATTCTATCTTTGCTCCCTGCTAACAGCAGCTCTGTTCTAACCTTTGAGCACTTGATCTCTTCTGTTAAGCTAGTGATCGGGAGTTGGAGTATCCCTTTGCCATACAGTACCACACTGCTAAGGCACCAAGGAACGCCCAACCACTTCCTTATATATGAGTTATACGAGTTCCAGCTTCTCTATCTTCGATATTGGTATCTCATAAACTGACATGGGCCACATCAGTCTTAACCTGACACGCCTGATGGATTTGTTTCACACATCCATCTGGGAAAGCTTCAATAGGAAACGTTTGAGAAAAGGCAGAGGATTTGAAAAAAACTCAGAGTGTGATTGGATGAACGTTCTGTCTGTCACATCTCCACAGGCCAAACAGAGCAACAAAACATGTGACGTAGCAGCTATCCAGCGGCGCTTGCGCTGCTACCAAGGATTAAGACGAAACATGGTGACTATAGACATGTTAGTACTCGACTTTTGTCGATTTTGAAAAGAAAACAACTCACTGCTGATCTTTGTTCTTCTTTTCATGAAGACATGTAATCAAGTTCTGATAAAACTGGTGCTTCAGCAGCATCCACGCTAATCTCTTCCTCCATAACTGCACCAGCTCTTGCTGCTGCTTGTTAATGTCACGACTCTGCTGCGCCTGAAAGTACTGCCCCTCGTCACTGATTGGTCCTGTCACTTTCTAATTGGGCCCTAACGTTTCAGATGGGTGCCTAACAAGATGGATTTGCCAGTGAAAAACAAGGAAACGGGCGTGTCCATCTGCTTTGCAAGGTTATATCAGTCTAGGAAATAGCCCAAACTGCAAGCACCATAACTTCAACCTTCCTGGGGGCCCTGATTTATCAATCCTCCCTAATCTCTCCACTACATCTTTCCAAAGCTGCTCCACCTGTTCACTGTCACTCAGGTCTTCATTATACCATCTCCCTAAGCTTTTTACTGGCTTCTTCCTTGTTGACGGTATCTCTTCCTCATCTACAAAAAAACTTCCTGTCAACAATCTTCCCTCTTGATACTGAGATGCTCCTGGACTTACTAGGCTTGATCTTCATGCTAGCCCACTTGAGATTCTTATTTAGCCTCTCCAGTAGCCTTCTCATGCATGGCACTGTCGTGGTGACCAGCGTCATGTCATACATGTAAGCCCTGATTGGTGGGAAGCGCATCCCATCCTGCCATCTCTCTCCTCCTACCACCCACTTGGAAGCTCTAACAATGACTTCCATTGCCATTGTGAAGGCTAGAGGGGAAATCGTGCAGCCTGACATAATACTTAACTCTAGTCTCTGCCAGCCTGTCATAAAGTTTACAGTACTAATACACATCCTAACATCTCTGAAATACATCTTCACTAAGTTTACCACTATCTCTGGCACTCTAAAGAGCTCAAATGCCCTCCAGATAAGACAATGAGGTACTGACCCAAACGCATTTGCTAGATCTAAAAATACTACGTGTAACTCCCTATTCTCTGCCTTAGCTGCCTGGATGTTATGCCAGATCATACTTGTGTGCTCTATGCACCCTGCAAAACCTGGGATCACTGCTTTCTGCACCATTGTGTCTATTAGTCTATTTACTTCTTAATAACTGGATAACCTCTTTGCCATTATACTGAAGAAAATCTTCACCTCCACATTCAGGAGTGAGATTGTACGAAACTGGCTCAGATCAGAGGATTCCTTCTCCTTAGGAATCAGGATCCCTACTGCTCTACACCAGGCTTTTGGGGTAGACTCTTTCTCCCAGGCTAACCTTAATAACCACCACAGAACCCTAAGGACATCAGGCGTGTTTTTGTAAACCCTCTAGGGACTCCTTTTGGCCCTGGGGCCGAAGAAGCCTTTGCACGCCTAGCTACATCCTGCACTTCCTTCCACCTTGGTGGTTTAACATCCATTCTAAACTCTGTCTTCCCTAGTGGTGGCATGTCGGGTGGGAGGCCCCACTCCCTATTCTGTCCTGGAGCTGAATGTGTTCTTTTTAAATAATCCTATACCTTCTGCTTTGATGCGCTAAGCTGCCCTCCCTTTTCCTGAACAAACAACCCTTTAGCAAACTTAAAAGGATCCCTATAAAATGCTGTCCAAGCCTGCTCCTTCTGCTTCCTTTTCCTCCTTAGTTGTTCTGCCCTTTAAGTGTCACCAGCCTATTTCTGAGCTCCTCCTGTAGAACATTAAATCCCTCTCTCTCCTCTTCTGTAGCCTTCCTCCACTGTTTCCTTAACTGTCTCTTCTCCATTACTAACTTATCTATCTCTTTCTGTCTTCTAGATTTTGCTGGCTGCACCCTCTCAACCTTGTTTCTGTCTTGCACTCCAAATCTCTCTGCACCATATGCATATATCAAATCTCCTATCGTCTCTAGCTTTTTCACCACCATTCCCTTGATGCCTTCTAACAACATTGCAAGGTCCCTATCAACTGTCTCCCACTCTTTTCTCTCACTTGCCTTAGGCCATTTCACTGTGGCTTTATGCTCCAAGGTTCTCCCTCTGATTGGCAGGCTGTCCTCAGTGCCATCCATATCCCTTCTGCCCAGGCTATCCCCCTCCTCTGCAGTGCCAGAGTTACTGATATCCTGCGGACTGTTGTTTTCTACCTGCCACTGGACTTACATGCTAACATAGGGCCCCTTCTTTGATATCACCTTCACAATTCTTGCATCCATTGAACTTGAGAATTTTTGGAGAGTTTTAGCTTGAATTTCTTTGCAAGATGTCAGAATAGCCTGCTGTTTAGATGTGAACTGCCACCCACCCTCATAGATCTTTTGCTTGAAGATGCTCCAAAGGTTCTCAATAGGGTTGAGGTCAGAGAGGATGTTGGCCACACCATGAGTTTCTCCTCCTTTATGCCCTTAGCAGCCACTGACACAGAAGTATTCTTTGCAGTATGAGATGGTGCATTGTCATGCATGAAGATAATTTTGCTACGGAAGGCACTGCTCTTCTTTTAGTACCATGGAAGAAAGTGGTCATGTTGGTCAGAAACTTTATGTACTTTGTTACAGTTGTTTGTTTGTTACAGTTTTATATACTTTCCCCATAATTTTCACATCCTCAGGGACCCTAAAGGGGCCTACCAGCTCTCTCCCCATGATTCTGGCCCAAAACATGATCCTGCCACCTCCTTGCTGATCGTGCAGCCTTGTTGGGACATGGTAGCATCCACCAATCATCCACTACTCCATCCATCTGGACCATCCAGGGTAACACGGCACTCATCAGTAAACAAGACTGTAAATTAAGTCTTTATGTATTTCTGGGCCCACTGCAACCATTTCTGCTGGTGAGCAGGTAGCTGAATAATAGGGTTATGCAAGACTGCAAGCCTCTGGAAGATCCTACACCTTGAGGTTCATGGGACTCCAGAGGCACCAGCAGCTTTAAATACCTGTTTGCTGCTTTGTAATGGCATTTTAGCAGTTGCTCTCTTAATCAGATGAATTTGTCCGTCAGAAACCTTCCTCATTTTGCCTTTATCTGCACAGACCCTTCTGCGCTCTGAAACAGCCACATATATCTTCACAGGATGATGATCACGCTTAAGTTTTTGTGAAATATCTAATTTTTTCATACGTTGTCCAAGGCATTGCACTATTTGACACATTTCGGCAGCAGAGAGATCCTTTTTCTTTCCCATATTGCTTGAAACCTGTGGCCTGCTTCAAGAGGGGGTATTGTACTTTTTTATTATACTATATATTTTTAAAACATAAATATAAAGTCACAATGTTGGGTGTCCATACTCCACGTATGCAAATTTTCAAACCGCAAGATAAACGTATGTGGCAGTAATCTTGGAATTAGGGTTAGGGTAGACTGTAAACTCATTTTGACGGGCTGGAATGATGAGGATTAGCCCATATTTCAGCGTGCATGCATACACAGACAGATGCATAGACCTTTACCACTTTGCACACATGGACTGTCAAGGAGGTTATTTAATCTGTTAAAAATCTTGTACCTAGTGGGCTGTCTCACTGACCCTGACATCATAAATTAATGAAAGCTCGTCCGTCTCTGCTGCAGGTGTCTCAGTACACCGGTTGACATGCTGAGTTCCTGCTGCTTCCACCTCGCTTGCTCACTACCCAAACCTCACTTTAAACCAAAGTTTGAAATATAACAAAAAGATGGATGAATGATGATTCAGATCAGTGCCTGTTGCTTTATCACTCACCACCGCCCGCCCCCCATGGAAATGTAACATATAAAGGCATATGTTTGTAGCCTACTCAAAGGTCATAACAGAGACAGAATTAAAAAGTTGTTCTCCATCTTTCCAACTTGTCTCTGCGCTATGACGCATGAGCGTGTGCTGTATGAAGTGCTCTGTCAGGATGGATCCAGCAGGATTTTAAATTAGTGACAGAGACACAGGCTCGCAGTACGAAAACTTTGCCACGTTCTACAAATTTTTGCAGTCGAGGCAAATAAAAACACAACGGACTCAGTGTGCGAGGTCCGAGTGTTTGATGTTTTTTCGGATTACGACTCATTTGGAGCAGACAAATGCGCACAGCTCTGCAGTGCAGCCTTTTAACAACTTTTTATCAGCTGTAAAGAGACATCAGTGAAAATGAAGCATTTCAGATGGAGGTTAAAATAAGGGTTTTTCAGGACGCCGGTGTGGAAAACATGATGAGTTTTTTGAGCTGTAAACCATGAAAAGCTACTACCTGGGTATCAGAGAGATGGTGTAAAGCCTTGAAAAAAGGCATAATACCCCCTCTTTAATAATGTGGAACATCCTTAAGCTTTCCTTTGATTGGGCTCACCTGGCAAACTAATTATCACAAGTGCCTGAGATTGAGTTCAGTGAACCAAAGAGCCCTGAGACACAACACCATCCATGAGTTTCATTAAAAAACAACAAAATTAATGTTTATGACACTAAAATCCAATATGCATCATAATTTGGATCATGGTGTAAGCGTGCACGCAGTGCCTGCTCGCTCTGACCCTCTCTCTCTCTCTCTCTCCTTCCCTCTCCCTCTCTACTACACAGAAACTGTCATTAGTCAGCTGTCCCGTAATTTCACCTGTTGTTCTGTATCCTCTCTTGTCAAATGTCACCTTCTACCACTGTTAAGTTTGTGATGTTCTGATCAGGAATTAATTAATGCTATTGAACCTCCTCGCCCAGATCAGCTGTTTTGAAATCAGATCACCGGTGAAAACAAATAATTAACTATTTATGGCGATTCCATAAAAGAAGGGCTACTGGTGCTATGCTAACACTGAAGCAGAGACATGGTGAGGAAGAGAAAGAAGCAAAATGTATGCACTGCTGTATGTGAAGGAAGGGGAGGGGTGCAGGGGTGTATGTGAGGGGGTAAGGGGGGCAAGATCAATCAGATAGCTAATAAAGTAGGGCTGTGTTCTGATGAAAATAAGAAACCCACAGTGATGACCATTATTTCAAACTAAAAGACAGATGATGATAATACAAAATTAATCTTTTTTATTGCAACAAGGAATATGATCATTAAAAGCAATGGTAATGATGAAATCATGTCAAAGCCTGGCTTAGGCCAGGGGCTGCCCTGATGACACTAGTCTCTAAACTGCACTGAAAAAGGTCAAACATCATTGTCATTCACGGTTAAAACTTCTGTTTGACTTCATTATTGTTTTTCACTTTAAAGACCCTGTAAAGTGAAATTAAAGTTTTTGTCTTAACACACTAGATATGTTGGAATATTGTTGCTGTAAACATGTAAAAACACTGAGAAACACTGAAAAAGGTCAAACATCATTGTCATTCACGGTTAAAACTTCTGTTTGACTTCATTATTGTTTTTCACTTTAAAGACCCTGTAAAGTGAAATTAAAGTTTTTGTCTTAACACACTAGATATGTTGGAATATTGTTGCTGTAAACATGTAAAAACACTGAGATCTACATGTGACTGAATTCTGGCTTTGGACTGTTAAAAGTTTTTCACTTCTTTCCAGATCTTCCTTGGGGGGGGGGGGGCACAATCTGATTGGCCCCCCTGTGTGCCACCCCAAATTTCATTGGCTCTTGAGGCTGTCAGTCAAAGGGTTGCTGCCCTCTGTTCTATCGTCCAACAGATGCAAGAATAAAACAAAGTATTTGACTTTATTATGTGAAAACTCCATGTTTAAAACATCAGGGGGCTTTTAATTTGAAGTTCTACAAACAGGAAGTGGCAGCAGACGACTGTAATGACGCAGCCACCTCGCGGGTATTGTGATTGTGGAGTTCCATGCATTCCAGGTAAGAATACTTAATCTGTAAATCTGCAATTTGTAAGTTTATGAGAATTCAGGCATGTTTAAGGCCCTACAAAGTTTTGCAAACTCTTCTTATGATTAATTTCGATAGGTTTGTATAAGAAGCTGTTAGCTGTTACCATAAGTTAACATGTTCATCATCACAGTATCTTCTCCATTTTTGTGCACTGTTTAGATAGCAACTTTAGCTAACTGTTCAGTTTGTTGCTCTCCATTGTATTTGTGAATGTGTTTCCAAGCTAGACTCCAAAATGAAACGTAGGGGAGACATTCAAGATTTCTTCGTTAAGGATACATGTAATTCTAAGAGCAGTGACAATACAGGTCAGGCAGAAATTGCCAGTGATGGTAAGGGTCAGCTAGAGTGCAGCAGCAACCATGTCCTAAAACAATTCAGGCCAGTAGTCATGGACCTTCAGGTGAAAATACAAATTTGAAGAAAGTTATAAATAATATAACGCCACATATATTGTGTACAGGATATTGCAGTAGTAAATAAGCTTCTAGAATTGCTTAATCAACCTTATGGCATTTTTGACTGTGTTTTTTTTTTTTTTTAATATAGTATGTATTAAACATCTGCTCTTCAAAGCTATTTTGTAAAAAGTATAATTAATGTTTTAATTAGAAATACACTTAAAGAACTGTTGAGTGTTAATGTTTTAGTTTTTGGTCAAAAATGCAGCTAGGAAAGAGACCTCTGATTCTGATTCAGATGACAGCAGCAGTAGCACCAGTAGCAGTACACCCTTGCCTGTACCAAGTGTAACAGTTGAGATTGTGTGATGTACCTTTAAGACATACTGTGCAACGTCATTAGAGGGCACAGTTGTTTATCTTTGTTTTCAGTATGAGTGACACCCCCGTTAGGGATACCTACCTGTAGCTGAGCTTCTGTTCTCCTTTTTACACTCAACTCCAGTAAGGCAAGGATTTGTGCCTACTGTTTTACTTATGTATGATAAAATAGTAGATGTACAACCAGGCTTTGTAAGGTTGATGTTTAATACGTAATAAACGACTAGCATTGTGGAAACCCCCATACACGTGAGGTTGTGCACTTCTGGCTAAATTCATTGCCTGTAGAGGTAGAAAGTCAGCCTTTCCTTTTCCTACACCAGAGGATCTTTGTGGATTATTCTGCTACACGGTGGGGGACATTCAGTTGAGGTTTGAGCTTGAATCTTTGCCTCTATCACCACATCCGTCCCTCTTCTCTCTTTCTCGGCTGCTCGCTGCATGTGTACATTTCTGTCCCGCGTGCTTGGACCACTATTACTGGTTTTGGATAATCTGTTGAACGATGAGGAATCTTGAACTTGAACTGAACTGTAAAATGATGCCTGCCATAACTGTGGAAGAAGCTGAAGAGAAGAAAGTGATTTGTGGACTGTGTGTAATAACAAAAAGGGACTCTGACTGAATAGTTTACACAGTAAAGTTGCTTTGGGGAGTGAAAAAAATATGTCATTGGGTTATAACTCTGATATAGAAACTTGTTAAGTCTATTACTCCTTTTTGTGGCCATAGTCATACTGCATTTGGCCCTTGCATAATCTTTAATAATAGTTTTTAGGAGTATTTGTGCTTTTATCTGCAAGTGATTGAAAAGGGTGCAGTTTTTGATACTTCAAAAATTTTCATTGTAGCTGTGCAAGCTACAGTGCATCTGTATACCCAGATTACGGTTTTTCTTTGAATTTTGCTATTAGATAGCTGCTATTTGAGAAAAGAAAAAAGCCTTAAAGACTGCAGACTACATTGACAAGTTAACACCATGGCGACGTATCCTGAGTACCCTGACTTTGAGAACCCCCAAGATGACACTGACTTTGCAGTTCTTCCAAGACTGACTGCTCCCAGACATTAAAATGCAGACCTTGAACACAAAGTGAAGAGCTTACAGGCCACAGTCGACATGCTTCAGCAGTGCCTACATGAATCTCTTGATCTACAAGAAAAAATTTTGGAGCACTGGGACAGAGATGAAAAGTTAGCCACTACTAGCCCCTCTGCTAACCCCCTAAATCCCATCCCAGTAGCTGCCTCAACCCCCTTTATGCCTGCCCCTCTTACCAAGAGACCTCTGTACTCAAACGTGACAGCATCATCTCATGCTAAAGCTGCTGAAACTGCCCTGCATCATCAGTCAAATTCTGTTGAACTGGCCAACACGACCAGGGTCCTGGCAGCCGCATTACATCAAGCTAAACTTGAGCCTCCTGTGTTTACTGGCAGTGGTGTCCATCCAGAAGACTGGCTGCGATCTGTTAGAACTTGCAGGTCCTCCCTCGAGCTGTCAGATGCTCAAATCCTTAGAGAGCTGCCACGCTTCCTGTCTGTAGAGGCAAAGAAATGGTTCAGTGTGCTTGATAACCATGTAGTCAATTGGACTGTTTTTTGTGAACTGTTCAGGACGGTCTTCTTTCCCTCTGACAACCAAGAGCATGTGAGAAGAGGCATGCTCGACCGCATTCAGGGTCCTGAGGAGCCCCTACCCACATTTGTAGTCCACATGCTCGGTGAATTCAAGAAACTGAGGAACCCCCCCATCTGAAAAAGAGCAAATTGAACTCATCTGTAAGCACGCTTAGGAGAAATACAGAGTCCCTCTTTTTGGTACACCTGTTTACTCAGTCATTGACCTGATGTTGAGAGCACATGATCTCCACTCTGTCCTTGGCCCCAATACCATGCAGCTTCCCTGTTCTCAGATACAGAGTAGAAATGATGGTGGCACTCATTGCTTCAGATGCTCCATGCCAGGTTTTACGTCCCACACCTGCCCTAACTACTCCATTACCCCAAAGGGTCCCCCAAATTCTCCTAAGTCCGCACCTAAACCACAACTGACTGAACCTCAAAACCCAAACTACAACGCGGATGGTGCTGGCGTTGCTAAGAGTGGTGCAACATTGGAGCTGAGACCCGCTGGTAGGAGGCAGGGAAACTTCCAAGGGGGGAGGTCATTTCCAGAGGCAACCCTCCCCCCAGACACTAACTCCGCTTCTCCCACTCTCTCCTATCCCACATGAACAGCCTGTTCTCAATGATGTTGAAGATGGAACTTCACAGTCTCCATGGAACCCCCCATTTAAAGTCAAAGTGAACTTTAAAGGTGCAGCACTGGATGCCACGCTTGACACAGGAGCTTCACTCTCAGCTGTGAGAGCAGATTTCAGAAAACAATCAAAGCCAACTCAATGGCTTGGCGTTGGACTCGGAACTGCACTAATGCAGAGGTATGATGAAGGAAGAGATGTTGCTGTGGCATATGCTAGCCTTGCACTGCATAAATCTGTCATTTGGGCCTTAGAGCAATTCATTGAAGGTCTTCATGTCACCATCTACTCAGATCACAGCAGCTTAAGATGGCTGATGTCTTGCCCAAACCCCTCTGGCAGGCTAGCCAGATGCTCCCTTCACCTTCAAGACTTTGACTTTTAACATTGTCCACAAACAGGTGAGCGTAACAAAGTGCCTGACGCACTCTCCCGCAACCCTCTCCCAGCAACAGATGCTCTGATGGATCTCTTGCCTGCTCATGCTGTCATTGGTAGCCTTGATCTTCGTACTCTGCCCTTGGTAGTGTTAGCGGACCGCTCTCATGTACAACAGCTACAACTGGATGACCCTGTGACTGGAGGGTTGCTCCATAAAATGGAGGAGAACAACCAGAGTCATGACAATGATGATCTCCCCCAATAAGCAGCTTTGGATGACTGCTCTACTTTCATGACCCATAAGCGAAATGCTGCCTGCACCCGCTCAAGCAAATGAAACTCTATGCCCCCACTGCCATCCGTGGTTGTCTGCTGAGGTATTACCATGACCACCCCACAGCTGGACACCTGGGTGTTTCAAAAACACTGGCTCGCCTAAGGCTCAGGTTCTTCTGGCCGAGCATGGCCTCTGATGTCAAAAGGTATGTGGTCTCTTGTTCAGTGTGCCAGACCACTAAGCCAAGCCAAAGAAAGCCAGCTGGCCTTATGTCCCCATTCAACCACAGAGACCCTGGGAAGTACACTGGTGTGGACTATGTCTGCCCACTGCCACACACAGCAAGCGGTAATGCTTACATCCTCGCCTTTGTGGATTACTTCTCAAAATGGATCAAGGTCAGTGCAGTGAGAGAGGCGACAGCACAAGTTGCAGCAAACAAGTTCATCAGCGATGTATTTGCTAGACATGGTGCTCCCTCATTCCTCATCTCAGACAAAGGAATACCATTCGTAAGCAAAGTCTTTGAGGATGTTGTGTCTTCACTTGGCATTGAGCACAGACTCACAACAGCTTATCATCCACAAACAAATGCCACTGAACATGTGAATCAGACTCTCAAAACAGCCATTCGTGCGTATGATGGAGACAAACATACTGCATGGGACAAGTATATTCCTCAGATCTGTTTTGCCCCATGCACTGTACATCATGAAAGCACAGGTCTTAGTCCCTACATGATGTACGGACGAGAGTTAGACACTCCACTTGACATGGTCATTCAACCCTCCTAGACTGGTGTTGATGACCCAGGAGTCCCCTATCCCGAAAGCCTAAGGGCCTCACTTCAAGAAGCACATGATCATGCTCGAGCAGTGCTGACTGAGAGCCACAAACGTCAGAAACGCTATTATGACCTGAGAAGTCACCAAACCTCCTACAAAATCAGAGACATTTTGAGAGCTAAATCCCACCCCAGATCAGATGCACTGCAAAGTTAGCCACACTTTACACTGGCCCCTACCGCATCTCCCAGAAGTTGTACGATGTGAACTACAAACTCACCAGAATCGACACAGGAGCAGATGCAGGAGTTTTTCATGTGGTGAGTCTGCTACCATTTCATACATGGGACACAGCCTCTCCCCGTGGACATATAGGACAGAGCCCTGAGTTTGCGAACGCCAACGCACGTGCCAGACCATTACAAAGCCACCAGTTTGCTGCACCTAAAGGTCGCTAAGGTACGTTGTAGACTACTGACTATGAACTCATCAAGTATCAATATGTATTTTTTTTTGTTTGTTTGTTTTGTTTTTTGTTTAATCTTTAATTCATTCATTCATTTTTTAATTTCTTACCCGCTATAATGTGGTTTTCTCTCAGTACAATTTCAATTAAGATTGTTGAGACTTGGTCATCTCAGGATGTTTTTACAAAGTTTTCTTTGCTGAAAGATCCCTTCCAGAAATGCTTTTAAATATACATAAATACTTATACTTTGAAAATTATATCTGTAATGTTTTTTTTTGTTTGTTTGTTTTAGAAACAAATTTTTTTCTGCAGAAAAAAATAGTCTCCTAGGTTCAAACTCTTTATTGACATTGACAGTAAAGCTCAAATATTGAACCATAGGAAAAATGTTTTCTTATTGTCTGTACTTGAAAAATATGTAATCCATTTGTATTTTAACACAGATCAGGAGAATATGTTTTCACAGACTAATTTTGAAACTTTTTCACTTTAAAGACATTTCTCAAAGAGCAGCAGGTCCTGCAAATCCCATGCTGACAGCCTTCCCTCGCACCCAACGTGGACAGGGAAGGACTTGAGCTTTTAAAGCCTCCTGTTACAAAGACGACAATTGGCTTGAATATTGTCAATGCCAAGATTCTGCACATTGTTTTGCATGTAGGCATTTCTCACTTCTGTTCCTGAAACAACATTCTCTTCAGGTATTGGTTTTTCAAACTGGAAAAAGGCAATGTATAAAGATGGAGGATTCCAGATGCATGCAAAGTCAGAGCACCATCTAAATGCAGTTGTTTCAGACACTGTCTTTAGAACAGTTAAAATGCCTTTATTTTATGACATGGTCATGTTAACCCCAAATGTACACATTTAGCATCAATCCACCATCACTATGTGAAACAGAAGTGAGGAAGCAGTTTTGAAATGGGTTTCCCCCCATACAATAGGAGAGTTCCACTTGGACATAGCATTGTGGCCTGTAGGTAAGGTTTAAGAAATAAAACATCGAGCAGATGGTGTTATTTAGACCCCTGGGGCATTCTATATAGGTCAATGTGCACAAATATCCATATACATATCCTACATCTGTATACATACTCAAAAGAGCATATAATCACATTGCATGGATAAACAATAGACTGAAAATGCATACAAGAAACACTGGTCACAGCAAATTCAACAGTCAACTTAAACCCATTTTAACACTGCTTTCTCACTTCTGTTTGACCTAGTGATCAAGGGTTGATGCTGAAATGTGTACAAGTGTGTTTTTAGGGTTAACATGACCGTGTCATTAAAATAAAGGAATTTTAACTGTTCTAAAGAGAGTGTCTTGGATTTTATCTTGATTTCTTAGAGTACATCATACCTGTTGGATGGAGCCATAACAGCTGGAGTATAACAGCCATGCTCTTAACCCATATATATATATATATATATATATATATATATATATATATACATGAAGGGAGATGAAGCTAGAAGTAGATGTAAAATTTGTTAAATATAGCTAATTAAATATAGCTAAAGGAAGTGTCTTGGATTCTTTCTTTAAATTTCTAAGACTGCATGTATACTGTTTTTGAGTCCAGGAAGTACCCTTTTTTTCTATTTGTTTGATTCCACAAACATTAAGGTATGATGTGATGTCAATTGACATTACTGTAGATAGTATATGCCTGTGTTGATCAATATGTTACCTAAATTTCACAACAAAATCTTGTTTAGTACTAGTTCCATGAAAAAGTAAAGATGTAAATTAGTCAGACTAGCTGTTCTGTGGTGGTTGCATAGGCACAGTAAAGTTGCAGACACAGTTTCAAGATGGTAAAGCAAAAGAAAAAGAAATGTCGTTGTTGGTTACTTCTTTGTGTTACAGTTTTGCTTACTGTATTGATATGATACTTGCACACATGTGTAAAGCAGCCACAATAAATTGATTGTTCTCAGTTTACTTGAATGATGTAATGGGTGCTGATTATTTTTATGACAACTAACATTTGTCACCAAGTAGTAGTAGTAGGGGTGTGTGGCAAAACCACTGGATTCAGTGTGCATGAAGAAGAGAAATAAGTCCAGCCCTCATCTGTTTGTGTATTTACAACCTTATTTAAGTCTCATTAATTTTTTGATCTTGGAATCCTTTCTCCAGGAAATTATTGATTGTCATGTATATGACTTTGGTAGTTTGAACTCCAGTAATGTCAGGAAATGGGAAAATTGACAGTGCCAAATAGTGTTGCTCCTGCTAAGTATGTTACACCTAGGTTTTAAGGGAATGTCAAAAAACAAGGGCATGTCCATCAAAATTGGTTGGTTAGTTAGTGTCAAGTCATTTGTAACTTTTTTCACATGACCAGCTGTTGGGTACAAAGCTAATGTGGCATTTAAGCACATAATGAAGACATTAAAACACTGTCTTTTAGGTGGCCCCCCTAATTTATTTGTTGTACCCACCTGTGCCCCCCACCTCAAAAATAGTCTGGACCTGCCCCTGCTTCTTTCCTGGCTTGGTTTCATGTGGGCAGGGACAATATGTGGGCTCATGATGTCATGGGCCCACAGTTGGGAAAGACCCCGCCCCTCTAACGCTACAAAATAAAATCACAGAGCAGTTCATCAGAGTACAGTCTGTTGTAAGCTGGTGTCACTGCCTTTATTGAAAGTTAACAGTCAGTTAACAATGTTTTTCTGTTCATTGTGAGGTAAATTTTCCAAATCTTTCAGCCACAGTGAACTATGGATCATTTAAAGCATCATAACAGAGATTTGAGGCAGAAAATGGACTTTGTCTGTTCTCTGGCACAGAGCCTGGCAGCTGCACTCTGATCATAAAATCAACATTCAGATTGTTACTTTTTAAAAATCTGAGAGGATCTTATCTCTCCTGAGTGGGCGTGGCTTTATTTCATTCAACAGACATGCCCACACCACCCTGAAACAGATTTTACTGCCTCATTTTTCATGATTTTGAAGCTTAATTTTATAAACTTGGAGATGTTTTATTTAACTGAAATTTGACCTGGGGTTCATAACACAGAAACTTGTCATACAACAAAGCTAAATATAGATTTATTTTCACTTTACAGGGTCTTTAAATCAATGGTCTTCAAGTCACGTTACCTTATAGAATCACAACAAATCGCTCCCTGTTGAGTTTTGCTGTCCACCATTGCATCGCTTTAGCACGCGTGAGCTTAAAAAATACTTTTTTAATACCAAGGTAACCGTTTAAAATTTTAATTTTTTTATTCCAAAAAGAAACTTAACTTCAATGTATTCATTATTATTAGTTTTTCCAAAGCAAAAAATAAATTTGAAAGACAGTGATAAGTTCACTTTGTGTCAATGTTAATTTTTATCTTGGGTGCAGAAATATATTTGATTTGATGATCCATCAAAAATTTAGATACAACCAAATACAAAAATGTTGCTTAAGCAAAACAAAAAATGTTATCTGTAACAAGTTAGAGTGATTTTTAAGTTGATTCAATTTTTGATTCATTTTTTCAGTCCATGCCATAGTTTATGAACTTCTTTTCAGTAGCTCTACATAATAAGGGAGACAAAGGAATTTGTATACAGTTGTATATGTTTGACCTGCTGTGAGGGGCCGGTTCAAGCCAAAAATGTCAGTACCAAATTTTCTCCCCAGTCTAACCCTGCTTGTTGGAAATTGTTCTCTGCCATTATGCCTATTTCTAGTCCTTGCCCAACTGTAGTGAATTTGTAGTGTCCATGTAAATATTCTTTCACTTGGCTATCAACCACCTCTGGTGCTCCAAAGTAATCAAATGCCCCCCAAATGAGACTATACAGTACCAAAACAAATGTATTTTGCAAGATCTGGAAATACTATGTCACGTTATTAATATTCAGGAAACACATACCATAGGATGACTGTGAATATTTCTGACTCTATTTATCTGACTGCCCTAAAACCATAGATACACGTCAACAAAGCATCATAGATGTCCTGACGATGACCCCTAGTGGACAGTGTATGCAACTCTTCTGTTATTTTCTAACAGTAAAAGAACAATAACACCACAACAATACTATATGTGTAAATCCCTGCTCTTAAGTTTAGCTGCCTGAATCTGGTGCCAAATCATACTTTTGTGTCCTGTACCCACAAAACCTGTCTTCTGCACAGGTGTTTCTATCAAATTCTTCCTTGCCATAATATTAAATAAATCTTTGCCTCTACACTAAAGAGAACATTTCTTTGTTGAAAGAGGAGCAAAGAACCACACTTAAAGGTTCCCCCTCCTCCAGTTACCTTCCAATAAATAATTTGAAAAGTCCTACCCTTCCAAAACACTTTGTATGGGAGGTTTCCCAGATGACTGTGAAATATATCCCATGCAATGTATACATGAAACAGTCTATCTGGCATGTCAGTTTACAACCTGCAGTTCCTTCCACCTTGGTGGTCGTACATCCATACTAAACTGCACTGCAACTGGCTGCACTCTCTCAACCCTATCTTTATAACATTTACTCCAAATCTTTCTATGCCATGTGAATAAATAATATGTATCTTCTCTAGTTTATTTACTGTTGTTCCCTAAATTCCCTCTAACAACATCTCTCGGTCCCTATTACTGTCTCCCACTCCTCATTTTCTCATCATCCTTCAGTTACTCCACCTTTCAGAATGATCACGACAACCTAACAGAAGAATTTACACCTACTAGGAGGTAGGTGTAATATTTAAGTTGTAACTTAGGCCGAACTTTCATTCAAATTTGGCCATTTCAACTGCAAATGCATAGCCAGTGTAACCCATAGCAGGGGCGCTACTAATGACCACACAACGTATCGAGTTTGTCATTTCAATTCTTCCCCGAACATGCGGTCCTACAAGTTCCTAATTATACAGTCTGATATCCTGCTAAGTCTAAACTTGTTTGTATGGTTTCAGGTTATAGAAGACTGGAAGTATGTTGCCATGGTGATTGACCGTCTTTTCCTGTGGATCTTCATTCTGGTCAGTGTGGTGGGAACTCTTGGGCTCTTCTTGCAGCCCCTGTTTCAAAGCTACAGCACTGCCACTGCTGACATAGAGTAAGTGCAGAAAATATTATATATATATATATATATATATATATATATATATATATAGTATATAATGAATTAACTGCAGCTATCATATCTATCATGTATACTTTTTCTATAACTGAGGATGAACAGTTACTGTGACCAAAACACAGCACATTTTTTTATAGCTGCTCAGTAGAAAATTTTGCTTATTAAAGGTCATTAAGTTGATTTTTTTAACCTTTTTGTGCCATAGGTATGGGGACTTTTAGGACTTTCCTGACATGAGGAAGAAAGAAGTTGTATGAATGCCATCAGAAACTTAATTAGTTGGAAATATCAATCTATAATCATTCATCACAGCCAGTTATATAGTTATGTAGTTGTGTAGCAATGAAAACTGACTAAGAACAAAATAATGGAGTACTTTTGACTGCATGACTTTTTCATGTACTTGGCCTGAAATACAAGCCTTGTTTTCAAGACAGCATCTATCTTCACAATCTTTAATAGACAACGAGAAGGGTGGATATTGTTACATAGCTTTCCTTTGTATTTTTCCTGCTTGGTTTTTCTTGTTACCCTCTTAACCATATCATATCACAACTGTAGTTGTTACATGGAGAATTAGCAATAAATATGACACTGTACTGTATTTTATTGTGTTTATCAAATTATATCATCCTTTATTTGGGTTTCTGTTTCCCTCACTCACATGTTGCCCTTTTTCTCCTACACATCTGCTTTGCCTTGGAAAATATGCTACTTGCCTGTACATATGGTATTGCTTTGTTTAAGGAGCATTCCTTTTATTGCCTTTTCAAACCAATTTTTGGCACTTATCACTTTCAAGTAACATGTAAAAAACAGTCTGTTCATCTATATTCAAAATAAAACCACTAGATCAATGTCATGTGTTTTCAGTTCAAGGGGATTCTGAAATTTACAGTGCAGAAAACTAAATATCTAACAGATGCTTTGGACTGTGAGGGTGCAGTGCTGCGTGATGTCTAACAGTCAACACAATGTCTGACTGCAAGACTGCAGAGATGGGGACTTGAGTCCGCAACTTGAATGATACTCAACCTTCTCTGGTGAAGGTCTGTCTGAGTGAGGATAAGAAATGTTCATGAAACCTGCTGCAGTTTTTATTTCAATTGGAATAAATAGCTCATTAACAGTAAGTGTTTTATTGTCAGATTTATGGTCAGCTCTCCTTATGTCTTACTCCATGTGTCTCGTTCTCTATTACTCCTCGTGCCTCCCTTTTGATGGATTTTGCTTTTAGTAAGTTTTGTTTTGTGGCTTTTTCCCTTGTGGATCCTCATTTGTTTTTTTTCACTGTGTTGGACTTTAGATATTTTGGGGTTTTGCCAGCTTTTGTTTGTTTACTTAAATCATTTTTGAGTTATCTGCACTTGGGTCCTCATTTGAGGGTTTTTTTTTTTTTTTTTGCAATCTTGACAGAAATCAGCAGGTCAGACCAGGCCATGTATTTCATCTCAATTATGTTGTTTTTGGTAAACTATGCATACGGTAATGCTGAGTGGCTAGTAACCATTGGCCACAGTGGCTGGTGTGCAAGAAAGTTAATGTCAAGCCCTAGTCACACAGTATGTATCGTGCACGCCATGGTCAGGTGGCTAAAGACATAACATTTTGTACACTATTTTCAACATTATTTTATGTTCTGTGTTCTGGACCCAAGGAAGAGTAGCTGCGGCCATGTGCCAATGTTAATGAGGATGCCAAACAATAAACTAGAAACAGTGGTCTAAGCAGAATGAATATCAGAAGTAGATCATAGCACGCTTATTACAACCATAGGAGACTTGAGACTTGACTTGGACTGCAGCTTAAAGACTTCAGGCTTGACTTGAATTGACTGTGTGTGCATTTTTGGTAATTGGTTAACTGTTGATCGAATAGAGCTCCACAAGTAATAGTGAACTAGTAACATACAGTTTATCTGCATGGTTTATTTTTACCATATTTATATCACTGAAATATTCTCTGTGTATATTTAGATTAGATCTCCGTTGTTTTCAGCAACTCACAATTCCAATACGGCAATTGTGTTTTTTATATGCCTTACTCTGCTTGTAATTTATTTTATTCATTCTATTCATTTTCTGTTCGTATACATTAAAGTATTTAAGACAGTCTAAAATTTAAAAATGTTCCCCCTTTCAGTTATCCTGCCTCTTTTGATATCTTATTTGCCCTTTAAAGGTTACACATTGCTCTTGCACAAATCTATATATCTTTCTTTTTTTTTCTTTTTTTTTAGCATTTATAGATTATATGTTCATACTTTATTTTTACTCAAGTAAAATTTTACCTAAAATGAAAAGTTCTGGCAAACTAATCTATTCAAGTAAAAGCATTTGATTTAAAATTTACTTAAAGTACTGAGTAGCTATTGAGGAGTTGTGGGGGTAAAATATGATCTTTCCTTACTGGCAAGAAGAACAAAAGAATAGATCCTTAACCAGGTTGTTCCAGTAAAGTCTTACCTCTATACTAGGATATACAGCAAAATTATCAGTGTTAATTCAACTCATGTAGAGGAAAATGGAAAACTAAGAAGTCAAGGTCTGCACTACATACAGTTAAACTACTCTTTTGAAAGTGTTCAACATTTTACAGCAGTGGTTCTCAACTGGTGGGTTCGGACCCAAAAGTGGGTCACGAAGCCCTTTTCAGTGGGTCGCAGCTGTATGCCGGTGAAAAATTGAGCCAAATTTTCAGTGAGACTCTTAAATGTTATTTATTTTTTTAAAATCCCGCTTCATGGTTTTGTTACATCTTTTGTACTGTCTTAGGTCCAAACTCTGCTACTTTTTATTAAACATATCTGACTGACCAAAAAATCTCCAAAATTTAGGTCGCAATTCTCTTTAAAGAGTTGCTGGTGGGTCCCTTTGCTCAACCAATTGAGAACCACTGTTTTATTGTATGACAGAGATGCCATAACTTTTGAAAATCTGTGGGAAGGTGGGACAACTTCACTCATGGTATAAACATGTCTTGCATAAAAAAAAGCAACAATCAACCAGAAACATGGCCAAAAGAACCCTAGCAGGGATCACTGTACAACAGGTAACATCTAAAAACTGCATGATGTGGAACTCCGCTCACACATCCCCCAAGATTTGAAATGGCAGTGGGCAGAGATCAGTTGACTCTTTACAGAGCTGAACCAACATTTGTGGATCAACACTGTCACTGTTTCACTCACAATGGAGTTAAAATTATCCTTTGAGGTTTAAACCAACTCTGTAATGTTGAAGGTGAACCCTCAGAAATCAACACTCCCGTTTTTGCTGTGTGTAACAGCCGTTTTGGGATGTGATGTGGAATCATTCTTGCTATATGTGTTACTGTGTAGTCAACAGAGGTGGAAAAAGAACAAGAGTATTGTACTCTAGTAAAAGTACAGTTACTCTGATAAAACTTACTTAAGTAGAAGTGCTGATTTCAAAATGTACTCAAAAAAGTACAGCTACTTAAAAATATTACTCAATTACAGTAATTTGAGTAGATGTAGTTAGTTACCTTCCACCCCTGTGTGATTAACACCTGCATTTAAACCTCCTTTGTCAGTTTTTATTGTGCATACTATTAACCATTCTCCCTGACAGCTTCTTGTGGCAAATGGCCACCTCTACTTCTGCACACTTGCAGCATGCAAGGGTGGATAAAAATAAAAGCTATAAAGATTTCATAACTCAAGGTTAAATAAAAGCACTTTTCTTTGGGTCTTAGAGTATGGTGCAGATATGCGGGTGTAAATAATTTAGTATGGTGTGAAAGTTCTAGTGAGAGAAAGATATTTTTATGTTGAACTTGTGCACTGTACCAATAATTTGTGCACTGTATGAAATGAAAACATGGAAGGAGGAATGAAGTGTGACAGATACCAAAATACGGAGATATGGGTGTAGAGAACATGGTTTGAGTAAAATAGGAGGATTGAGATTGGAAAGTATTGAAACTAGGACAGGGGTTGACTGAATAAAAAATATCTTTCATGAGAATTGAAAGATTACAAGGGGAGTGAAAATAGAGTGGCACTAATGGGTTGTGGACTGAGTGCTTCTAGTGTTTATAAAAACATGAATAAAATATTACCAAGAGAAGTGGAACAAGCCTTGACCATTTTGGAAAGTACCATCGACTCTAACCTAGTCCAAACCATTTCACTTTACTAATAAGGTAAGCAGAACACCTGCTAGCACAGAACTTTTCAGATATTTTATCCATATAACATGTAGCTTTTCATTCACTTATAACTTTATTTTTTACTAATAAGCCTATTTTATCAACTTAAATATGTGCTATATCCTCAACTGGAAACAAAGGTCAGGGTGGGTCTTGTCACAAATTTATTGATCATATTCATTAGATAGAGGTATCATAAAAGTATGCATGAAAGATGATTTAACAGACTTGGAGGGATTAAAACATATTTTGAACTTTGAACTTGAACTTTGACATTAGGGCCACATTATATTAGTTACATGAGACCTAAATAAGTTAAATAATATTGCACTGAGAATCTCTTAACTGACACAAGAAAACGATACAGGGCAGTCACCAGTGAAAGTTGATGACTGGGTCTGGCAGAAAGTAACCAGAATCAAATGAACTAAACCTGTCAGGGACCTTTTAAAGTAGCCATGGTCAATTAGCACAATGTGCAATTGTGGAAAAATAACAAATTAAGCAATTGGATCAATAAAACTCGTTGCTCCCTAGGAGAACACCCAGAGAGAATTTATGGTAACTTATTGTAACCCTACCTTTTATTTTGTGGGAAATAATACAAAGCTTCAAAAATCTGACTAGGCTAGGCTAGACTAGGGCTGTGTCAGACCAGTTTAAATTAGCTGACCAAATTGCTGGTGATTTTGAATCAATTTTCCTTTGGATCACACCAAACAAAAACATAGACTGCATAAATTGCATCAGTTATAATGTCTAGAACGTGACTAACCTTACCAGAGATGCCATTTCTGGCCTATAAGAACAACTAACTGCCACATGCCTAATGGCGCCACAAATTAGAATGGCCTTAGACATGCTATCGGGGTAAAAGGGAGTGTTTGTGCTTTGTTTAGAGATTAATGCTGTATCTAAAATACTAACAATTTAGCCGCAGATGGATCAGTCACCAAAGCCTTGAATGATGTAAAATCCCTTCCAAATAAAATGGCCAAAGACCAAAGTTAGAATAGTATTGGATTTTCCATTAGTTTTTATTTCTATTGTCTTTATATTTTCTGTTCGATTTCAGTTTAGTTTTTATTAGTTATTAATTCTTCATGAAAAGATGTCAAGGCTGAGTGACCATCATACATTTTAAAAAACATATTAAAACAGACTACTGTTTACTTATCATTTTATTTACTTAATGATGTTTGAATATGACTCTAGACATAAAACTACCACTGTGTGAAGGCCTAACCAATAAGATCAGGCAACTTTACACGTCCCTGACTTGGGTGTAGGTGCCAGTCAGTATGGCTGTGTCAAAGACTAAAACTAAGGATATTGTGTCTCAATTTTTATGTTGTTTTGGTTAGTTTTGTAAGCACACTATAAAGTTATAGTTAGTTTTAGTTTTTTGATGAAGCGTAGTTTTTATTTAGTTTCAGTTAACTAAAATAACATTACCGAAGACTCAGACATAGATAATATGTTTAATGATTGGCTAAACTATCACTTTGGGCAGTGGAAGGATCTGATCACCTTGATATTAATTTCCTTAGTCACAGTGGTGGCCTATTTAGCCTTATGCTGGTGTTGTTGTATCCCATGTGTTCACACACTGGCCGAGAGGTGTATCACTGCTGCCCTAGAAAGACAGCCTAAAACTTACCAGATGGCCACAATGGCCCCTGAGACCATTTCACTTACCTCTTCTCCCACAGATTCACCATGAGACAAAGAAGAAAAATGTCGACACATATCCATATACACATGACCCCAAATGTTATGTTCCACAACGCGTGTGCATGATTAATGCTTGCACCCACGCAATTGCATACATATAAGTTTGCACGACAAAGTTATGCAAAAAGGAGGAATTGTAAAATACTGCTAAGGTTAACACACAATGCATTGATGAAGCAGTGTCTTTGCCTAGAAATAATGGTCACAAGGATCCAGACAGTTTGGTCAGTATGTTTGATAAACAGGAAAAGGCATGACACAGAAGGTCACACATGCTTACATCAACATACACATAGTATTTTGTCACATATAGTCATATTTATACTATTTTCAGTAGCTTTGTTAGAGTGTCTTTCTGCTCCCAAGAAGGAGAGCAATAGGGAAAGAATGTTCTGAATGGGTTCCTCCCACTGAAGATAAATGTTGCACACACCCGGAAATCTGTCTGTTTTCTTGATCCTGCATGATGAGAGAAAGAGCTCGGCCGAGTATACCTTTTAATGTTGTCTTTGGAATAAAGTTTGAGTCTGGAACTGAACTTAATCCTCTCTTGTCCTTCTGTCCAGCAAAAGAACAAAAACATTTAATTTTACCCAATCTCAATTTCACAGTAAAACAGGGTAAAATAAAAAGGATCAATGCATGTCCAATAAAAGCTTCAGGACTCCTGACACCATTTTTTTTTTTTTTACAGACTTGTAGTCGGGACCCACTGAAAACTACTTCATGACCCACTTTCAGGTCCCAACCCACCAGTTGAGAACCACTGCTCTAGACCTTTACATCTGAGCAAGGACCAAATCTGAGGATCTGCTCGAATTATTTGCACAGACTTTTGACCTTCAAATATCTGTAAGGTAAATGTCTAGGGAACTGCCTTGGTTTATTTCAGTAGGATTTGGCCAAATTTGTAATAAATGGAAGTTTTCGTAAAGACCAGCTTCTTTTATGACATGATGAGAAATCGAAGTTTCTACGTAGTTTTTTTTTTTTTTTAGGTCCTGGCATTATACATATGCATATGTAACCAGACACACTATTAAAGACATATAAGGTCTAAATGAACCCTTGTGCCAGGGAAAGACCCCTACTTCAAATGTGTTGAGACAAAACAAATTAACAGGTTCAAGGAAAAGCTTGAGATTTTCAGTGAGTGTGTTGAGTAAAATGTGCCCCCATTCAAAGGATTCAACTAACGCAGTGATACTCAACACGCGGCTCTCGAGCCGCATGTGGCTCTTTAGTGACCAGTTGCGGCACTTTTAAGGCTTACTTTAAAAAATCTCACCGAAATCCTCTATTATTATATTATTATTATTATTATTATTCACTAGGAGGCAGTCATTGTGTTCACATAACTTGAGGTCTTATAACTTAACACAGTCAAACATATTCACTTACAAACACACACAAACGATAAATATCCCCTCACACACCCACACATAAACACACACTCACTACACAGACACACAGACACACACACACACACACACCCATTCACATGAGATGAGTTAAAATGACTATACATCTTCAGAAGTTCATTTGTTGTTGCATCGCTTAGCACTGATTATATCCTGAATACTGTGTCAGCACTCTTTTTCTGTGATTAAGTTCTGTCACACCAGTCTGATTTTATTTCAAAAAATAAAACAATTCAAAATGCATTCATTGTATTTGTCAAATTTAATAGATTGTTACATTGTTAAAATGGCATTTTATTTGGTAGACAGTGCTTATGACTTGTAAGCACTTGAAAATTTCAAGCCTATGACTTCGGACTTGACTCGACTTGTCTTGTTTTACTTGAGACTTGACTTGGACTTGCACGGCTTTACTTGAGACTTGACTTGAGCACATTGTCTCTTTTTATAGTCAAAAAGTTAAAGTATAAAAACAACAGTTCTTTTTTGCATTTTAACATACAACAATCATTTTATTTCTGCTTCAGAAATGTTTCTCCTTTCTCAAAGACAATCTGCTGTCCTGTCTTGTAGCTTAATCAGCAGAATGTTCTATAAAAGCACCTGAATCTGTATACAATAAACAAGATGCATGAACCATACCAATTCCTTTTACAACACTGTATTAAACAAATAAAACTTTGTGTTAGTTCAAGCTGCTTTGAACAATAAGTCTGAGTACAACTACTGACAATAATAATCATGGTGAGAGACCCTGCATGTATTTCTATCAGCTGATTTGTGGTAGGATTATTTTGTCTTTCTAAAAGGCAAAACTCTTATTAACTCTTATTTTGGTCAGAAATGTTGGTTTGTAGTGGGATCCTTCCTCCTTTTAGAGAGAAAAACCGTTCACTGGCTCTCCTACTAAAGTCAGGTATGTTTTAAACATATTTTCCATGAAGAACAGAGCCTGAGCATTTAGATAACTGTGTGTCTCTATGACCACCTCTCAGATCCAGCTGTTTTCATCAGTATTGTGATGAGGAACACTCACAGTTTATGTCAGAGTGCCCTGAAGGTTATTGTCCATAAAAGAAGAGTTCAGCTTAAAGTTTGCCACGGTATAATATGGAGTGCACTGCTACAGGAGTTTTAGGTGCTGCAGCAACCAGTGGTATTATAAGGAACTGTTCTCCCTGCAACAGAGGTGCTGATGAGGGGATGTGTGAAGGAGAACAGCTTCTTGGTATGGATGAAGATGATACCACATGCCTAGAAAAGACATCAGAATTAATATGTATCTTTAACTTAAAAGAAAGATGTTATGACTACACTGATCCTGATTAATCACTCCTCTTTATCAAAATCAAGTATAATAATATCAAAACAAACAGCAGCAGCCTTTTATTTTGGTGAAAATGAATGCAAACAAACTGCAGATAACCTGCAACAACTAGTCCCTGTTCACAAGTGGATCTGATGGGCACCAAAATCTACCCTAACATTTAACACATACTGTTGTTCAGAAATAATATTCTTTTTTGTATGTTTGATTAGATCCTCATTAATGTTTGCATTACAGCAGCTGTTTTTCCTGGGATTTACTCAGTTCTAATGTGACAATACAAAACATACTGATTGTCATCAAAACATACAGATTATTGTCAACATCTGATAGCCTCTTTTCTATCATTAAAAATGCTATAAATGTGATGATCTCCTTTGATCAGCTTCACCCTAAGCGACAGGGCTCAGTAAAGCTTTAAGACACTGTCATAACTGACGTAGCTCATTTATCAAACAATGTTTTTACTGTAAACATTTACCTGATCCAGACGGCTGCTTTAACAGGGACATGTGGTGCTTTTCTTTAGCAGCTGGCTTCACAGACTTATCAGTGTGTGTCCCATTTCTTGACTTTCTTAGGACTGCTTCGTATTCCCAGTCCCGTTTCTGACAGGCTGATATGACCGCATTAACTCAGCAAACATGAAAAAATTAGCATTAGCTGCATTAACCCGCTAGCCGAGCCTCACGCGGGTGAATCCGCTACAGAAGCCCTGCAGACAGCGCTCTCCTTTTCCACCTGCCTCCTGTTCAGTGAAAACCAGGCTGATCCAGACCCACCTCTGCTTTCTGTAGTTTCTCCATCAGGTCTCCATTCACAGCAATCTTGAAGAAGTTTCAGTCAGCCACTACTGGAGAATGTATACAGTCACAACTACCATCCAGTTCCCGTTTAAGTATGCGAGAAGAGACTAGTCTTGACTTTAACCAATAACTGAGCGATGGGCTAGCGGATCTAGTTTGAGCATGCTTATTGGCTCATCTGTACATCACTCATTTATATAGTAAATGTGCCATTGGTGAAACCTCGCCTTAAACCCACCTCCTCTGGGCTATTTGGAAATAGCCCAGATGAACAAAAGCATACAGAAAAGAGAAGAAAACACTGAATAAATGCAGATTTCTTTCTGTAGATGACTTGTAATACATTATAATCGCATATTGCTGGGTCTGTGTCATGTCTTCAACACATACACAAATTGATCTTTTTCATTCAAAAGGATTTTATTTTCTAATTCATACTCCATTGTTTAATATGTATATGGCTCAGGGGGGCTGTGCCCCAGTGCCCTCTATTGGCCAGCCGCCACTGCTTGAGACTTACTTCAGGCTTGCAAAACAATGACTTTCTCTCACCTCTGCCGATAGCACACCTCCATCACTGATCATGGGATGGTCATCCTTGCTGTGGTGACAGATTTGAACTTTTGAGGGACTGCCCAGTGTTCTGCTGTTCTTCATGGGAAAAGGTCGTCCGGGAACACGAGTGGTTGATACAACAGTCTGGGGTGGCTGGGGAGTGGTGGGGGGTCATAAACAGGGATTTTCTCTTCCCAAAAATGACTCATTAAGTGAAAAAAGACCAAAACTGACTTTGTCGAGGTTTTGGGAACATTTCGACATAACATTCATTGCCACTATTTATTTATACTTGAAGGTGAATGGCTAGCTAAAAGATTTGATACAGTTACCAAAGTCTTACTGGTAGCCATGGTTTAATATTGTCTATCTTTTAAATTTATTAACTACATTAAATTCCCAGATTCTTGAAGGAACCTGTTCATGCACTCAGCACATCTTTTAAATAATGTTTAATTCTCTTATGGAATATGTTTGTCACTGACCTTAGATGACCTCAGAAGAGGGAGGTGAAAAGGCAATTTGACATGTTGTCTCGGTTGTTGCTCTGTTGTTGAGGGAGGTGACTGAGGCCCCATCCACACGGAGATGAATTCAGGAGTATACGCAAAAAAATTTTGTTGTATCGCCGTTTCATCCACACAGAAATGGCGTTTTGGGTTACTGTAAACGACACTTTTTGAAAATGGGTCCCAGAGCGCTGAAATCCATAAACGACTACCGCTTCGGCTCCGTGTGGACGGCCAACTGCATCTTTCTGAAACGATTACGTCACACATAGCGTAGCTTTCTTAAGATGCCTGTGGGTCCGGCCAAAACAACAATGGTGGATAACAGGGTTGCAGAAGCTACTGAGCATATTCTGGCTTTTACAGCAAAATCTGATTCTCCTTTACCATGTAACGCATACACCGTATGTTCTTAAATCCAACGCGGAGAACAACCAGAAGGGCAACTAGAAGAAAGTTTGTGTCAAATTTTTTTTTTTTTTTTTTTATGTTTTTCTCTCTTTTGTTGCATTTCCGTGGCAGCGTTACAGCGCCATGTACAGGCTTGGCATAGTGGTTCAATGGTTCCATCCTTTCGCGGATATTTCCTGAAACAATCCCGACTTTACAGAAAACTTTTTCAAAACTCAATATATTGTTTCATCTCCGTGTGGATGGGGCCTGAGTGTATAGGCCTGAAAACAACAACTGCTCATGGATTCTCAAGTGGTGGAGACTTGGTTGGGTCCTTTTTACATGTCTCTTCAACACAGCCTAAAATAAAATAAACTTAAATCTACAAAACATCTACAGTATATCCTTGTGCAATGGCTCATTTCTCAACCGAGCCAATGCTTTCAAACTTAATATTAATGGTAAAATGAAAAGTATTCAAATGGCTCTAAATTGATTTTACAACTATTTCATTATAATAAACGACTTAATTGGCCTGCAGGTCCTGAACATGGACTGGAGGCCTTGGTGGGATTGCAGACCTTTGTAGTTCAGGCAGCTTTTGTAGACTCTCTAGGACAATATGTCACAAATTTTAATATGTTGGCAGCCTTTAATAAATTAAAATGTTATTCTCTTATCAAAGTTGGCTCTGGATTCAGTTTTCCGGCTATGGCCCCGGGCAGTTCAGCAGAGAGGCCATTGAAGGGTCAGAGGCCATGGTATACTGCCCCAAAAGATCTTACTCACAAAACCTGAAAGTTGGAGTTCAAGGTAATACTGTTGGAAGGAAGATATTTAATGAGACAATTTAAAGCAAAACAAATTGAACAGTAACTTGCTAACGTTTACTAACAAGGGCCGAAAAATCAACTCAACTTGATGTCTTGAAGTTGTACTAATAGCCACAAACTTTTTCTATAATACAGGCCATTCAGAGCTGGCCAGAGGCATAAGCGACAGAGGTGGCTGCTTAGGGCCCCACCACAACCAGAGGCCCCCCCAAGAGCGAGGAAGTGAATGTTCACAAGCAGCTCAGAAGCAAACAGCCAGCCAGGTTGTAAACAATGGGGATGAGGTGCGTGCAGTAAAAGTCAGGAAGAAACAGTGTCCCGCCTCAGATTTAATAGTTTTAGTTCATGTTTTAAATTATGAGATTCGTACTTGCTCTTTTTTTGGCTTGTTTCTTAAAAGTGTTCATTAAAATGAATGTTAACGTAATATTCTTGAACGTACCACACAAGAGTCAAACAGCATCTCTGCACAGCAGTGTTACAGGTATGCTAAACACAGACTACAGTCCTATCAAACTCGTGGTTTCCTGGAGTTTCTGTTGTTGGAAAATTACTCCATGCACAGTTCTGTCTTCTTTTTTGACAGGGAGAAAGGACATAAAGAGGATAAAAGTTAGCAGACTCATCATGCCCCCATGCACACATACAGCCTCTTCAGACTGCAGGGATTAAAGAGCTGAAAAGTAAATACTTACTATAGACAACAAACTGGCTGTTACTGAAATAGGGTTTATGGTTGAAGCAAAAAACATGTAAAATTAAAGCTGCAAACAGCATTGGACGGGTCCTCGGTCTGTCACACGTCCCTCATGCCCGTTTGACCTCCACTTTGAGGGTTTCATCCCTTTTTGACCCTTTGACCTGCTCAAAGTTAGACTGAGGTGTGTCCCTGCAGCTCTGTCAGGAGCCTCAGACTTTATAATGGGTGTGTATTATGCATTCCATTTTATCGCCTTCAGTGAGTCACATGACCAGCTGCACTGAACTGACATTCAGTGACATCATCACCAGCTGCTTTGAGCTGTCAATCAGTGAGTGACATCAACTGTCCTCATCCAGAGTGAAAATTTTTTTAAACCTCTCCTCACAGTAAGCTGCACGGTAAGCTTATTGTAATGTTCAAAAAACCTGCATCTGTAAGACACACAAACACACACTCATGCGCGCTTCGTGCACTAACACACACACAAATGCACCATCTCTCCCATTCACTTCATATGGGATATATGTGTGGCTGTCTTTGGCGACATCAGTCGCCAAAGACAAATGGGCTGCTTTATTGGAACAGCTCCATGTGTGTGTGTGATCAGAGCTAATTAAGGGGCTTCCCCTGGTTGCCATGGGAACTAATGCCTGCATTCCGGGTGCTTTCATCTGTCAATCAGTGGATGACATCATCACTAACTGCTCTCTCGATCAGGAGTGAAATTGACTGAAATCTTTTTGAATCTCACCTCACAGATGCCACAATTTTGACCAAATCTCTCTAAAATAAGATATTTTTCTAGTAAATCTTGTCAGGAATCCATCCATGTAATTGTTAAAGCTGTAGGACCTTTGGTTTTTTGTGTAGAGGCCCAACTGCCACAGGTTGTGTGGAGCTTTATTTTCTGCCCCCCATTCATTTGAATGGGAGCAGCAGGGAGGGCTTCTTTGGGGTCGACCAACTTTGAGGGCTTGTAATTCGGAAACCGTTTGAGAAACAACAAATTCCATCAGAGCTTTTGATCAGCATGGCCTAGTGTGTCTTCTCTGTGAGGTTCAAGCTGATTCGATTTGTGGCCTCGGAGCCTTTACATTTTGTTCGGAGCCCTTTTTTCCTGTAAAATTTTATTTTGAAAGGCAAATTGCCGGCTTCCTGTTTGAGATAGGTTAGGGGTGTCAGTGCATGATTTGTGGGTCTCGATGAGACGAGCGTTTCAACGTTGGTTTGATCTCTCTACGACATTCCTACTGGCTGTGAGGGCCGTTTTAGTGTGCCTAGGTGGCGCTAGAGAGCACATTTTGGCATGTTTGTGGTTAATTTTTTCATTTTATCAAATTTTTTAACCGATTCTGAGGTGTGCGCAAATTTTGGTGAGTTTTTGAGTGTGTTTAGGGGGTCAAATTAAGGTTCAAAGAGACGAGGGAATAATAATAAGAAGAAAGAAACGGACCAGATACAATAGGGTCCTTGCCCGAAGTGCAAGGACCCCTTCTAGCTCCTGCTAGAAGGGGTCCTCGGACCCTAACTAGAGAAATTGCATTTCCTTGCAGCAAATGTGTTGAAATGCTGAGGCTGAATGCAGAAAAAGAGAAAATGTGAAATAAAACTGCTAAAAGCAGTGAAACAAAGCTGAAAATAACTAGAGAATGCAATTTCTGAAGAAATTGCGCTGTGAATGCTGATTTGCTGAACGGCTGCGCCGAACTGCTAATGCTGACTTGACAAACACCCTGAAAGAAGCTAAATAATTTCTTGAACGGCTGCGCCAAACTGCTAATGCTGGTTTGAAAGATCCCTGAAAGAAGCTAAATGAATTCTTGAACGGCTGCGCCAGACTGCTAATGCTGGATTGGAAGGATCCCTGAATGACGCTAAATGAATTCTTGAATGGCTGTGCCGAACAGCTAATGTTGGGTTGAAAAACTCCCTGAATGAAGCTAAATGAATTCTTGAATGGCTGACACTAATGGTGGGTTTGAAAAATCTGAGAATGAACCTAAAGGTTATCTTGAATGGCTGGCACTGAACAGTTAAAGTGGGTATGAATAATTGTAGAGTGAAGCTCAATGTAATCTTGAATGGCTGATGCCAAACTGCTAAGAATGGGTATGAAACATCTCAGAAAGAAGCTAAATGTCATTTTGAATGGCTAATGCCAAATTGCTAATAGTGGGAATGAAGTTTGTAGGGCAGAAGCTTATTGTAATGTTCAAAAAACCTGCATCTGTAACACACACACACAAACACATCCCTATGCGCGCTTTGCGCGCCAAGACACACACAAATGCACAATCTCTCCCATTCACTTCATATAGGATATATGTGTGGCTTTATGGGGGACTGTATGTGGATGAGAAGCCACCCACAGTGTCCCTCCAACCCGGTAAAGCAGTGTTACTCAACCAAAGAGCCAAACTGTAAAAAAAGAATACCTTTGCATGACCCACATTCTAAGTGGTGAAAATTGGCAAAAACAGCTTCAAGGAACAATGACAATAAGTCAAAGGTAGCAAAAATGGTCAAAAAGCAACAAAAATTAGTAAAAATGGGTGAAAATGGGAAGGAAAAGGGTCAGAAAGTAGTAAAAATAGGGAACAGGTGAATAAAAAATCAGTTACAGGTAGCAAAAAATGACTGAAATGGGCAAAAAGTGACTGAAATGGGCAAAAAGCAGTCAAAGAGTGGCAAAAATGGTCAAAAATGAGGTATCAAGTGTTATTTAATAACAAAATGTAAATTAGGTGGGTGAAAATGGGGGGATATAATTGAAAAAGGGTAATAATGGATGACATGATTAAAAAAATGGGTAAAAAGTTGCAAAAAAAAGTGTCAAAATGGGTAAAATGTAGATATAAAAGTGTTTTTTATCGGCAAAAGGTGGAAATTGGGAATGGAATGGGAAATGGAATGGAATGAATGAATGGGAAAAAAGTAGGAAAAAAAGTGTTAGTTATTGACAAACGTTGCTTAAATGGATGAAAAGTGGCAGGAAATTGTGAGAAATGGCAAAAAGCTGACCTTTTTTAAGGTTTTCTGGGGGAATAACATTTAAAACGAAGACATGTTAGTGCCACACATACTCACAAAAGAGCCACATGTGGCTCCAGAGCCACAGGTTGACTATCACTGTGTTAAAGCATTGTTTAAATGGGCTGCTTGATTGGAACAGCTCCATGTGTGTGCATGATGAGAACTCATTGAGGGCTTTATGTGTGTTAATCAGCGATGACATCATCATCAGTGATCACAGAGAGCAGTTCCATCTGTGAGAAATGAGGAGTTAGAATTGGATCTACAGTGGAAAAAGTATGACAGGTCCATCCTCCTCACTTTTAGTGACTAGGCTCCACCCAGCCCTCTGTGTCTGCCTGGTTGCCATGGTAATTAATGCCTGCATGGTCACGCCTCACTGGTCACATGAAGCACACATGCACACTAATATCAGTTAGACCTGTTAGAACTGAAAGCTTTTTTGGGTGATTTTGCTTGTGAAAACAGTCTCTTTCTCCTCTCCGTATGCGAAAACTGTACATGCTATCATCAAACAGATTTCGCCGTGAGCATCTGCAGGCTTGGAACTAGCAGTGATGTTATTTTGGTGTTGATTGTGCAAGAAATGAAGCCAGGGGGGCGATCTAAAAACAGGCATCTTTTTGGCATCTTTGGCAAAACCGCCCATTTCTGTAACATTGCAGCAGATGGAGCAGATGTCCGTTTTCTTGGGACAGTTGGTCCTCTCACGCCAAAAATGTGCATGATATGGCTTTGGTTCTTGGTTCCACAGTAGTAGGACAAAATTTCCTCCGTTTTGATATATTTTTTATGTGTGTGGTGTTAGATTTGTGTTGGCAATCACTGTTTATTCAACAAGGTACCTGGGTCCAATCACAGCAGCCTACACTCTGAGCTTAGAGCTCCACTGTCAACTGTCAGAAGGTCCTTCCCATTGAAATGAATGGGGTGAGAAGTGAGAGGTGAAAAATGGTGAAGTGACTTTGAAGGATCGCTGTGAAGAAACGATGAAAGATATGAAGGAGCTGAATCATTCTGAAATAGCTGAATGTCTTGTGAATATTTTAGAGGTTGAATGAAGTCTGTAAGTGAAAGTATGAATGAGTTTTAGGGTTTTGAATGAAGGTTAAAAGATGTGTGAAATGTGGCAGTTGAAGCCTTTCTGAACATTCTACCCATTCATGTCTATGGTCCCAACTTTTTTGGAAATCGCTGAATATCTCAGAAAGTATGAGGAAGAAGTCTTAGAAAAGTCATAGCAGGATTGTCCTAATTAGGCTGAAGGTTTTGAAGTTTGAATGGTTGAAATCGGTTGAAATTTGCGGGAGGAGTAGCGCGGCGAAAAAGTGAGCGGAAGAAGATTAAGAATAATAAATATAAAGAATTTTTGTGCAGAATAACAATACCTGTGAATGCCTTCAACATTCACAGCAACTAGAGAATGCAATTTCTGAAGAAATTGCGCTGTGAATGCTGATTTGCTGAACGGCTGCGCCGAACTGCTAATGCTGAGCTGACAAACACCCTGAAAGAGGCTAAAAGAATTCTTGAATGGCTGACACCGTCCAGCTAATGCTGGGATGAAAAAATCCCTGAATGAAGCTAAATGAATTCTTGAATGGCTGCGCTGAACAGCTAATGCTGGTTAAGACGGATCCCTGAAAGATGCTCAGTAAATTCTTGAATGGCTGAAACTGAACTGCAAATGATGGATTTAAAAAATCTAAGAGTAATAGGTATGAATAATCGTAGAATGAAGCTCAATGGAATATTGAATGGCTGAAGCCAAACTACTAATGCAGAGGTAATAGTTTTCCCTGAAAGGGGCAAAATCTTATCTTAAATGGCTAATGCCACACTCTAATAGCGGGAATGAAGTTGCTAGGGCAGAAGCTTAGTGTAATGTTAAAAAACCAACATCGTAAAGAAAAGGAAAAAAGTTTTAATCAAGAAGGAATTAATTTGGAAAATGTAACTAAAAAATAATCCAATAAACCAGCTAAAGATATTGTTTGAAGGTCCAGGGCCAACTGCTATTGTTTCAATTGTAAAGTAGTTACCAACAGGGAGTTTTGATGTAGTGGCTGTCAAAAACTTGTTGTAAAGAATTCTAACCTGATTAAACATTAAGTGATGATAAATGTCTTTAAAAGAGCTAAATTGAGAGAGGAAAATTAATCCAGGTTAAATTATAAGCTAGAATTGGATCTACAGTGGAAAAAGCTTGACAGGTTCATCCTCCTCACTGTAATTGCCTGGGCTCAGCTCTGCCCTCTGTCTCTGCCTGGTTGCCATGGTAATTAATGCCTGCATGGTCACAGACAGCCTGTGTGCGCAGTAATATCAGCTACACCTGTGAGCAGAGAGCAGCTGCGGGTGATTTTGCTTGTGAACACAGTCTCTTTCCCCTCTCTGTGTGTGAAAACCATACATGCTATTATCAAACGGATTTCAGCATGAGCATCTGCAGGCTTAGAACTATCAGTGATGTTATTTTGGTGTTGATTGTGCGAGAAATGAGGCCAGGGGGGGCGATCTAAAAACAGGCATCTTTTTGACTCGGACAGCAAATCCATCCGATTCTGTACCATTGCAGCAGATGGAGCAGATGTCCGCTTTCTTGGGACGGTTGGTCCTCTCACGCCAAAAGTGTGCATGATATGGTTTTGGTTCTTGGGTTGACAGAAGCAGGACAAGATTTTCTCCGTTTTGATATATTTTTTATGTGTGTGGTGTTCGATTTGTGGCGTCAGTGAGAATTTGTTCAGCAAGGTCTTGTGTCTCGTTCTGCTGCTTCTCAGCTCTAGTGCACTGTAACATTCCAAGGAGCTCTCCTATTGAAATGAATGGGATGAGTTGTGAGAGGAGAAAAATGGTCAAGACACTTTGAAGGATTGCTATGAAGAAACAATGAAAGATATGAAGGAGCTGAATCAATCTGAACTAGCTGATGAGTTTTTGAACATTATAGAGTTTAAATGATGTTTCTAAGTGAAAGTATGAATGAGTTATAAAGGCTTGAAGGAGGAAGAGAAAATGTGAGAATTTGTGAGTTGAAGTCAGAGTTCCCATTCATTTCAGATGGTCCCAACTTTTTTGGAAATGGCTGAATATCTCTGAAAGTATGAGGCAGAGGTCTTAGAAAAGTCATAGCAGGATTGTCCTAATTAGGCTGAAGGTTTTGAAGTTTGAATGGTTAAAATCGGTTGAAATTTGTGGGAGAAGAAGCGCGGCGAAGGTTTTGCTCAACCTTTGGAGGAGGAATAGCGGTGTAATACTAGAGAATGCAATTTCTGAAGAAACTGCGCTGTGAATGCTGATTTGCTGAACGGCTGCGCCGAACTGCTAATGCTGAGCTGACAAACACCCTGAAAGAGGCTAAAAGAATTCTTGAATGGCTGACACCGTCCAGCTAATGCTGGGATGAAAAAATCCCTGAATGAAGCTAAATGAATTCTTGAATGGCTGCGCTGAACAGCTAATGTTGGTTAAGACGGATCCCTGAAAGATGCTCAGTAAATTCTTGAATGGCTGAAACTGAACTGCAAATGATGGATTTAAAAAATCTAAGAGTAATAGGTATGAATAATCGTAGAATGAAGCTCAATGGAATATTGAATGGCTGAAGCCAAACTACTAATGCAGAGGTAATAGTTTTCCCTGAAAGGGGCAAAATCTTATCTTAAATGGCTAATGCCACACTCTAATAGCGGGAATGAAGTTGCTAGGGCAGAAGCTTAGTGTAATGTTAAAAAACCAACATCGTAAAGAAAAGGAAAAAAGTTTTAATCAAGAAGGAATTAATTTGGAAAATGTAACTAAAAAATAATCCAATAAACCAGCTAAAGATATTGTTTGAAGGTCCAGGGCCAACTGCTATTGTTTCAATTGTAAAGTAGTTACCAACAGGGAGTTTTGATGTAGTGGCTGTCAAAAACTTGTTGTAAAGAATTCTAACCTGATTAAACATTAAGTGATGATAAATGTCTTTAAAAGAGCTAAATTGAGAGAGGAAAATTAATCCAGGTTAAATTATAAGCTAGAATTGGATCTACAGTGGAAAAAGCTTGACAGGTTCATCCTCCTCACTGTAATTGCCTGGGCTCAGCTCTGCCCTCTGTCTCTGCCTGGTTGCCATGGTAATTAATGCCTGCATGGTCACAGACAGCCTGTGTGCGCAGTAATATCAGCTACACCTGTGAGCAGAGAGCAGCTGCGGGTGATTTTGCTTGTGAACACAGTCTCTTTCCCCTCTCTGTGTGTGAAAACCATACATGCTATTATCAAACGGATTTCAGCATGAGCATCTTCAGGCTTAGAACTATCAGTGATGTTATTTTGGTGTTGATTGTGCGAGAAATGAGGCCAGGGGGGGCGATCTAAAAACAGGCATCTTTTTGACTCGGACAGCAAATCCATCCGATTCTGTACCATTGCAGCAGATGGAGCAGATGTCCGCTTTCTTGGGACGGTTGGTCCTCTCACGCCAAAAGTGTGCATGATATGGTTTTGGTTCTTGGGTTGACAGAAGCAGGACAAGATTTTCTCCGTTTTGATATATTTTTTATGTGTGTGGTGTTCGATTTGTGGCGTCAGTGAGAATTTGTTCAGCAAGGTCTTGTGTCTCGTTCTGCTGCTTCTCAGCTCTAGTGCACTGTAACATTCCAAGGAGCTCTCCTATTGAAATGAATGGGATGAGTTGTGAGAGGAGAAAAATGGTCAAGACACTTTGAAGGATTGCTATGAAGAAACAATGAAAGATATGAAGGAGCTGAATCAATCTGAACTAGCTGATGAGTTTTTGAACATTATAGAGTTTAAATGATGTTTCTAAGTGAAAGTATGAATGAGTTATAAAGGCTTGAAGGAGGAAGAGAAAATGTGAGAATTTGTGAGTTGAAGTCAGAGTTCCCATTCATTTCAGATGGTCCCAACTTTTTTGGAAATGGCTGAATATCTCTGAAAGTATGAGGCAGAGGTCTTAGAAAAGTCATAGCAGGATTGTCCTAATTAGGCTGAAGGTTTTGAAGTTTGAATGGTTAAAATCGGTTGAAATTTGTGGGAGAAGAAGCGCGGCGAAGGTTTTGCTCAACCTTTGGAGGAGGAATAGCGGTGTAATACTAGAGAATGCAATTTCTGAAGAAACTGCGCTGTGAATGCTGATTTGCTGAACGGCTGCGCCGAACTGCTAATGCTGAGCTGACAAACACCCTGAAAGAGGCTAAAAGAATTCTTGAATGGCTGACACCGTCCAGCTAATGCTGGGATGAAAAAATCCCTGAATGAAGCTGAATGAATTCTTGAATGGCTGCGCTGAACAGCTAATGCTGGTTAAGACGGATCCCGAAAGGAGCAAAATCTTATCTTAAATGGCTAATGCCACACTCTAATAGCGGGAATGAAGTTGCTAGGTCAGAAGCTTAGTGTAATGTTAAAAAAAAACCCAACATCGTAAAGAAAAGGAAAAAAGTTTTAATAAAGCAGGAATTAATTTGGAAAATGTAACTAAAAAATAATCCAATAAACCAGCTAAAGATATTGTTTGAAGGTCCAGGGCCAACTGCTATTGTTTCAATTGTAAAGTAGTTACCAACAGGGAGTTTTGATGTAGTGGCTGTCAAAAACTTGTCGTAAAGAATTCTAACCTGATTAAACATTAAGTGATGAGAAATGTCTTTAAAAGAGCTAAATTGAGAGAGGAAAAGTAATCCAGGTTAAATTATATGTTAGAATTGGATCTACAGTGGAAAAAGCTTGACAGGTTCATCCTCCTCACTGTAATTGCCTGGGCTCAGCTCTGCCCTCTGTCTCTGCCTGGTTGCCATGGTAATTAATGCCTGCATGGTCACAGACAGCCTCTGTGCGCAGTAATATCAGCTACACCTGTGAGCAGAGAGCAGCTGTGGGTGATTTTGCTTGTGAACACAGTCTCTTTCCCCTCTCTGTGTGTGAAAACCGTACATGCTATCATCAAACGGATTTCAGCATGAGCATCTGCAGGCTTAGAACTATCAGTGATGTTATTTTGGTGTTGATTGTGCGAGAAATGAGGCCAGGGTGGCGAGCTAAAAACGGGCATCTTTTTGACTCGGACAGCAAATCCATCCGATTCTGTAACATTGCAGCAGATGGAGCAGATGTCCACTTTCTTGGGACGGTTGGTCCTCTCACGCCAAAAGTGTGCATGATATGGTTTTGGTTCTTGGGTTGACAGAAGCAGGACAAGATTTTCTCCGTTTTGATATATTTTTTATGTGTATGGTGTTTGATTTGTGGTGTCAGTGAGAATTTGTTCAGCAAGGTCTTGTGTCTCGTTCTGCTGCTTCTCAGCTCTAGTGCACTGTAACATTCCAAGGAGCTCTCCTATTGAAATGAATGGGATAAGTTGTGAGAGGAGAAAAATGGTCAAGACACTTTGAAGGATTGCTATGAAGAAACGATGAAAGATATGAAGGAGCTGAATCAATCTGAAATAGCTGATGAGTTTTTGAACATTATAGAGTTTAAATGATGTTTCTAAGTGAAAGTATGAATGAGTTATAAAGGCTTGAAGGAGGAAGAGAAAATGTGAGAATTTGTGAGTTGAAGTCAGAGTTCCCATTCATTTCAGATGGTCCCAGCTTTTTTGGAAATGGCTGAATATCTCTGAAAGTATGAGGCAGAGGTCTTAGAAAAGTCATAGCAGGATTGTCCTAATTAGGCTGAAGGTTTTGAAGTTTGAATGGTTAAAATCGGTTGAAATTTGTGGGAGAAGAAGCGCGGCGAAGGTTTTGCTCAACCTTTGGAGGAGGAATAGCGGTGTAATACTAGAGAATGCAATTTCTGAAGAAATTGCGCTGTGAATGCTGATTTGCTGAACGGCTGCGCCGAACTGCTAATGCTGAGCTGACAAACACCCTGAAAGAGGCTAAAAGAATTCTTGAATGGCTGACACCGACCAGCTAATGCTGGGATGAAAAAAATCCCTGAATGAAGCTAAATGAATTCTTGAATGGATATGCTGAACAGCTAATGCTAGGTTGAAAAAATCCCTGCATGAAGCTAAATGAATTAATGAATGTCTGATACTAATGGTGGGTTTGAAAACTCTGAGAAAGAACCTAAAGGTTATCTTGAATGGCTGGCACTGAACAGTTAAAGTGGGTATGAATAATCATAGAATGAAGCTCAATGTAATCTTGAATGGCTGATGCCAAACTGCTAAGAACGGGTATGAAACATCTCAGAAAGAAGCTAAATGTAATCTTGAATGGTTGACGCCAAACTGCTAAGAACGGGTATGAAACATCTCAGAAAGAAGCTAAATGTCATTTTGAATGGCTAATGCCAAATTGCTAACAGTGGGTATGAAGTTTGTAGGGCAGAAGCTTATTGTAATGTTCAAACAACCTGCATCTGTAAGACACACACACAAACACACCCATGTGCATGCTTCGCACGCTAACACACACACAAATGCACAATCTCTCCCATTCACTTCATATGGGATATATGTGTGGCTGTCTTTGGTGACTGACGTCATTAAAGACTTTATGGGGGACTGTATGTGGATGAGAAGCCACCCACCATCCTGTTAAAGCATTGTTTAAATGGGCTGCTTGATTGGAACAGCTCCATGTGTGTGTGTGATGAGAACTCATTGAGGGCTTTATGTGTGTTAATCAGCAATGACATCATCATCAGTGATCACAGAGAGCAGTTCCATCTGTGAGAAATGAGGAGTTAGAATAGGATCTACAGTGGAAACAGTATGACAGGTCCATCCTCCTCACTTTTAGTGACTAGGCTCCACCCAGCCCTCTGTGTCTGCCTGGTTGCCATGGTAATTAATGCCTGCATGGTCACGCCTCACTGGTCACATGGAGCACACATGCGCACTAATATCAGTTAGACCTGTTAGAACAGAGAGCTTTTTTGGGTGATTTTGCTTGTGAAAACAGTCTCTTTCTCCTCTCCGTATGCGAAAACTGTACATGCTATCATCAAACGGATTTCGCCGTGAGCATCTGCAGGCTTGGAACTAGCAGTGATGTTATGTTGGTGTTGATTGTGCAAGAAATGAAGCCAGGGGGGCGATCTAAAAACAGGCATCTTTTTGGCATCTTTGGCAAAACCGCCCATTTCTGTAACATTGCAGCAGATGGAGCAGATGTCCGTTTTCTTGGGACAGTTGGTCCTCTCACGCCAAAAGTGTGCATGATATGGCTTTGGTTCTTGGTTCCACAGTAGCAGGACAAGATCTCCTCCGTTTTAGTATATTTTTTATGTGTGTGGTGTTAGATTTGTGGCTTCAGTGAGAATTTGTTCGGGACAGAAAATTCTTTAGAAAGTTAGAGTGTGCCACTCTATCTTAATTAACTGCCAGAAGGTCCTTCCCATTGAAATGAATGGGGTGAGAAGTGAGAGGAGAAAAATGGTGAAGTGACTTTGAAGGATCGCTGTGAAGAAACGATGAAAGATATGAAGGAGCTGAATCATTCTGAAATAGCTGAATGTCTTGTGAATATTTTAGAGGTGGAATGAAGTCTGTAAGTGAAAGTATGAATGAGTTATAGGCTTTTGAATGGAGGTTAGAAGATGAATGCTTGCAGCATTCACAGCAAAGAATTTTCACGCAGAATAACAATACCTGTTAATGCTTTCAGCATTCACAGCAATAAAGAATTTTCGTGCAGAATAACAATACCTGTGAATGCTGAAAGCATTCACAGCAATAACTAGATCAAAATTACAATTTCAGATGAAATTGCGTGGGGATGCTGAGAGCTGAACTGTGGAAGAACTGCTAAAAATCGCAGAAAAAGCAAAAAATTGGCTGAAAATAGCTTTAAATAGCTGAAACTAACCTGAAATAGCTCAAAATAGACAATATTAGCTAAAAGTAGCATAAGGAAATCATAAAGTAGCCTGAAAATAGCTCAGAGTAGCCTAATAAAAGATCAAAGTAGTCTAAAAATTGCTGAAAGTAGCATAAACACAGCTAGAAGTAGAGTAAAATAGCTGAAAACAGCAAAAGAAAAGCCCTGAGTTGCCTACACATAGCTGAAAATAGCATAAATATAGCTCAAAGTAGCCTAGAAACAGCTGAAAATAGCATAAATATAGCACAAGGTAGTCTTAAAATAGCTAAAATAGCATAAAAATAGCTCAAAGTCACCTTAAATAGCTGAATATAGCACAAAAATAGCTCATAGTAGCCTGAAATAGCCAAACATGGCCTAAAAAAACTAAAAGTAGCATAAGAAAATGTCAAAGTGGCCTAAAAACAGGTCAAGGTAGTCTAGAAATTGCTGAAAATAGCATAAGAACAGCTCCAAGTAGAGTCAAATAGCTGGAAATAGCAAAAGAATAGCTGAACATAGCCTTAAATAGCTCAAAGTAGAATACGAATAGCTGAAAATAGCATAAGAATGGCTCAAAGTAGCCTACAAAGACTGAAAGTAGCATTAATATTGCTCAAAGTAGCCTAAAAATAGCTTTAAGTAGCATAAGAATGGTTCAAAGTAGCCTAAATTAGCTGACAAAGCATAAGAAAGTAGCGTAGGAATAGCTGAAAGTAACCTGAAATAGCCAGAAAGAGCCTAAATATAGCTTAAAGTAGCATAAGAATAGCTAAAAGCACAGTACAAATAGCTCAAAGTAGCCTAAAAAAAGGTCAAAGTAATCTGAAAATATCTGACAGTAGCGTATGCACAGCTCAAAGTAGACTTTAATAGATGTAAATGGCATCAATGTAGCTCAAAGTAGCCTGAAATACCTGAAAGTGGCATAAGAAAAGCTCAAAGTAGCCTGAAAAAATAACTCAAATGTTCAAAAGCACAGCTCAAAGTAGACCAAAATAGCTGAAAATAGCATCAATATATCTTAAAGTAGCCTAAAATAGCTCAAGATAGCATAAGAATAGCTAAAAGTCACTTATAATTGCTGCAATTAGCATAAGAATAGTTGAAAGTAGCCTAACATAGCTCAAAGTAGCATAAGAATAGCTCAAAGTAGCCTATATATAGCTGAGAGTAGCAATAGAATAGCTCAAAGTAGCCTATAATAGCTGAAAGTAGCATAGGCATAGCTCAAAGTAGCCTTAAAAAAAGCTGAAAATAGGATAAGATTAGCTGAAAGAAGCCTATAGTAGCTACAAGTAGCATAAGAATAGCTGAAGGTAGCATAAAATAGCTCAAAGTAACATAGGAATAGCTCAAAGTTGCCTATATATAGCTGAGAGTAGCATAAGAATAGCTGAAAGTGGCCTATAATAGCTGAAAGTAGCATAAGAATAGCTTAAAGTAGCTTATAATAGCTGAAAGTAGCATAGGAATAGCTCAAAGTAGCCGAAAAAGAGCTGAAAATAGGATAAGATTAGCTGAAAGTAGCCTATAATAGCTGAAAGTAGCATAAGATCAGCTCAAAGTAGCCAAACAATAGCTGAAAATAGGATAAGATTAGCTGAAAGTAGCCTCAAATAGCAAAAAGTAGCATAAGATTACCTGAGAGTAGGCAAAAATAGCTAAAAGTAGCATAAGAATAGCTCAAAGTAGCCTATAATAGCTCAAAGTAGCATAAGAATACCTCAAAGTTGCCTATAATAGCTGAAAGTAGCATAGGAATGGCTCAAAGTAGTCTAAAATGAGCTGAAGATAGCATAAGAACAGCTCAAATTAGCCTATAATACCTCAAAGTAGCATAAGAATACCTCAAAGTAGCCTTTAAAATGAATTGGGTTCAAAAGTAGGAAAAGGTGCTATTTAATGGCAAAAGGTAGCTTAAATGGGTGAAAAGTGGAAAAAATGGTGAAACAGGCAGAAATAGGATATAGTGGCAAAAAATGGGAAAAAAAAGAGGAAGCAAGTGCTATTTAATTGCAACAGTTAGCTTCAATGGGTGAGAAATGGCATCAAAAATGGTGAATAGGAGCAACTATGGGAGCTATGTGGAGCTACATGTATGTGATAGTTTATCTGTGTGTCTGTGTAGGGGCTCCGCGGTTGCTATGGTGATCAAAGCCTGCATGACATCATTGTTTAATCAAGGCTGAGATCAAAGCATAATGAGAAACACCTGTGTTAGTTGCTGTTGAAACTGCACAGAAAGCTCAGTTTAATGGCCAAAACATGCACTCAAACAAAGTCAATTTAAGCTGTTGTTGTGAAAGCTAGCAGAAAAACAAAAGTATCGTGAGAATCAGCAGAAGTTGAGGAACGCAGTGATATGTTTTTTATGTGTGGGAAGTGAAAAATCATGCTACAAGAGCGAGTTAAAAACAGTGGTACCGAAAGCTCTCACTCAGGAGTCTTTGATCAAAAAATGCATTGCTGCAGATTAGGAGCTGTAGAGGAGTTGGTCACGCTTTGAAGATCACTGGGCCAAAACCGTTAATCCTATTGACCTCAAATCTTTTTTGTGAGCAAGAGGAGACGTGTAGCTACATTTTTCTGTTAAAATTATTTCTCTGGAGCCAATATTTGTCTCAGGAGAGCAGTTTGTTCGCAGAGCTGCCTCTAGTTTTGAAGAGTCTGTTTCTCACTCTGGTGGTGATGTCATCACTCTAAGTCTCTAACGTCTGAGAGAGCCAAAATGTTGAAAAAGTTTGATCAGCAAAAAGCATGATAGTTCAAAAAGTATAAATAGTAGAAAAGAGTATTTTAGTTCACAAAATTCTACACAAGAAGCTGAAGAGTATGAGAGTAATAGTGAAAATAGCCCAAGGAGTGCCAAAGTTATGAGCAGTGGAAAAAGGTGCAAATTTGTGAATTTTTTGCCATCTGCTTAACATTGTTAAACAAAGTTAAATATTTTAAAAATTATAAAAGTTAGAAATGAGAAAAGTCATAGCGCACAAATGGCGGAGAAATGTGATTTTTTGAAGTTTGAACGGTGTCAATACGACAAAGTATGAAGGAGGAGATAGCCGGCGCGGAGGAAGTTTAATAATAATAAACAAAATGGCCGACGTGGATATCAATAGTGTGGATGCTTGTCAGCATCCCCACTAACTAGATCAAGATTGCAATTTCAGCTGAAATTGCGTGGGGATGCTGAGAGCTGAATCGTGGACGAACTGCTCAAAATCGCTGAAAAAGCATAAAATTTGGTGAAAGTACCATATAATAGCTAAAAGTAGCCTGAAATAGCCAGAAATAGCCTGAAAATACCTTAAAGTAGCACAGGACTAGCTCAACAAAGCCTAAAAATAGCTCAAAGTAGCATAAAAAGGTCAAAAAAGTCTAAAAATGGCTGAAAGTAGCGTAAGCACTACTCGAAGCATACTAAAAATGCTGGGGCTCAAAGTAGCCTAAAAATGCATTAAAAAAGCATAAGAACAGCTCAAACTCACCTAAAATAGCTGAAGATAGCACAAGAATAGCTCAAAGTAGCCTAAAATAGCATAAAATAGCTCAAAGTAGCTCGACACAGTTAGAAATAGCTAAAAGTAACATAAAAGTAGTTTAAAGTAGCCTAAAAAATGTTACAGTAGTCTAGAAATAGCTGAAAGTAGCATAAGCACACCTCAAAGTAGACTAAAATAGCTGAAAATAGCATAAGAGTACATGAAAACAACTAAAATAGCTCAAAGTAACATAAGAATAGCTCAACATAGCATAAGAATAGCTCAAAGTAGCCGCAAATTGCTGAAATTTGCATTACAATTGCTTAAAGTAGCATTTAGAATGAAAAGGGCTCAACAGTAGGAAAAGGTTAAGCTTGTTAAGCTTAAATGGGTGAAAAGTGGCAGAAATGGTGAAAAGGGGCAAAGAAGGTTTCTTTTTCTTAGGGGGGCGCACAGGTAGTCAAGTGCTAAAGGCGCGCACCATGTACGCGGGCGGCCCAGGTTCGAATTCGGCCTGTGGCACCATTTCCTGCATGTCCCTGCTCTCCTCCCTGTTTCCGATTCTATCCACTGTCGTCCTCTATTTATTAAAGGCACAAAATGCCCAAAAATAAATCTAAAATTAAAGATTTTCTGGGGGGATAATATTTAAATTAAGACATAATAGAGCCTCAACAGCCACATGTTAGATACATTGACAGACAGACAGACAGACAGATAGATAGATAGAAAGATAGAAAGATAGTGATAGAAAGAGATAGGTAAATAGATAGATAGACAGACAGACAGCTAGACAGTTAGATACATTGACAGACAGACAGACAGACAGATAGATAGATAGATAGATAGATAGATAGATAGATAGATAGATAGATAGATAGACAGATAAACAGACAGTTTGACAGACAGAGATAGACAGATAGATAGATAGATAGATAGATAGATAGATAGATAGATAGATAGATAGATAGACAGACACATAGACAGACAGATAAACAGACAAACAGACAGAAATAGACACATAGATAGATAGACAGATAGACAGACAGACAGACAGACAGAGATAGATAGATAGACAGACAGACAGACAGACATAGATAGATAGATAGATAGATAGATAGATAGATAGATAGATAGATAGATAGACAGACAGTTTGACAGGCAGAGATAGACAGTTAGATAGATAGATAGTTAAATGGACAGACACATAGACAGACAGATAAACAGACAAACAGACAGAAATAGACACATAGATAGATAGATAGACAGATAGACAGACAGACAGACAGAGATAGATAGATAGATAGACAGACAGACAGACAGACAGACATAGATAGATAGATAGATAGATAGATAGATAGATAGATAGACAGACAGATAGATAGATAGATAGATAAATCCTCCCAGATTTCTTTTTGATAGAAGCGTTTCACTGTCACCAATACAGAGGAAAGGTGTCACATATTAACACAGAGATTTATTGAAGGACATTCACTTCTTTCTCAGTCAGTTGAGTCCTGGAAATGAGAAAAATGTAAATCTCATAATTACTATATTAAAAGCATACTGCTATACCATTGAAAACGATGTTTGTTTAAAACCCACTTCTTGTTATAATCAGACAACACAATAATGAATTCACTGATGTTAAATAATTACAACAATGATGAACAATGAACTCCCAACACCTACACTCTCTATGGACTGCCCGAAGCAGATGGGCTTGCTCGGACACTTGCTTCCATTACCATGTTCCCATTTATTTTCAGGTTCACAAAAAATGGTAAGGCAAGCATTTGTGGAAATAAATCCTCCCAGATTTCTTTTTTGATAGTGAGCGTTTCACTGTCACCAATACAGAGGGAAAGGTGTCCAGGATTTCCCTCGTCTATGGCCCCGAGGACATTCACTTCTTTCTCGGTCAGAGAGTCCTGAAATGAGGAAAAATGTAAATCTCATAATTACTATATTAAAAGCATACTGCTATACCATTGAAAACGATGTTTGTTTAAAACCCACTTCTTGTTTGGTAAAAGATAGATGATAGATAGAAACCCATGACAGACAGACAGACAGACGTTAGTGTAATAAAGTCTAGATAAATAGACATACAGATATACAGATATACAGACAGACAGACAGACAGACAGCCAGATGGATAGATAGATAGATAGATAGATAGATAGATAGATAGATAGATAGATAGATAGATAGACATACAGATATACAGACAGATAGATAGATAGATAGATAGATAGATAGATAGATAGACATACAGATATACAGATATACAGACAGACAGATAGATAGATAGATAGATAGATAGATAGATAGATAGATAGATAGATAGATAGATAACCAGATAGATAGATAGATAGATAGATAGATAGATAGATACACAGACAGACAGACAGACAGACAGACAGATAGATGATAGATAAATAGACATACAGATATACAGATATACAGACAGACAGACAGACAGATAGATGATAGATAGATAGATAGATAGATAGACATACAGATATACAGATATACAGACAGATAGATAGAAAGACAGACAGAGAGACAGACAAACAAATAGACAGTTAGACAGACCGATAGACAGATAGAGAGATAGAAAAACAGATGGACAGTTAGACAGACAGATAAATAGATAGATAAACAGATAGTTAGACAGACAGACAGAAAGATAGATGGATAGATAAATAGACATACAGATATACAGATATACAGACAGACAGACAGATAGAGAGATAGATAGATAGATAGATAGATAGATAGATAGATAGATAGATAGACAGATAGACAGACAGACAGACAGACAGACAGTTAGACAGACAGACAGACAAATGGATAGATAGATAGATAGATAGATACACAGACAGACAAACAGATAGATAGACAGATAGATAGACAAACAGACAAACAGATAGACAGTTAGACAGACAGACAGACAGATAGATAGATAGATAGATAGATAGATAGATAGATAGGCCGACAGACAGACAAACAGATAAACAGACAGACAGATGTTACTTGTTCGATAATCCTGTCCTTAACGGCACTTGCTGCTTGTTCACTGTCACTTCTTTGATCACTGATGCCTAAAAGTCATCAAATATGGTATAAAGCATCGTGTTAATCCCAAAAATAATATTTTACATTGCTTACAAAATGTACGTTTTTTTAAACATTACAAAACATTAAAATCGAATTAATAAACTTACATCAATGACTTTCCCACAGATAGTTAGGAGCCCATTCTTTCCCTTTAAATCCTTGATCGCTGTTCTTGCACTTGGAGGTTCGAGGAGTTTCTGTGCCTCTGCCTTCAGGTGCTCATCAATCTTCATGGGGGCACTCATAAAAAATTGAGTCCCACGCTCAACTGTTATGGAAAATGGAGGGCCATCACCTCGAAGGCCATACCCTCTCATCACGTAAGACTGCCCCTCCTCTATTTTACCTTTGTAGCCTTCGTATATGACAATCTTTTTCAGCTGTTTCCCATCAGAAATGATCACGTTTTTGTTTGTTTTCTTGATGCCAGTCTGTGGTTCTCCTGACTGACGAAAGACCCACTGGATTTTTTTTTCCTCTTCTGCGATTTTGAGAATGGCAATATGTATGGGTGGAGGCCTCTCGTACATCTTTGAAGGTCTTGTCATTGTAATGGTTGCGAGATCCATTCTATAACAAAAAACAACAAAGTTACTCAATAACAAAAATCATTGTTAATTTCTCCCTCCCCTATCTATCTATCTATGTGGCTGTCTGTCTGTCGGTCGGTCTGTCTGTCTGCCTATCATTCTATCTAAACTTGTCTTTCTGTATCATTTATCTATCTTTTAATCTCTTTTCTTCTGTTTGTATTTTCTTTCTATCCATCTGCCTGCCTGCCTGTCTGTCTGTCCGTCCATCTGTCCGTCCCTGTCTGTTTACCTATCTATCAAACTATCGATCGATCGATCTATATTTAGGGTTCTAACCTGGAGGGGTTAGAACCCTATTGTTTTCTTGCCGGTTTATTATTATTTCCGTTCTGCCGCTTGAGCTAAAATTCCCGTGAGCTGGAATGAGCTAGAAAGCTGAAACTTGGCCAAAACATTGGAAATGATGTGCATCACCTTTTCGCTGCAATTAAGGCCTAAAATCTTTTTTTTGGGAAGGCCACGCCCCTCACACCATGAGTCCGATTGACTTGAAAATCGGCCCACAGATGCAGCTCAATGTGCTCTACAAAAAAGCCAATTGGACCCCTAAAGTCCACTTAATTAGATTTTTGGCTAATTAGCATAATTTGAAAAACAGTCAAATGAATAGAAGTCGGGAAATATTTACCCTATCAGCACCAAATTTGGCACATGGCCTCAGGGGACAAAAAGTCAAATTTCTATCATAGATGAGCCTGATCCGTTCAAAAACATGGCTGCTAGACCCCAAAATATCTTTGCTACTGGGCGGAGCCAACAAATGATCGGTCAGAACTCCCACACCTTTTACCTGATCATCACCAAATTTGGTATGTAGGTTCACAACGGGACTGGGAAGCTGCCTGTGAAAGCATTTTGAGCTCAACGCATAGGGGGCGCTATAAACACCACATGTCTATATCTCAAAGAGCATTGGTTGGAATTTCACCTGTGCATGTTCTAGGGGCGAGTATTAACTAATGTCTTGAGCAGCATATTTATTGGTGAAAGTGGGCGTGGCCTATTCATCATTAAGTACCTTTTCTTCATTTGTGGTGAGCTGGAATGACCTAGAGACACCAATCTTTGTAGATCAAGTATAAATGATGTCTAAATACTGCTCCTAAAATTTGAGCCCAATCGGCCTAAAGGGGGCGCTATAACATAGAGTGCAAAACTTCAAAAGCCCCGCCCCCACACACTGCAAGTACTGTTGACTTGAAATTTCTCACACAGCTTCACCTGATAGGTCTCTACAAAAAAGCCTTCTGCACCACCACCGCCGTTATTACGGATTTTTGGCTAATATGCATAATGCTAAAAACAGTCAAATGAATAGAACTTTCGCAAAATTAATGCTATCTACACCAATGTTGGTATATGGCATCGGGGGACCGAGACACTCATTTCTATTATAAATGAGTACAATCGGTTGAAAAACGTAGCCAGGTCAATCCGAGTATTGAGTGCCATTTGAGTCGCCATGCCATAATGTGGTGTATTTTGTGTAAAAGTGGGCTAATATTTATTTTGAAAATATCTTGTTACATGGTTAACTCCCCTCTACCATAAAACCCAACCATCTATACACAGGATGAATTAACCCTTTAAAACCCACCATTATGCGAGTCTGCCGGGACATATTCTTAGATTTTTACATACTGTAGTGGCATTTTTGGGAGTATTTTTGTTTGCTTAACATCAAAAAACTCTTATATCCCAAATGTTAATAATATGTATTGACTTAAGTCTTAATTACTACAATAAATTGCTTAAAAGTGCAATAAACCTAAAAAAAAAAAAAAGAAAATCGTTTTTGTTTTTTTCACATATATTTCAAAATACAGAAATTGCACAGCTGTATCCCTCAAATTTGTCAATGTAAAAAAGTTCCACAATATCCTTTGGAACCACAGGAAATTTATTTGGAGTCTCTACATAACTTGCTTTTTGAGATATAGTCAATTTTGTAACCTTTAACAAAAACCGAGCCATATCCTCCTGACTACCAGGAAAAAAAATGTTGTCCATTCACATGTTTTTTAAATCCCCCAATCTTTGTAAGGTACTTAGAATACTGAAAACATGTTTTTTGGAAAAAAAATAGTTTTTATTTTTAAGATATCTTGAATGCCATACATGTGAAACCGAATCTTGATGGCAATGAGTTATTCCCAAAGAAAATACCAAAAAGTCAACATGAGTTTAACGTCCACATAACTGTCCATCATCACTTTTGTTTTGTTGTGCTCATTTGGTATGACGCTTCAAAAAACAATTTCCTGAGCCTGTGATGTTGCCCTCTGAGCCTGTGATGTTGCCCTCTAAGCCTGTGATTTGACCTTCTGAGCCTGTGACGTGACCTTCTGAGCCTGCAGTGACCCCCTCTGAGCCTGTGATGTTGCCCTCTGAGCCTGTGATTTGACCTTCTGAGCCTGTGATGTGACCTTCTGAGCCTGCAGTGACCCCCTCTGAGCCTGTGATGTTGTCCTCTGAGCCTGTGATTTGACCTTCTGGGCCTGTGATGTGACCTTCTGAGCCTGCAGTGACCCCCTCTGAGCCTGTGATGTTGCCCTCTGAGCCTGTGATTTGACCTTCTGAGCCTGTGATGTGACCTTCTGAGCCTGCAGTGACCCTCTCTGAGCCTGTGATGTTGCCCTCTGAGCCTGTGATTTGACCTTCTGAGCCTGTGATGTGACCTTCTGAGCCTGCAGTGACCCCCTCTGCTCTGAAACATGGTGAATGTGTGAAATGTTGGTGTAACTCCCCAGGTTTTACATGCAAAAAGAATGATTGATCTATCTCGTGCAGTTTCAAATCTATCCACAATCAAAAATGGATGTGCTTACTGTGGTATCTTAACCAATCCTACGTTGGGTTCTACAGGGTTAAATCACAACATGTGAGCATTAGGTATTTCTTTGATACATGTCAACATAAAGTGAGTGTATGTCACAGTTAGGAGCACATAATGAGAGAAGTGGCATTGTTTTTCTGACATTTGGCCCATAAAATGTCACTACAATGGCACTGGTGAAGAGTGCTGTCAAAGTGGGAGCAACGACAGCCATTTTTTATTGTGTTCATGTGTGAGAAGCTTGACTCACATGTACATGTTGATCCAAACATGCTGACACCATGGACTACTACTTTGTTGCATTCAATTTCTGAAGCACTGTAGGATCTTGGAGATCGTTCTCAAGAAATGTGTTTTTCTCTGCTTCTTTTGGGCTAAACCGTGTGCTTGACCGCTCACATATTGCTTCTGGGTGGCGTGGAGCCCACGGGCTGATTGAATATAGGGCTGGTCTTGGCCGTTGGAAAGGGCGGAAAGGGTTAGAACCCGCCAATAGCCGCTTGCGGCTATTTTTTTTTTTTTTAATTTGTTTGAATTCTTAAAAAATCCTTTACATTTTTTAAATTTGTAATTTCTGATTTAAAAAAAAAAACTGCAATTCAAATAGCTAATTGGCATGCAATAAAATAGGTTCATAAATTTGATAGATTGATAATAAGGCAATATACAACAAGTACGTATATACAAAGCCTTTTTTGTTTGCCTTTTTTAAAATATATTTACATTATTTATATATAAATAATATTAAATAGTACCTTTAAAAATATGTATAAATATATTTATTTATTTATGTCTCACCAGTATAGAGTGGTGCAGGAATGAGTCCTAAAACGCAAAAGCAAGTTAGCATTTTAGCCCTTCCGATGTAGGTACCCAACCCAGTCTCACAAAATTTCGTGAAATGCTAACGAAATTTAATCTATTGAGTCGTGTCTCTGAACACGAATTTCTGCTTTTTTTTGTGTTGTGCAGCACTAAACTCAACCCCATGCATTTCAATAGGTGGCACCGTACGTGCTGGCTCCACGTTTTTCTTTGAGCGCAGAAAGAAGCTGTATTGTGATTTTTATTAGCCCATTAAACGTAATAACTTGGCATGTAATGACGAGAAATCATCAGGTTATTTTTTTCATTTGATTTTGTTTTCACTACCACGTCATTGGATCATAAATTGTTATGAATTAAATGATTAATGAAATTAAATCCCATGCGTTTGCACCGGTCGTGCTGTCTACACGTTTCCCTAAGTGCAGAAAGAAGCTGTATTAAAACAGCCTATAAACTTGAAAACGTGGCATGCAATGACCAAAAATTTATCCTGTTATTTTTTTCCTTTGATTTTTCTGTCATTACGTCTTCATACGATCATGAATTATTGTGATTCTAGTGACAATATGTTTTCTTTTTTTGCACGTTAGTGGGTGTTTGTACTGCACCTTTTAGACTGTTACCCCCTCCGCTTTTCCCCCTGTAAATGTATGTTTTCTCCAGCCCCCACCCCGAAAAACTGCCTTTATTTGAAATTTTGGGCTTTGAATTTAACAGTAATTACGGTAATCGACACTCCCATGAGCCTTAGTGACGTTACCATGACGACGACGCGCAACTACCGGTAACCACGTCGGCTTCTCCGCCTTTTTCTTCACTTTGCGGGAAAACTTGGATCAAGGTAAGTTGCGTTGCTGCATGCTATTTTTTAAATGTTTAAACGAATGCCTTTCCATGCTTTTACTAGCCTGTTTTAGGTACCAGGGTAGTTGTAAAAAAAGTCTGGCAAAGTAGTTCGCCATTATTATCCAAAAAGTCAATATAGTACATATCTGCAGGCTGGCAGGCAGCAGTCACAGAACCACAGATTCTCTCCAGTAGTAGCCTACTAAAAAGAGTAGCTATGCCTCCAGCTGATTGAAGACATTTTGACTTATATTAATGTGGATGCTGTAGTCATTTTTTCCATGAGTAATTAACATGTTTTATGCATTAATTATTTTCCTTTCATCTAATGAAAAACATTTTATAATTTCAGCTTGAGAAACTCCAGGCCCTTGACTACAAGCCATTGCTGCTGCTAGGAAAAGGAAATAAGAAATCCCCAAACAAGTGTGAAATTTTAATGCCTCGCTGCACACTGGCGCCATATGCTCAAGACTACCTGCAGAAGTTGGGCTCATTTTATGAGTGTATTGCTGAAGGTGAGATGCATGCTCTGTATTTTAAAAAGCTCTTTCAGTGAAATTTGTTGGACACACACCAGTTTTCACCATCACAGAAGTTTTGAGAACCTTATTTGCATATTTATCCAAAAATTAAAAGACACAATAGTTTTTCACTCTCAACCAAATCACATGAAATGAATAAATAAAGGTTTATGTACTTTCAAGTTACAATATGTCATATTTGGGGCAGTCCATTGAGAGACAGAAATTGAAAGACACTGTCAGATTTGCCAAACCTCCTATAATAGTAGAGCTTGTCAAACTTGATATTTTTGTTTTTCATCATTCCTGGCAATGGCTGTTGTTTCCATGGAAACGACAAACATGTAGTCCCTTTCAAAGACAAGTCCAGTTATAACTTTTAAATGAATGATATGTGAATGAATAATTCTTCTTTTTTAAACTGTTGAAAAATATTTGAAGTAATGTCTTAAAAAAGTATAATTCAGGGTGTATCATTTTTAAAATTAATGTTGGCATTTCAGTGCAACAACTCTGCCTATTGTGTGTTTAAGTAAACATCCAGAAAACAAACTCTGAAACCATTTTGAAGATTTTGTTACCACTTAATAGACTGCATTGGATTCAATTGTATTATGACTATAGAGAGAACGAATACACAAAGTAGATCAGAGCATAGCAGTGGAAACATGAATAACATGTACTATTGATAATATGCAAACCAATATTAATTAGATACAACATCATCACTTAGACAACTGGCATTTAAATTGATTGCATGTTTTTGACCAAAGTGTTTATCTGCTTGTTAATATGTAAAAAAATGTAACTTTCTGAACAATGACAGGGCTCTCAGATGCAATACAACTGCAGTATTTATTCAATTAACACATTATTTGCAATGCTTTTTTCCACCATACTATTTTTCCTGCATAACAATACATTAATTTTTGTCAATAATTTCAAATACTGAACATACAGAAAATATTTTCTCTATAGTGCAAAAGCAAAAAAATATAATATGGAGCAATTTACATAAAAAAACTGAGAGATGCACTTAGAGTTTTATTTTATAAAAGGCCCTGGTAATTTGTAACAGAAAAAGGTGCTCAAGTGTTACTTTAGTTTCCTGTCTCCTGACTACCAAGAGAAATTTAATTTAGTTAAGATGTTAATACTGTATAATGCCAACATTTTTTGACCCCATCTTTCACTGTGACTCTAGTTTACATTAAATGCGATCGTCATTTAACAAAGGCCATTTATTTATCTTGTGATCTAGCATTGATTTTTTCCATTTAGATCCTTTATATCCATGGGGCACATGGTACAATTTTATTTGTCACTAGCACATTAATTAATACCAATTTGTATCAGTCTATGATAAACCATGTCTTACAAGATCATCAAACACTTTATTAAAATAATGTAAATATATAACACCAATAAACACAAAACACAATGATAGCATTGGTGTAAAAGACATTTTTTTTCTTCTATTAAGCTGGTTGCCACTGGTTTGTGCTTCACTGAAGTTTCTGCATTTCCAACATGTACCATTGCCTACTTTGTTTTGTATGTTCACATTTACTTAGTTTTTTTATTATGAAACCTCTTTGTTGTACAAATGTTTTACACAAATTATCTTAATTATCTGTCACAGTTCAAATTTATAGTTGTCCGCTTTTTCTTACTGAAGTAAACCATGACACTTTAAACTTTCGCAGGTTGGAGCATGGACAACATTGCAGGAATTTCAAATGATCAGCAGATAATTACACTGAACCTCACACCCTGTGACCCATTGGAGGACCTTGTGGGGAATGCCAGCACCACAGAGGAGCAGGTGGAGCAGGCAGAGCGGGAGAGCACCACAGAGGAGCAGACAGAGCGGGCGAGCACCACAGAGGAGCAGACAGAGCGGGCGAGCACCACAGAGGTGAAGCAGCTGAAGCAGACTGAGGAGATGTGCACTGCTGAGGAGCAGGTGAAGTAGACGAGCACGACTATGGATCAAGGTAAATGATAGTTATTACTGTTACAATTCCTTTTATACAGCTAATAGTTTTGATGCTAGAGTTACTATTTTGTATTTCCATCACTTTCATAGGTTCCAAATGATCAACTTTTTGACCTTATGTACACATGTAATTGTTCCATTGCAGGACTCAAACTCAAATTTTTCACCACAATCGTTTTAATGCTTCACTGAAAATAAATTTATGCAATCAATGATTTCCAAATCAAATTTACATGATAAGCATTAAAAGTTGCTGTTGTTGATCTGGTTGGTTTTGTGTTTTTTAAGTGAACTTATTTCAGTGAAGCAAAGAATTGACTCAAAATATAAGTTGAGTGTAATTGCATATATTCTATAAATTATTTTATGAAATTGCAGAGGAATAAATCCACGTCTCTTTTGTTTTTATTTATGCCTGGCACTCCCTTAATCTGTCATTTGGTAAGCTGATCCTGAGGCCCATCAAACCACAGTACCATACTAAATAGTTTAGCTCTGCATGTAATCTACATATGAACTGTCACTAAACTTGTATATGACACGGGTTTACCACAGATAACCAGAGGTGGAAAAAGTACCAGACTATTGTACTGAAGTAACAGTAAAGTTACTTTGGTTAAAATTTACTTAAGTAGAAGTAAAAGTACTGGTCTATAGATCTACTCAAGTCGAAGTAAAAAGTAAGTCATTTAAAATGTGCTCAGTGTACTGAGTAGCTACCAAGGAGCTTTCACAGTGAATAATGACCTGTGCTGTGCAATAACAACTAGAAAATATGGACCTCCAACCAGGTTATTTATTATAGGGTCCGACCAAACCTAAAGTACAATACAACAGCTGTTTTTTGGAAGAAATATGGAATAACTCTCTTGCTATGGGCATGTACTGAGTGTCATGTGTCGTGAAAGCCAACTAGTTGTTTTCATGTTGTTGGCAGAAAGCTTGGACCTCCCTGTTGTGGCTTTTAGTGTTTATTTTTTTACTCAGTTCTACATGTTTTTTAAATGTAATGAAGTACAATAGTTCCATGAAAATATACTTATGTAAAAGTAGTGATTTTAAAAGCCATTCAAAAAAGTACAAGTATACACAAAAACCTCCTCAATTATGGTAATTCGAGTAAATGTGATTAGTTACTTTACAGCTCTGCAGTCTGCTATATATAGCAGAGAAGCGTTACTGTAGCTGCTATAAAGTTGCTGCTTTCATTTAGCTTTCAGTGAGAATAAAGTCAAAACAGTGACTAAGGCAGTATCTCTGTGTACAGTTGATCATTTTTTTCATTAATTTTGATCTTTTACCAACTAACATTAGTTTTGTAAACATGAGCCATATGTAAGCTGGCTGCAAATGTAAATCTAAATCAGTGCATCTATTGTAGCCTAAAAAACTGTGAACTGTGTGCTGTTACTCATTAAGAATGTCCACAGGGATTATTCATGTAATCTTACACATCCTTAGGCAGACAATCATCAAATGTGTCATCAATCTTTTTCTGTTTTTTGTAATCACCTGCCTATCCCTACTTCAGTAGATTACAGAAATAACTGACAGAAGAAAATATAATTTTGATTATGCCATCTGTTTTCACTTTTTAAAAATGACAATATTTCTGTTAAAATGTTTGTAAGGAAAACCAATAGTCAGGGCCTCACTCCTGATACTTTAAGTCAGAGATACCCTCTTATTTCCTTGAGAGAATGTCAATACCCAACATTTTCCAAACATAAAGGTTACTCAATACATTTTTTTATCCTAGCCTAACAGAAATAACATAACAAAGCTGTGAATAAATCACATCTTGAAAAATTTTGTTGATCAACTCTTGAAAATAGTTCTAAATAGCAGGTTTGTTCTTATTACATCTTTAATCAGCATCACAAACTTCTGATTATTGATATTTTGTAATAGGTGTCAAATGGTGTAACCGGTTATTGCTCTATTTCAAAGGTAGAAAATGAAAGTAATGCTTTTCAAAGACATGTTATTATTTAACTGATTGATAAAAGATGCAACAGTTTTCACTAACTGTATAAAAATGTCACATCTGTTTTCAGCGGGAAGGAATGGGCTCCTTCCTGGGAGCCCAAGGAGACTTTGGAAGAATGGAGAGGAGGGAGAAATGTCAGAGATTCAGCTTCCTCAAACAACCCACAACTCTCATGACGTGGTCACAGTGAACACAAAGAACAACAGCTCTTTATGCTCCTGACCAGTGTTGTGTGTAACCTGTTGTATAGTAAACCATAGGAGTACTTAGATTACTTTTCTGTTGTAAGACTTATGTAATGCGTTACTTTAACAATTTAAGAAGTCTGTTGTTAGTTACTTTTTCGTAAATGTAATATGCTACTAAGAGATAAATACCCCATTCTCTTTATGTTCTGTGGCCACAACAAAGGGAGGTACACAAAAAGAAGCTCCATGAAGCAACAGCACTGCTACTGTCATTGCTGTTGGCACCAGTGCTGTGGCATGTAGTGGCACACCAACAGAAGGTAAACACAACTGAGTAGGGATGCATATGTTGCCAGCTTTTTGAGCTATGGTGATGGCAGAAAGGAAGTCATTTAGCTGTGAATTATCTCCATTATGTTGGATTTTTGATGAAAGACACCATTTAGAGTTAAAAGATCTTCAGTGTTGAAGTTGTCAGACAGTGTTAATCCATTCAGTGTCCATCTAATTCTATATAGAGCCAGTCGATCCAAGCTACACCAACTGCCATTTTAAATCTGGGGGACAGAGTTTTCCCATCATGCCTTTGTCCTGAGTGTTTAGATGTGTTTTAGATCTTTTCAAATGTGTTCAGATGTTGCCTGTTGTGATTATTGCTGGAATTGCTTTGTTTATGCTTTCAGTTAATATTTGTTGTTTTTTAAGGTTCTGTACCATAAGTGTAGTTGTATACTAAGTTGGTCACTTCCTGGCTGTGGTCGAAGTTGCTCTACCATAGAAGGGATAGTGCAGATGTCAGCTCATTGCATATTCTAGCTTTGTGTTTGTCTCATTACACTGTCTGCAATAAGACACCTCACATTGTCATAGAAGTGTAATGTTAGGTGGCAGTCTATATTTATGATGAATGTAAAATACTTTGCACAGAGGAACTTCTTGAATTAAAAATACCTCTGATTTTGACCCAGTGTGAAAGGAAATACAATATTGTGGCAAAAGTACACTTAAGTATAAAAAACAACACTATGAGTGTTAAAAATTCAATCTGAACACAGGTGAATTTTGTAATCTCAAGAACTGTTGAATTTAACAACATGGGGTTGAATTTACACTGACAATTGGATGTAAAGTTAATTAGTTATATGTTTTTTGCCAGATTTCAGCAAGAATTTAAATATTGGATTAATATGTTGAACTAGTGGGATTTAATACAAAGTTTAAGAGCACTGTATGGCATTGGATCACTATGTGTTTTTATAGTGTTTTATTATTTATATTTGTTTTATTTTCTCTTTTAATACTACACGGAGGACAACCTTGTGTATGTCTTTTTATTTTCCTGTGAAACAGTTTTGTCTGTTGGCTTGTTTCATTCCAGCAATGACTTGTTTTGTTTTAACACAATAAAGTTGTGCTGAAGATGAGTATTTTGTTGTTACTTACAATTTAACTTTATATGTGCTTGTAAAGTTATCTGTTGCGCCTATTATTAACAAATAGCTAAAATGCCATGAAAGTAAAAAAGAAAAAAAGAGAGAAAACGATATAGAAAAAAAGTGTATATTCACTTTTACAAATGGAAAATAGATGCTGATAATAATTAAGTTAAGGCCTACTGATGAGCACAAACTGAATTCACTGAAAAAGACAGACAACCAATCTTGGCAACCCAGAATCAAAAAACAACACAAAAAATAAATTAATAATAATCTTCATTGTAAGGACTGAGCTTTAGTTATTTCAGAATGTACACTTGCAATGTCAATTACAAAATCTTAAGTTTTCAGCTTAGAGTTTAATGAAATACATCATTGGAAAGATCTCATTCTGGAGAATTACATAATGTGAAGATGAGGTTTCTGCATGACCCCTGCCTTTAGATAATTACCTTTGAACCCTAAATTAAGAGCAGATTTTAATGCTCATAAGCTAACAAAAGGTGCTAAGGACATAGTCTTAACCTCAGCAATCAGGAGCATAATGAAATGCAGGAGGCACTGTCCACAAAGTGGGAAATGTAGCTGTAACTTTGCCAACTTGCCATGTGATGAGCCAGAATTTACTTCCTTAATTTTAAATTAACTTTTGACAGTCATCGGAATGTTCTAGTCAGTAGAAATAGGACAGTCTGTGTGTCTGAAATGACTTTACATGTACTCTGCATTTCATGATGTGATGTTAACATAATAAGATCAATAAAATGTAAAACACAAGTTTAATTGTGCAGAATGTTCTTTTAAGTTCAGAGAAATGTCCAGAAATACAGTATATGCTACTGAATTACACTGCTCCTGAAAAGATAAAGAAATAAGACAGAGATGGAAAATAGTGGTTTAAATTAAACAAAAAATCTGTGCAAGCAAAGACTGGCAATCCACCAGAGGAAGAAGAAGAAATCATGGCCGCTTAGAGAAAGTATAGGATGGGACAGATATGCACCTGTTACAAAAGTATTTCTATGGTTTAGCTGCTAAGAATCTATGCACATTTTTGTAACTATTTTAATACTGTTGAGCATACAGACAACGTATGTAAGGAGTAATGAGATGATTGATGGAGAGGGAAGAACACATGGTTCAGATGCTCACTTACATCTCCATGTCTTTGAGTTTATCTCTTTCTGTTGCCTTTTTAAAGAAGTTAATGGGAAAACTGGACTGGGTGGAGCTGAAATGCAGAAGATCCTGGATTATTTTAGTAAGATCTCCTGGACCTAAACAGTTGGAACCTACCTGTTTTATCAGTAAGACTGACTTACAAAAGAAAAAGCTTATTACATCATTAATTGTGTGTGTGTGTGTGTGTGTGGGGGTGTGTGGGTGTGTGTGGGTGTGTGTGTGGGTGGGGGGGGGGGTAACTTTTCAATAAAAAAAAGCATCAGTGAATGAAATTGGGTAAAAAAAAGGCCTCAAATATTTCCTGTAAGTACCCTAACCCTAAAATGCCCCAAAGCCCTTTAAGCCATATCTTAGCCTAAATCCCCCCTGATTTTACACTGTTCTTGATCCAAAACAAACAAAAGAACATATAAACAAACATGAAAACAAATAAACCAAGAAAAGATAAACAAATAAAGAAATGTCTAAATTTTGTGGAGATGGGTGTTCAAAGCATCCCCTGACACTCCACTTCTTTCTTTGTCCCAAGATTTTTGGAATGTTTAAGTTTTTGACATAGAGCTACAATACATATATCGTTGGAAAGGTCTCATCATGGGGAGAAACATAACAGAAGATGAGGTCTCTACATGACCCCTGCTGTGAGATAATGACCTTTGAACCTTCACCTCAGGGCATCTTAGAAGGCTTATAACTCAACAATAAAAGGGACTACAGACATGAGACCAACTGTAATAGAAAGGTCTTGACCCCAACTATCATGTGGGGACAATCAACAACAGGGGGCGCTATCAGCAATGTGGAAAACATGGTTAAAACCCATTTCCTCAAATTTAACAGTTATTTTATAGAATAATTCTTACATAGAGGTGTTCAGCATCCATTTAAACCCCCACCAGATCCTGAATTTAGTCCTCAAACCATTCCATAACGGAGAAATAGCTAAAAATTGAAATAAACTACAATTCCCTACAGCCGCAACATGTAGCCTGAATGAAATCAGCGCAATATTTGTAGTTCTTTTGGTTTCTAAACTAGGGTACAAAATAGGGTCATAAACTATACCTTCCCTCTATATATCAATAAGTTAATGCAGCCGAAATACTATTAATATCACAAGTAGATGATCTGTGTCACTATTAACTCCAGGTATCAGCGTTTGTCTGTGATTTTGCCGTTTAATCTAAAAACGGCAGTTTGGGCGGTTGGGTCCGCCATTTTTGCAAACCTCGTCCATAAATAGGGTTATAAAAACGTATTTCTGCTTACTTTACCAAACTAATACTAACACTGAAATAAAATATTACTGACTAAAACACCTTCGAAAATAAAGTTTTAGTCTTATTTATTTATTAAACTATATATATATATTAATATTATACTTATTATATTTATTATTTATTTATATTTTTATTTATAATTATTATAATTATATATAATTAATTATTATATTAATATAATTATAAAAAATATTTAAATTGAAGTCATAATTGAATAAGAATAATAAATAATACATTTAATTAAAATTAATATTTAATGTAATTTATTCATTTTAAAACCAACTTTAAAAAGCAGTACTTTCCTTGAAGTATTACAGATTTCATGGGTAAAACTCCTATGATGTGGGGTTTTAAGAGATGTGTATAAAAAAAACAAGGATTTACACCTGTCCATTAAAGACCCAGAGACCAGCAGAAACAATACCAAGGTGCTTTATTATTTCTTAAATTGGTAGTTATTCAAGGTCAAAGACATTCATCAGAGACATTATATGAAGACCTGACACAAAAAAAAACAAAAAACAATGCAACCAAGCAAGTGTAAATGCTTATTTTATCCATATGCAATAAGTAGAATATTAACTACTACACTGCATACATAACAGAAAGGATAGATGACAATTTAAAATAGCACAGTTAAAGTGATGCATTTGAGTCTTCCTTTTTTTCAAACAGTAAATAGTTGTCACTGCAGGAGAGGCACGATACCATAAATGGTTAATAGATAAAACTTCCCACATAGCTGCACCACATTTTTTCCCTTACCTTGACTCACATTACATTTCATTGTTTTGTGAGAGTAAATGTAAACTGGATGTTGTGACCTCATGTAAAAGGAAATACATCTATAAAATAAAAATTGAAATTTGGAGCATAAAATTAAGGTTTAGAAGCTTCTGTATGACAGTAGTCTGATCAAATTAAAAGGTATAGCTCTTTTTTTTTTTTTTAAACTATCTTCCCCTGCCCACAGCCCTGAATGCATGTGATATGTGTGCACACATATGTTTACACATGCATGAAAATGCAGGATGAGAGCTTTGGGAAAGAAATAGTGCTCACTCTGATCAGTAAGAAATCTGACCCTCAAGTAACTTTGTTAAACATGTCATCCTATCAGATAGAGTGCGTGTTGTCTATGAGATCACAGCACTGCTGTTAGATTTAGTATGATCAACTCGGATGGAAAAAAGACAGCAGCTGAAGTAGACACAAAGAAAAACTGAAAACTGCTGAATGAGGGAAGGGAAAAAATGGCTGGTGACTTACTCTAACGGTGATGCTGTAATATGTCAGTTGTATTTACAGTGTCTTTCAGCACACTGCTCTCACCTCCATGTCTGTGTCCATTATTGTTTTTAACAGCAAAAAATAAGGTGTTTTCCAAACAGGAGACCAGGAGGATAGCAATGGATATTTAAAGCTGCTTCTCTGTGGCAGTTGCTGCTATGATGGTTGGAGCAAACTTCTATTTTGTGCTCCAACTTTGTGGTTTATGTGGAAACTCAGAGGAGTACATTAGTTCAGTATGACTGCCCTCTGCTTCCCCTGGACCTGGACGTACTGTATACAGTTAAGATCTGTAGTTCAGTCTTAGTACCATACTTGGAGCACCTCGCCAAGAAGTACAGTGAATGTACTGTTCTACTCCTTACCATAATGTATGTTTTTCTTAAAGTTGGAAAATACATTTGTCCTTTCAACAGATTTCAAAATTACAATCTTTTCTAACTTACGCAAAATCTCGACATGGCTGCTTTTATCGGGGAATAGTTGACTACAAACTGCAATTTAGGTGAATTTTTTTCAAGCTGACAGTCGTACAGATCGTCAGCTGGAGTTCAGCTAACATTTATGAAAACATTACAGTGCATGCCAAATACAGAGTGCTTTTCTATGCTGCAAACTCCAGAAAATGAACCACAGCAGGAGGTAAGCTGTGATTGGAGTATTGCTAAGTTTTTTGTATTTTGTAGTTTTTTGTAGTAAAGATTATTTTTACAATCTATCCTTCACATGTTTTTAAGGAAAATCAGCAAGTTATGTCTGAGAACATTTTACATGTTTTTTGATGAAAATCCTTACCAATACCAGTTTACATCAGATATTTGTAGTGATCACGTGTCCCAAGAGTTACAACTGTCCAAATCTTGTAATTTATATTAGGATGCTTTCACACCTTGATCTTCTGGGGCTGTTTCAAAACATGTAGACACTCCCTTTTTTGGCTTTGTTAGTTTGGAAAATAGTGAGCACAAATACAACACTGTTACAGAAAAAAGGTGAGCAAAGATCATTTAGAAGAGTTGGTATCTGCGTTCTTTCAATCAATTCCTTCAGTTCAATCGACCCAGAAACCAGGACAAACAGGCTGGCTTATCACACTCCCAGAGTAGTATGAACAACTAAAGCAACAGTAGTAATACTGTGAAACTTCGATTACAACTTCTGATACACTATTAAAGTTAACAATCCCATACAAGCCAATAAGGTCTTTGGACCACTTTTGCTGCTCATGGCAACAACTGACATAAAAACAGATATGCCAACATTACAAAACTTTTTATCAGCAAAATCACAACTGCGAAAGAGCAACTTCTTGAGCCATGACAAACTATGCCCGTCACCAGAACTTAAAACTTTTGAAAAGCCGTTCAACTTTCCATGTTATTAAAGTTCCTCAAGCCCCACTAGTTCTAGATGTTATGGTTTTGAGTGACTGAAAACGCCTCCATGACATTTTGACTCCAGTAATAGGTATTTGCCCCCCTCCCCCTTATTATGTCCAAAGAAGTAGTAGCAGTAATATAGGCAAGATATGCACTGAATGCACTGTGAAAAGATATAGGTTTAACTGTTGACATTCAGCCGCCTGTTTCTGAAATTGCCGTAGTGATAACGTATAATGACACTAGTGAAAGTGCTCATAAGGCCCTCTATTCATTTCTCACAATGATAGCAAAACTTGATCACCAGTTAGCCTTCCATAACAACTTAAGGAAACTTTCTCAAAGAATGCCTGGAAACACCAGTTAATATGATCATACATTTAACAATAACACCAGCAGAATATTAAAGGCCCCTCTCATCCATGCACTGTTAACCTTTATATCTTCAACGGTGCCAAACATATAAAAATGCCATCCATCCAAATTAAGATGTAATATTCAACCTTGCTACTCCAAAGTCAAACCCCTACTTTTAAACTAGCACCACACCATGTAAAGTACCACAGTACATGTCATTAGTTCACCTAAGCCGTGGGAAAAGAAGGTTCTGACATAATGAAAAAAAGTCCAGCCCTTTCTCGGTATGAGCTTTGGCCCAATTGACAAAATGACAGTGTGAAAAGTGAATGAGCCAAGGGAAAAACAAAAACATGCACCAATGAACCATTTTATCATCTAAATCAGAACTAAGAAAATAAACTACAGGTGCGAAAGCACCCTTTATATCTATTTTACAGAGTTGTCATGTCATGATAGCGTTTAATTTTAATATCCAGTTTCTAAAGCTCTTTTGCACTATCGGCCTCTGCTTCAATTATGACTGAAATATTATTTGTTGCGGTTAATAGGTGCATGAGAGAAGTCCATTTTCTTCATTGAAGTTTCAACCTAGGGTAATGCATAAAAAACAAGGAAATTAAATCTAAATGAGAAAGTAAAGCACTTTAAGTACACACAAACATGTAAAACATTAATTAGCAAACAACTACTCTTACGGTTAAAAAAAAAATATATATATATATTAAAAAATATATCAACCAATTAATTACCTAAGTGGTGCTTTCGTCTTCATCCTCGCTGGTGTCTGGACTGCTGAAGCCACTATTTTCTTCATCTTCTACATTTAGAAGGGTTGAGGCCACAGGACCCAAAGCGGTTTTGTACTGTTGGACAACCACCTCCAACCTCTGCAACACCTCGAAAAGTCTTTTCTTCAGCAGACAGCAAAGCCCTTTGTTTCCACTTCCTAGATGTCAGAATACACAGGAGGATAAACATCTACATAAAAGACTGTTGTATGAGGTTACAAAATGTAGGGAGTGTAGAAAGGTCATTAGATGTCTATTGTTTTCATGGTAAAAGGCTATGTTCTGTAAAATCATTACTGTAAAATTATATTATTTACCTTATTAAGGGAAAATTGCCAACTCATTGTGAGTGTTTCACCAAGGAACAAATCCTTCAAAAGGAGTTTCTTTTGTAGCAGAATTTGTTTTCAATGTGTTAATTTCCTAGTAGTTTCTTTGTCTACGTGTTTTGTATTGAATATTACAGGAAAAATGTAAAGTAACATATCTGTTTAATGATTCAGACCAGCTATGCTTTTAATGTTAATGAGGGGTCTGACTTGCATTAAATTAACGTTTACATTGTTTAGTCCCTTTTGGGCTGCAGCCACATTACAACAGAATGGGTGTATCTGTGGCACTATTATTGTAAATATTACAGCCCAGTTGACTTGGTACATCACAAAGTACAGTAATAGACAGAGGAACAAGAACTAGTTTAATCAAGGACTACTTTAATTTTGCCTACATCACATTCTTTTAAAGAACAGATTTGCTTCTACTTACCCTCCTCAGCCACTTTTGTCTTAAGAAGCACTGAAAAGTTTTGCAGCCATGTGCAGTGTTGCGCCATCTCCAACACCAACACAGTTTTTTCCTCTTGCAGTCTAGTAGTCAACATCACCTGGTCATGCATTTTCTTCTTCACTGAAATGTTTGCTAAAAACAAGCCAACTGTTATGAGTACACAGAAGAAGAATGACATTTATATATTCTAATGAAACATTTGAAACCTGTCTTACCGCTTCCATGGACCTCCCATGGCCATATTGGTGATGCAGTGCTGTCTCCTGTTAAGGAATGCTCCACTATGCTTTCATCAATTTTTGAGGCAGAGTGGAGTGCAAGGTTGTTGTATTTTTGCACCTCCTGAATAAGAAGCTTTTTGTCCTCTGCCAGCTTCCTTCGTAGGCGGTGACGAATCTTGCTGCTGTCTAGAAAAACATAAAAGAGAGGTGGAAATGTGTCATCGGCCTGCTGTTAAAACAAGGTACCTGAAAAAGTAAAAAAATAAAAAAATAAGTCATAATATGGACCACCACAGACAAGATTTACACATTCTTAAGCAAATGAGTGGTGGGTACTTTAAACAACAAAACTGACCTTAAGTAAAAGAATACAAAACTACATTATGGTAACCTGAAATAAATGCCTAAAGAAATGCCTAAAATCATGTAAATATAAGTTAACATTAGCTGCCCTCCAGCTGCACATCAGCAATAAATGAGCCACGATTTTCTTTTTGATCTGACTTCCTAAGCTAGCATTTCGCTTTTAGATGTGCATGGATGTAAATGCTACTCATGACAGAATAGTTAAATCAATTTTATACTGTCAATAATTCTTGCAATATGTGAGTAAAGTTTGAAATTTTATATATATGTTCAATCTCATTAAATTATTACATCATCATATATTGTGTAAACTAATGTTTTCTTCCACCTTTGAGTAAATAAATATTCTTTGAAACTGTTAGTGTTCAATTATCAGTCTGTGGCCAAAGTCTAATCCACTGAAAGTATTTTTCATGATTAAACCAGTTCAGGAAAAGCAACAAGAACAAAAAAAAAAAACCCACTACGATACTCATACAAACACCCAAAACACACAGTTTAACTTTAATTAAGTTGCACAATAACGGTACAATATATATATATAAACTCACCAGGGCACAATAAAAATATCTGGCCTGGGATATTCAGAATAAGTCTTGCAAGAGTTGCTAAGTGAACGTGTTCTCTTAATGATGGCTTGGCAGGTATAATTTCATGGGGCTGTAACAATGAATTACAAAGACTACAAATCTCAAAATTAAAGGATAATTTAAATAAAAATGCCAAAATCTATTTTAGACGACTTTCAGACAATTACTTTTTGTTATCAGCTGAGAGATCTGCTTTTTGTTTCATTATATGACAATATCTAATATAATGCTGCTTTATAAATGACAGAAGTTAATTAATGAAAAAAAACAAAAAAAAAAAACTACTGAACATGATGTTAGAGATTTATTTTAATTAATAGGCTGCTATATTCAATTTTGGTTGCATGTTTCCATTGAACCACTAACAAAATCTTGAAATGCATTATCATAAATTTATTATTACCATTTTTACTATAGAGGGTATTCTTTCGCTGCTTCACACTAAGGTAAAGCTCCTCGATGGTCTGCTGAAGTCCTCTGGGCCCCTGGGCACCATCAGATGTCTCCAGTGTCTCTTTAAAGATACAGCAAAGAAAAGTAAAAATGTTTCAATAAAAAAAAAACAAAAAAACACATACATTATTAGCATGTAAAGGACGATCGTCTGATGTAATCAATGGGCAGTCACATTACCAGGCATGAAAAATCAGCCTACTATCTTCTATCAATTTTAAAATTCAGAGTACATGTTTTTTGTTGTCGTTATATGATCATACACACCACCATCAGCCCATTCCTTCACATCAGAAAGCCACTGCAGAACCATTTCTTCTGAGCATTCCAGCTCTTGTTTCATGTCATGAAGCCTGGCCCTCTCTTCCTCAAGTCTCTCACAAGTCTGATAAAGAGTTATAATAGTCTGAATAAGACCTTAGCCTAAATAAAAAAAATACAAAAAAGTATACTTAACAGAATAGATCAAAACCATTTGTAAGGCTTTTACCTTTACATATCTTTTTGACAATGCCTCGTGCAGGGAGTCTGTTTTCTTCTTGTTCCACCCCATTGCATGCAAAGTCAGCATGTCTATCCTTGCTGTTTAAAGAAAACAGTTATGATATATACAATCAAAAAAATAAAAACAAATATGGAAAAGACTTCAATCACCCATTTTTGACATGTATTTTGTCATCAGGGCACATCGCGAGAGATAGCTGTTGACTTGCTCAACCTCCTCACCAGCTGTTGTCCCTGCACCTTCCTGGTTCCTTCCACTCTATTTGATCTGTTTGTTTAGGTAGAGTTGTATGTAAATACAAACTACTACATTGTGTAATGTCATCATTAACTTAGATTCAGAATAACTAAGGTACTTGTAAGAAATCAAAAATCCCTAACCATTACACATACCTCACATTTTGTAGCATGGGCACGAGCATGCATTATGCTGAGGAAGGGCTTCGTTTCTGTTAGCTCCTGGAGTGCTGGAACCACACTGGCTGTTTTTCTTAAATATGGCCAATATTTACACGCAACATCTGTGGCAAAGAACTTTGCCTTAGCCCGTGCAAGTTCTCTTTGAAGGTACAGAGGGTAGGCAAAGATCTCCCCTCTGTACATATTAAGGGCTTTCAAGAGAAACCCATGGCGGCAGACTGCAACCTCCATGCCCTCCTCATCCAGTTAAGCTGCCCTCCTTGAGGTCTCCCTAGCAGCTGTCCAGAGGGAGCTCCCACAGGTGCCTTTCCCCTCTGTCTGCAATACAAATAAACAGCAGATAAATTAAAAGCAATAGTTAAATACAATATAAGCAATTCATTCTTTTATTGTGATTCTGGAGCCACTGATAGGCAGAATTAGTTGCAATAGAGAGAATATACTTGGTATATTTCATTAGCAAGTTAAAACTTACACTTTTTACCGCCCTCTGAATCATGTTGACAAATTGTGACACCGACCCGTCGTCCGCCACAAATAGTCCATTAAAAAAGGCTGGGTCATCGGAGCTGATGGAAAAAAGAGAAGGTGAATTACTGTATGTCCAGAAAAAAAATCTAAAGAGGATACGACAGATAAGTATTTTTCTATAAAAAGCACCTTCCAGTTCTCTTAAAGCGGTAGAGCTTTCTATTTCCATCAATGGAAACAGCCAACATTTCTGGGGTGCAAGCTGGGCAGCTAAAAGGGTTATCCCCGCAAACCTGGGCTTCCTCGAATTTGGTGTAGGAAAACTCCAAAAAACTGCGCTGCAGCAAATCCCCGTTGATATGTCCTGACTGGAAGATGAATTAAGTAGGAGTGTCAGGTTTGGTGAAAAACTCAAAACAAGGACCCGAATTCAGACAAGGAAACAAATATTTCATTAACAAAAATCCAAGGATAATCTGTAACAAAACTTACTGAAAATGAAGTCCATCAAATAGCAAAATGCACAGGAGGCACGAGGATTAACACAAAGGTGTAACATGGAAGAAGACATACGACGATCCCTGTGCAATCACAGGAAGTGATTGAACAAAGAGAGACAGGTGTGACTAACGAGGCCCAGGTGAAACTAGTGAGGGTAATCACAGGGGAGGGAAACTGAGGCAGGAAGAAAAACTGGACTCCCACACAAGAGTAAGGTAACTACAAAATAAAACAGGAAACATAGAGGATTTCAAAAGACAGTACCAGGAAACACACAAGAACTGAAATGCAACAAAACAGTACACTTAAAACTTAACTAAGGAAACACTGCAAACACAGGAGGAAACAAAGACAACACACTACAACCAAAGGGAATACAAAGAACACAACACAAGGAGGGAAACTCAAACACAAGGAGAACCAAGGCTTAACAAAACACACTAGACTATACAAGAAATTAAGAACCACAAAGGGTACTCAAACAATAGAAACACAATAAAACATAGAGCACACAATACACAGAAACACAGGGGCTACAGGAAACACCTAAGAAACTAAACCAAACAAAATCAGGATCATGACAAAAAGTGCTCTTAATATGTTTTGGGGTTTTGGAAGAAAACAATGAAACGTAGTTTAATAAAAACTACACTTACTCTTCCTCCACACTTTGTACGGTGCTCAAGGAGTTTCGCAAAGGCCTCTCTGGAGAACCCTGGTGAAATGACCTTCAGCTCTTGGAAAGAGCTGAGGAGGTCCATAGAAAAAATTGTGGAGGAGCTGACAGAGGCTGGCCAGTATCTACTATCAAGAAGAGCTTTTATGTCAGGGGTCCACAACTCTGGGCATCCTTGGCAGGAAAAAATGGGCATATGTAGGTCATAACGCCCTTGAAACAACAAAAATTAACATAATTAATACACACATATTTAATTCACACATACTTTTAATAAACATCACAATATCTTCTTAGACTTCACTTTGTCAATGCTTCATGGCCATATACTCATGAAATCACATTGTAGCATTCATAGCTAACTTCTTAAATATTTACACATGTTTTCCAAATATTTTTGTTATTCAGTGTTTCTCAACCCTGGTACTCTGAGACCGCTACCCTGAATGTTCTACATGTATCCTTGCCCCAAATACATACTTCTTTTAAATTTTTAAATCTCCGTCAGGCTGCTATGCAGCTTTATGTTAAGCCAATTAATTTTTGTGAACAAGTTTGGCTGGAGCAGGTTAACACTGAGTGGACCAAGACTGAGAAACACAAATTCTTAAGAGCAATGGTAATTGGGCCTCATGCTAGAAGGATACAAAGGATGTTGCATCTAAAAATGTTTCCTTCTGCAGTTCAATGAAAATTCCACAAAACACAACTTTAAAGGTAAAAAAAATCTGGTAAAGAGATATTTAATTACCATTCATGGTTATTAGAATCACTGGTTTGCCTTGAGACACAGTGTAATTGCCAATTTTGCAGGAGCAGCTGGGGGGTTTCACAGTCGGCAAAATGCAAGCTGAAGAAAAAGAAAGATCTGTAACTGGCTGCAGACACATGTGAACAGCAACATTAAAGGCTTTCTAAAAACATACCTTGCTCATAGGTGCAATATCCCTCTGGTCCTCTACTGACATGCAAAGTAGGAGGAATTGGCTTTAAAAAACCATCGGTTGTGCTGTCCCTGTTGTGGAGGGGTTGTTTTTTATGATGGATCACATCACATTCCCCACAGAACCACTCCTCAGGGAGACAATCTCTGCACCTAGAGATGAAAAAAAAAAGTTGTTTAAAATCAGATATTATGAAATTAAATATCTAATAGTATGTACAATAATAATGATAATAAAACAACAACAATAATAATAATAATACCGTAAAGTGACTTTGTTTTAGGTTTGATTATACTTTTGTTAAAAAATAGCATGGGCCTTGTCCAAGATTTAATTTTCACATTCAGCTTAGGTCCCTCTTAGTTTCAAAACTTTCTTTTTCTGGATTTAAAAATAATATTTATCATTAATGACATCAAACCTAATAACAGCCTGCTCGCTGCAGAGACTGCATAAGGTTAGACGAATCTCCTCTCTTTCCAGCAGGCACTTTAAATGGAATGGTCTTCCTTCTTTCCATTGTCGCGAAACTTTCTGCTGCCTTGTGGACCAGATTGAGGAAGGGCATGTTTTCTCAGGTGATGAGCAGGATGCCAAAATGGTGGAGAGCCTTTCCATATTCTTTTCTTTGAAGAAAAAAATATAAACTTGAGCTATCAAGGTCAATAGGTATTAGAATAACCTCTCTGATTATCTTAAAAACATGTTGTATTTAGGCTTGATATCAAATTCGTAACCATGATTTACCAAACTTCTCTTGGGAATCGAGTTTTGGTGAGGATGGTGGATCATCCACATTGAAAGACATGCTACACTGAGCCACGGAGTATGCGCCTGCAACAGAAGTGCAAGGAAAATTAACAGACATAGGCTATTAATGGTTTTGGCACATTTGTTTGTAATACTTATCAGTTTGAAAAGGCCGACATAAAAAATTCCTGTTCATGGCTGTAGATATACAACACTGACTGCCACAAGCAACCAGATCTCCCAAATAAATGGGCTCTTCACTGCTACACAAAAATGTAGTTCATGCTATCAAATAAAGCTACTGCTTTGTCTATTTCTTAACTCAAAGATTTTCTGAAGTTTGTTCATATATATAAATATATATATATATAAACTGCCTACCATGTCAGTAATGAATGCTATATGCGATTGCATGACACCGCTAGTGCACGTGATTCTCAGGATTTTGTGGGTGGCCCGTATATAAACGGAGAACTAACACTGCTCCATTGTCGGAGAAAGTGTGTCTAACGACTTAATTGAGGACACCATTTCTCCTCTACAGGCAATAAAGTTTCTGAATCTGAATCATTCCATGGAAGAATTAACATACATTTTCCATTATTACTTGCACTGTGACCATATATGTAAACATAAATAGGATCATTTGTGGCCTAGGCAACCACAATTTGTCTCTGTTTCTCTCTATCTCTCTCTATCTATCCCCTTAGACTGGCACAGTCCTGGCAGAAAGCTGTGCAACATGATGAGTCTGATTCGGTTACAAATTTTCCTAAATGTTATAATGAGGGTTTTTTCTTGCCACTGTGCTTATAGTGGATTAATGCTGGGTTCCAATTACAGCTATATGTGACAAAAATGTGGGAAAACAAAAGGGGTACAGTTTAGACATCCTCTTTTGTAAAGTGTCTATGAATTTGCTTGGTACAAATAAAGTATAGTCTTTATGATATAAAAATGTCAAAATCATTCATACACTGACCTGTTCAAAAGAGATATTTAATGTAACCTCAACGATCAATTACTGTGTTACAATTACATTTTGTCCACCTTTTCTTGAAAACATATGCCAAATAATTAAATACCAACCTTTTACTGGGGTTTTGCGTCGCCCTCCACACCTCCCCCTCGGCTTGCCCACCCCAACACGGTCTCTTTTTAAATCTTGTGAAGGGTTTTCTCCTGGATGAGTTCTTTTTCTTTCCTCTGCTGCCCTCTGTTTTGAAGGAAAAATCTTGTGAGGCTAACTTGTTAAAATTGTTAAGAAAAAAGGAAAAGTAACAGATGAAAAACATCCCCCCTTCCTTTACTTTGAGTCTGAAACTCCTCTGAAGTAGTGGCATGCCATTCCCTCTTAAGGAATGTAGTAAGAACTACTTCATTAACATAATCTTAGTTTTAGAGGAGTTGTGCTCCACGAGGAGGACGAGTTGTACATATCAACCACTGTATAGTAAACATGACTGTTGCTAAAATGGGCCTTTGGGCGTATTTGATGAATCCATTCTGAATCTATTCATCAGTGTCCTTCCCACAGATCTAAATACAAAATTTATACCCATAATAGGGATGACATCCAATAAAAAACACTCTTTTAAAGTAATGTATATATTATCATGACATCCTATTCAAAAACATCACAAATAACTGGGCCTGCTAAGCATCGTCACACACCCTGCTTAGTGTATAAGGATGCTGGTTGCTTAATAACCTTGTGAGTCCAGTACAAACTTTTTGCAATGATGTTGTTTCTCTTATCTCACAGTCATCTTCATGTTCAAATACAAATTAAGGATATCAAGCTCTCACCTTGGCTTCAGCAAGGATGTGTGAATGTTTAATCTCCAGGTAATAGGTGGTGGAGTGTCCAGGTGATAATGGGGAGTCTGTGGGTCAATCTTATTGTGATTGGTCATCACAGTTCAGGCAAAGTAACCCAACAAACAAACAGACAAACAAAGACTAAACAAAAAGACAGATAGATAATGTGGCTCTTAAAAGTGCCTTTGGGTTGTAATAATTGTTCAGAGTCTGTGTTCTGGTGTTGGGACTTCTCAGGAGCTGTAAGGAAAACAGAAAAGAGAAAATTGTGACATGAACATTTACTGTGTATCACTTGAAGGGCTAATGTTGTTCCAAGACGAGAGGCATTGGTTTCCAGTTTGTCATCACTTTTCTAGTTTATCCAAGGTTTATGACACCATCTTTCTAAGAAAAGCTTTTGTTTTTTGTTGTTAACCTGTGATTTCAATGTCGAGATGTTAAAGACCTGATACTATTTTTCATTGCTTAAATCAGGGGTGTCAAACTCACAGCTCGGGGGCCAAATCCAACCTGTGGTGCAGTTATATCTGGCCCACAAGATCACGTGAAATTTTTATTAGAACTGCCCCATTGGTATGAGGTCTGCAGTTTTCTTCCAGTATAAAAATGTAAACTTAACCTTGATAATTTATAATATCTTTGATGAATTAGAAAAAGTGAACAGTAAAAATAATTTGATAAAACGTCAGGAACATAGGAGAAATTTGTGTTTTCTCTATATTTTCAATTCTGCATCTCACAGTTATGACTTCAAGTTATGGTTTTGGAATTTTATTTCATATTTTTACCTTTTAGATTCATAATTTAAAATTCTAAATCTCCCTTTGACATTTTAAAATCATAATTTTGGCTTTTATCTCATGTTTTGACTTTTTCAACTCCTAACTTTGACTTTCTTCCAATTTTTTTACTTTATAGACTCCTTCTTTTTTAATTTTTTTCATATTTTGACTATTAAATTTGTGAATTTGAAATTTAATCTCACATTTTGACATTTTAAAATCATGATTTTGATGTTCATCGCACATTTTGATTGTTAAATATCATGAATTTGAATTTTATCTCATTTGCTGACCATTTCAACTCCTAACTTTCACTTTTATCTCATATTTTGATCTTTACAACTCATGACTTTCAATTTTACAATCATGGTTTTAGTATTTTATCTCATATTTTGCCTGTTGAAAACATTTTGACTTTAAATGTCATGTTTTTACTTTTAAACTTATAAGTTTGACTTTTTATCTCAGATTTTGAGTTTTTAACTTCTCATGTTGACCTTTTAATCTCAAAATCATTTAGGTTGTCAGTCAATGGTTAAAAGTTGACCCTGTAAGGCCCTCAGGTTAGACCCAAATTCAGAATCCGGCCCCTGCTGTGATTGAGTTTGATACTTTCCACAAATAAAGAGCGAGAGAAACACAGCGTAAACGGGGAGGGGGGCAGGCTATAATAGAGACCGAGACCGATGCTGATCCATGGCCTCGCTCAACTACAGGAGCAATGGTGATGTCCACCGGTCGTTCGACCACAGTGGGCAATAGCCATCAGAGGACCAGCGGTGGACATTTACATTTACATTTGGGACATTTACTAATGAACACGCATTCACGGCCACTGGTAATAATCCACCATACACTCTGCCTATATCATCTTAGAGTTTATAGGCTCGTGCTGATATTAAACTAACCAGGCATAGCTACTCTTTTTAGTAGGCTACTACTGGAGAGAATCTGTGGTTCTGCGACTGCTGCCTGTGAGCCTGCAGATATGTACTATATTGACTTTTTGGATAATAATGGCGAACTACTTTGCCAGACTTTTTTTTACAACTACCCTGGTACCTAAAACGGGCTAGTAAAAGCATAGAAAGGCATTCGTTTAAACATTTAAAAAATAGCATGCAGCAACGCAACTTACCTTGATCCAAGTTTTCCCGCAAAGTGAAGAAAAAGGCGGAGAAGCCGACGTGGTTACCGGTAGTTGCGCGTCGTCGTCATGGTAACGTCACTAAGGCTCATGGGAGTGTCGATTACCATAATTACTGTTAAATTCAAAGGCCAAAATTTCGAATAAAGGCAGTTTTTCGGGGTGGGGGCTGGAGACAACATACATTTACAGGGGGAAAAAGCGGAGGGGGTAACAGTCTAAATGGTGCAGTACAAACACTCACTAACGTGCAAAAAAACATGCATATTGTCACTAGAATCAGAATAATTCATGATCGTATGAAGACGTAATGACAGAAAAATCAAAGAAAAAAAATAACAGGATAAATTTTTGGTCATTGCATGCCACGTTTTCAAGTTTATAGGCTGTTTTAATACAGCTTCTTTCTGCACTCAGGGAAACGTGTAGACAGCACGACCGGTGCAAATGCACGGGATTTAATTTCGTTAATCATTTAATTCATAACAATTTATGATCCAGTGACGTGGTAGTGAAAACAAAATCAAATGAAAAAAATAACCTGATGATTTCTCGTCATTACATGCCAAATTATTCCGTTTAATGGGCTAATAAAAATCACAATACAGCTTCTTTCTGCACTCAAAGAAAAACGTGGAGCCAGCATGTACGGTGCCGCCTATTGAAATGCATGGGGTTGAGTTTAGTGCTGCACAACACGAAAAAAAGCAGAAATTCGTGTCCAGAGACACGACTCAATAGATTAAATTTCGTTAGCATTTCACGAAATTTTGTGAGACTGGGTTGAGGTACCAGATGTGTCACATCTGTCTGGGGCCTGTGCCTGCTGATGACGTCACACATTGTGATTGGCTGTGATGACGTTTTGCATTGTCATTGGCTCGAAGCCCAATTGGGCGGGAGCTCGCACTCAGCAACAACACCCAGCAACAAAATAAAGAGGAAGAAGAAGACAGGGAGAATATGGCGGGATAACTTATAAAAGAGAACTATAGCAGCGAGAGAATGAATGAAAACAGCGAGAAAGTGAATGAAAGCAGCGAGAAATTGATAATAATAATAATAATTATATCTTGAATTTATATAGCGCCTTTCAAGAAACCCAAGGATGCTTTACAGGAACACATAGGCATGGACAAACTATGTGAGGGGTAGGATGAGTGTAAGGGGTGGTTTAGTGAATACTGTAGGCTGTGGTGAACAGGTGGTGCTTGAGACGTTTTTTGAAAATGTCCAGAGATGGAGCACTACGGATGTCTGCAGGAAGAGTGTTCCAGAGGGTGGGAGCTGCAGCACTGAAGGCTCTGTCTCGGTTCAGAGTTTGGTTTTGGGCATGGAAAGTAGGCTGCTGTCTGAAGATCAAAGGTTGCGGGATGGTGTGTATGGATGGAGGAGATCAGAAAGGTACTGGGGAGCCAGAGCATGGAGAAATTTGCATGTGAGGAGGAGGACTTTGTACTTGATACAGGACTTGATAGGGAGCCAGTGAAGGTGGATGAGGGTCGGAGTGATGTGTTGCCAGGGTCTAGTGCGGGTAAGAACTCTAGCTGTAGAGTTTTGGATGTACTGAAGCCTGTCCAGGGTTTTGCTGGGAACTCCAGACAGGACTCCATTGCAGTAATCCAGGCGGGAGATTATGAAAGCATGAATGAGTGTTTAAAATGAATGATAGCAGCAAGAAATTGAATGACAGCAGCGATAAAGCGAATGAAAGCAGCAAGAAAATGAAAGAAAGCAGCAGGCAATGTTATGCAATAGAGGGTCAAGTTTAAAACAATATGACATTGTTCAAAACTATTATCACATTTACAATTTATCAAATGACCATGACTGGGAGCCCAGGGAGACTAGCTGTGCTCCAGGGTACAGCTAATGGGGATCCAAATTAAATAAACAAATAAACTTTTCTTGCTTTTTATCAGAGGACTGAGTTGTGATTAATATGTCTTAAAATCCTCTGATGAGTACAAGGAAAAAAATATTTTATTATTTAAAAAAAAAAGTGATAAAGACTATATATGCGAAGAACATGTGCAAAGATGTGACTAAAATATTCAACTTTAAAATTAACAGTCATCAGTATAATTCTTATTAATTACAGTACTTGTCTATAGACGGAATATTTAAAGGACAGCAATTAGGAGGATGTATGTTTAGATAGTTAAGTATATTTGTATTTTATTTTGTCTAATAAATTGTTCAAGAGCAAAGCAAACATGTATTGACAGCATAAATAAATATCTACCTAATATAAATAATGATTGATACACAATACATAAATGCATTGAACTGTCAAACATCTATCTATCTATGGTAATGTGTAAGGTGTTTGTACACTGATGCATAGTTTATCCATGTAGCATTGCCGTAGATGTGTGACGTCATCAGCAGGCGCAGGCCCCCAGACAGATCTGGCAGCCCGGACACATCTGGTACCTACACCGGGTCCCTTGTCTGAAAGTCTATGGGAATTTTGAATGTGTTTTCGGTTAAATGCCTAAAATAAGGTCTGTGGTGAACACAAGTTCAGGACAGTTTAACGTTTTATCCTATGACATAAAATACATGTGAAACGTGCCCCACCTTTGAGTTGTGTATCTTTTCACCTCTCAATAAAGGCTTGTTTTGGATTTGATTGATTACTCAGATTTGATTTAAGATGATAGTTTTACTCTTCTCCTAGATTTTTACAAAGCTTTTGATACTGTTGAGCATCTGTTTATTTTTTATTGCCTTGAAAAACTTGGGTTTGGGGAATTTTTTTGCAATGCAATGAACACTCTTAAAACAAATGGTAACAGCTCTGTAAAACTGAGTGATGGTACTACACAGAGATTTTATCAGGAGAGAGGAATACGGCAGGGCTGCCCTGTCTCTGTTTATTTGTTTCTAGTGGTGGCTCAAGTGTTTTGTGTATATATAAAATCATGTAATTTGGAAGGCATCTCTACTGCTGGTAGGAAAATTTGCCTGAGTCAACTATCCTAGTTGTATCCACGGGTGATGACGTAAATTCAGTCGACCTTGTTGTAGTTCAATAGAGCATGACATTAGCTTTTTACTTTCGCCATTCAATTAACAAACCAGATATGATTCTTATATTATCAGTTTATGAAGATTATCTTTATGAACTAAACGTGTTAAGTTTCACAAACTTTCGTTGAGCACAGAGCTTATTTTCAGCAATAATCCAAAAACTCATTTAAAAAACCTATAGTCTCGGCCAAGGGAACCCATGCAATGCTAACTTTCGGGTTTGCCTACAAAATTACGTCACCTCTGCTACACGCCAGATGGATGTGTTTCACACATCCATCTGGGAAAGCTTCAATAATAAACGTTTGAGAAAAGGCAGAGGATTAAAAAAAAATTCGGAGTGTGATTGGATAAACGTTCTGTCTGTCACATCTCTACGGGCCAAAAAGAGCAACAAAACACGTGATGTAGCTGCTGTCGAGCTGCATGTGCACAGCTAGAAAAATGCGAAACATGGCGACTATAGACATGTAAATACTTGACTTTTGTCATTTTGGAAAAGAAAACAACTCACTGCTGTTCTTTGTTCTTCTTTTAACGAAGAAATGTTGTCAAGATCTGATAAAACTGGCGCTGCAGCAGCATCAACGCTAATCTCTTCCTCCATAACTGCACCAGCTCATGCTGCTGCTTGTTTATGACACGACTCTGCCGCGCCTGAAAGTACTGCCCCTCCTCGCTGATTAGGCCTGTCACAGCTTCTAACCAGGCCCTTCTTCTTCTTCTTCTTTTTCGGTTTTACGGCGGCTGGCATCCATCGCTTTGGTGTATTACCGCCCCCTTTCACTGCGGAGTTTTGGCTCTGATCATGGATTCAATAAGATCAAGAACAGTAACATCCTTCCATCCTCAACATAAATAAAGCATCTTGACACATACATACAATAATACTAGCTCCTCATTGTCTCCATCCTGCCTTCCCTCACATCCTATTAAACAACCCAGTGCTCCTTAAATATTCTAACAGTTTCCTTCGATGTGTCCTCTCACCGGTACTCAGTAATCCTTTTAGTGTTATTTCCTTCATTCCTAGTCCCATCAGCTCCCTCCTCATCACCGCCCTTTGTGTATCATACCTCCTGCACTTCAGAATAACATGTTCTATTGACTCCTCTTCCTGACACTCCTCTCACAAGCCAGTATCATGCTTCTCCAGCAATTTCAATGTTTTGTTTAAGGCACAGTGTCCTATCCTTAGCCTTGTCATCACCACCTCTTCTCTCCTGCTTTTACCGCCGATCCTTGAAGCTCTGACCTTTTGCTGAATCTGATACAGGTGCCTTCCTCTGTTCTCTCTGTCCCACATGCTTTGCCAAATCTGATTCATTTTCCCCTTAATCACACTTTTTAATTCTGTCTTGCTAATGCTCACTTGCATTTCAACCCTGCTTACCTTCAGTGCCTTCTTTGCCAGTTTGTCTGCCTTTTCATTCCCTTGCATCCCTACATGTGCTGGCACCCTAAGGAATGTGACCTGGCCCCCCTTGCTGTGTATTCTTGTGACTGCGTGCAGAACCTGAAATAGAATGTCTTGTCTGCTGTCCGAGTGGAATGATGTGATACTGTCTAGAACTGACGCCGAATCTGAGCATATGACTGTCTTCTTTTGAGATGTTATTTCCACCCATTTCAATGCCACCAACACCGCCACCATCTCTACTGTGTACACCCCCAACACATCACCTGTTCTTTTGTATATGCCCACTCCTTTTCTTGGTACTGCCACTCCGAATCCTGTTACACCCGTGTCTGGATTTTTTGCCCCGTCTGTGAACACCTGCACAAAGTCAGTATATTCTTGATTTATAAGATAGCTGAACGCACTCGGTAGGTCCACTGTTTTCCTCCCTGTCCTTTTTATTTCAAGCAGCGATACATCAACTCTTGGACACACTAGTCTCCATGGAGCCTCCTCAGGGTACACCACTGGTGGGCTTATTTGTAGTCCATCAATTGACATGTCCCTCACTATTTTATTTCCTGCTTTGGCAAAATGCTCACTGGAGTTCTTCCCATTCTCCCAGCTGTCCTGTAACACTTCTTTTGTTGGGTGACTGCCTCTCTGTCCCTTCAAATTCACCCAATAATTAGCCATCAGCTGCTTTCTCCTTAACTCCAGTGGCATTTCTCCCATCTCTACCTGTATGGCAGGAATTGGTGATGTCTTAAAAGCTCCACTACAGATCCATAATGCTTGTGCCTGTATGACATCTAACTTCCTTAAATGACTCTTAGCTGCTGACCCATACGCCACACTACCATAGTCTAGCACTGATCGTATCAGTGCAACATAAACTCTTTGGAGTGAGTTGCAGCTTGCTCCCCAGTCTCTTCCTGCCACACAACGCATCACATTTAAGACTTTCTGGCACTTTTTCTCTATCCTGGTGACATGGCCTGACCATGTTAACCGTTCATCGAACACGACCCCAAGGAATTTCAATTCTGGCACCCTTTCCAACTCTTCCCCATATATTTTTAACCTGACATCTTCTCTGATTTTCTTCCTGGTAAAGAACACTGTTTTGTTTTTTTCTGTTGAAAACTTGCATCCCCAGTCATATCCCCATTCAGTCACTTGATCGATAGCTCCTTGAAGTTCTCCTCTTTTCCACAAGGCTCCATCATCAGCAAACAGCGACCTGCCTATGTCTACTTGCAGTTTTGAAAACACATCATTAATGCTTATGCTGAACAGTAATGGGCTGATCACACTCCCCTGAGTCGTGCCATTCCCCACCACATACTGTGTTGACATGACTGTCCCAATTCTCACTTGTATTTTCCTTCCAAACAGAAAGTCTTTAATCCAGTTAAAAGCTCTCCCTCCAACTCCTATCTTAGACAGCTTTATAAGCAGTCCTTCCCTCCACATCATATCATATGCTTTTTCAATATCAAAAAACACTGCGATAACTGTCTCTTTGTTCGCTTGTGCCTTTCTTATTTCTGTTTCCAGCCGTATTATTGGATCCATTGTACTCCTTCCTCTTCTAAAGCCACTCTGATGGTTTGCTATCTTGCCTGCCTTCTCCAGCTGGTAGGTTAACCTTTCTGTTATCATTCTTTCCATTACTTTGCATATGTTCGAGGTCAGTGCTATTGGCCTATAGCTTGATGGTTTTACTGGATCTTTTCCTGGTTTTCTTATTGGAATGACCATTGCTTCTTTCCACACTGCTGGTAGTTGGTCCTGTTCCCACACTTTGTTATAGAGCTCTAACAGTCTCTTGAGAGTTTTCTCTCCTAAGTGCTTCAGCATACTTTAGCTTACTTTATCTTTCCCTGGAGAAGTTGGTTTGGATTTGTTAATTGCCCTCAGCATCTCTTCCAGTGTAAATGGTTCATCCAAAATGCCATTGTCACCTTCCCTCCTGTCCAATACTTCTAGGTGCTGGCTTAATGTCTTTCCTCTTCTTCTGTTACCTTCTTCAGACAAGTTTTCTGAGCTGTGTATCTTTGCAAAGGCCTTGACCATTATTTCTGCTTTCTCTTTATCTGTCACTGCTGTTTTACCCTCATCTATCATGACGGGATATTCCCACTCTCTCCTGTCTCCTCCCATTCTCCTTATCATTCCCCATACCTCTCCTACCGGTGTCGTTCTTCCAATTGAGCCGCAAAAGTTCCTCCAGCTTTCTCTCTTGGCTTGTCTTACTGTTCTCCACACCACTGCTTGTGCCTTTTTATACAGAATTAAGTTCTGCATGTTGTGAGTTCTTTTAACCAATCTTAATGCGCTGTTTCTTTGCTTTACAGCCTGATGACACTCCTCTGTCCACCATGGTACCAGCTTCCTCTCACTCCTTCCTTTACTCCTGGGAATAGATTTTTCTGCTGCTGTGATGATTGTTGATGTTATCTGGTTGTTTAGCTCATCCACACTATCTGGCTTGTCAGCTGTTGACATCTTCTCCTCACTCAATCTTTGGAACTCACCCCAGTCAGCCTTTTCAAATCTCCATTTTTTAACTCCACTGCCTTGTCCTCCTTCCACTTTCTCTCCCACATAACACGCCACTGGATAATGATCACTGCCCATTGTTGTTTGAAGAACTTTCCAGGAGCTGATTCCAGCCAAAGAGTTAGACAAAAGTGTGATATCTAATGCTGACACTGCACCCGTTGTTATATTAATCCTAGTGCCCCTTTCATCATTCATACAGACTAGTCCATTATTATCCATCAGTTCTTCAATTACTTTCCCATTTGAGTCTGTCTGTAATGCTCCCCATGTGGTACTATGAGCATTGAAATCCGCACACCAAACCTTTTTAGATTTGTTTTGGCCTTGTATTTGCAGCAAACTGTCCAAGTTTAACCTTTTACAGAGTAGTTGATTACTACCAGAGCTTCACCTTTATTCCATATCTCCACAGCTATATACTCCAGCTCCTCTCCTTTCTCCAGCACCCTACTTGGTATTCCTTGTTTTATGAGCGTTACACATCCCCCCCCCCCCCAGATTTCTATCTCGTCGTATGTGTTACATAGCCGTGCACAACAAAATCCAAACTAGGTTTTAACCATGACTCCTGGATGCACACAATGTCAGGCTTTTCTTTCAATTCTTGGATGAAATGCTTGAACTCCTGGCCATTTGCCAGCAAGCTCCGTGCATTCCACTGCAAAAGAAAGACCATAATCAATATTAACCAATACATGGTGTTTCCTGGCTGGACTGATTAGTGAGGTTTTCCCTCACTTCTTCCCATGTCAGTCCTACAAGTCCCAAGTGATTTACTGCTGCCTTGACTATCAGCTGAATTTTCATATTTTTTGACTTAACTTCAGCAGTGCTGTTTATCACTCCTGCTATGAAAGTTACAAGGGCTTTTTTGTTAATGCACAGCTCATTGTTGGGTTTCTTTTGTAACACTCGGCCCCCTGCTCCTGTCTCTTTCTTTTCCCTTGTTTCTTTTGCTGCCTCTGCATAAGAGAGCTTTCTCTCCACTCTTACTCTCTGAATTTCATTTTCCCTTTTCATGAACTCACATCCCCCATAAGCCACACTATGAGCCCCACCACAGTTACAGCACTTTGGTTGCACTCCATCACCACACTTCCCATATTCATGGTCTCCCCCACAGCGAGCACATCTCCTTTGCTCCTTACAGACTTTAGCTGTGTGTCCAAATCTTTGGCATTTAAAGCACCTTAGTGGTTTTGGCACATACACCCTCACAGGGTAGCTCATGAAGCCCAAGAACACCTTGCTTGGCACAACATTTCCTTCAAACTCAATCAGTACTGTTTCACTGTCCTTTTTTGCTCCATCCCTTGTTGTTTTCATTCTCAGCACACTTTTCACTTTGGCCCCTCTGATATTTTTCTTAAGTTCCTCCATATTAACTGCCAGCGGCACACCTGTGATGACCCCTTTACATCCTCCTTCTTTTTGAGCTCCAACCCTTCTCGTGCTCTCCACCTTAGCTTTTCCTATCTCCTTTAAATTGAGAGCTTTCTCAAGCTGCTCTTCATCCATACATCTCACCAGTAGATTTCCATCATTAAGGACTTTGGCGTACAATATTTTAACCGGGCCCAAATGGTTCATGGGAGCTTTGCAAGATGGATTCGCCAGTGGAAAAACAAGGAAATGGGCGTATCCATCTGCTATGCAAGGTTACACAACTGCACCACTTCTGGGAAATGACCTAACAACCTATGGACCAACACCCCGACAACCTGGGGGCGACAATCTGCCCAAACAATTCGCAAGTCAGCAAACCGTTGTAATACTAGAAGAAGAACTTTCCACCAATCAACTTGTAGCAAGAAGTCCCTCCTCCCCACACAGTAACTCGCGGATGCAGACGCGTCTTTGCACATGCGCAGTACAAATCGGGTTTCCAGGACGGATCGGGGACCAACAACACTCAGAACAGACTTTTGCAAAGGCGCCTTTTGGAGTGAGATAAACGTAGACATTTGAGGGGCACGAGCCAACTTTCAGGATGTAATTGCAAAATTTATTTTTCAGGACATTTTCACGGTATCTTTTTCCTTTATCTATTTTTCTTATCGTTGCAAAAATGTTCCTGACCCTTTATGTGCAGTAACGACTGCTGGTGCTGGACTACTGAAACTCTGTCCGAGTTTGCAACTTGTTGCTGCCATGGAAGACTTCGGGATTTTTTCTTTTTGCCCCGAATGACAAGTTCAACCATCAGGGGGTAAGTTATATATTATTATATTGCAATACCTATCATTTGTATTACTTGTATTTTTCGTGTTTTTCCCCAACTTTTTCCAAACGTTTTTGTTATTCAAACCACGAAAGCTGTCAAAAAAAATTCATTATCTTACACAAGAAAATAACATCTTTTACATCGTTGTAAATTGATTTGAAGCATTTTACACTACACTGTAGTAAAATAATACCTTTTTGGGCATGAGACCTCAATTGAGAAAAAATGAACAGCTATCTCAGGGGATTAAACTATACTACCCACAATCCTAGAGTATTAACGGGGACTTCTCTTATTGGTTGGGCCTTGTTGAACCCGCGAAAGTCGACTTAACTTTTCCAATCGAGACTCTAAACAATTTTACGCATAACAATGCAGTTTATCAACACGTTGACTCTAATAATGTTTTTTTTTTTTTTTTTTTTTAAATGTGACATATTTTTTTTTAAACATATTTTTATTGTTTTTTTCTTTACAGAAGACATAAAAACACAACAAACCTAAAGAGAAAGGGACTTACACAACTTGACAAACTCAAACATTGTAGGCAGCCGTTACATCAACTTAAGGAAAATAACAAAAAAAACAAAAAAAACAAAAAAAAAACAAAAACAAAAAAACAACAAAAGAACAAAAAAAAAAAAAACTGAATATTACATTAGGTGACGTGGTACTTAGGCAACAATAAGTTATTAATTATGACTGTTACATTCATTCAGCTCTGTGGGGTATTGAGCTTGGTTTTAATGTACTCCATAAATGGTTTCCATGTTTTCTCAAATTTATCAGAAGAGCCATTCAATATATACCTGAGTTTTTCAAGCTTAAGGTGCCGCATCACATCTCTCATCCAGTGGATCCAACTAGGTGTATGCTGGGACTTCCAATTGAGAAGTATCAGCCTGCGTGCTAACAAGGTTACAAATTTTGTTATTCTGAGATTGGTTCCTGAAAGATTCTTGTTCTTTTCTCCAACTATGCCGAACACAGCAATCATTGGATCAGGATGAACTGCTTTTTTTGAAAATATCAGACAGAGTTTGGAAGATCGAGCACCAGTAGGTGTGCAGATGAGGGCAATGCCAGAATGAGTGTGCTAAGGATGCAGGTGAAAGCTTGCATTTATCGCAAGTGGAGTCCACCTCTGGAAAAAATTTAGAGAGCTTGACTTTTGAGAAATGGAGACGATGCAACACCTTAAACTGGATGATACCATGTCTGGCACAAATTGAAGTAGTGTGCGTCCCCTCCAATGCTTTATTCCATTCCTCATCTGTCAGAGCCACCTCCAAATCCCCCTCCCAAGCAGTTCTAATCATATCTAGAGAGGGATTATTAGAATTAATGAAAAAATTATAAATGGTCGATATTCTTCCTCTCTTCAAAGGTTCAGAGGAAAATAACTGCTCCATAGGCAACTCTTCTGGCAAATAGGGAAATGACGGCACATTAGCCTTAATATAGCTGCGAACCTGCAAGAATTTAAAGAAGTGGGATTGTGGAAGGTAGAATTTGTTCCTGAGCTGTTCAAAGGTGGGAAATATTTTATCAATACCTATGAACAGCGATTTCAAGTTATCGATTCCATTATGCATCCAGATATCGAAAGAATCATCTAATATAGAGGGAGGGAAGAGGTAGCTCCGACAGACAGGAGTCAGTAAACATCCACCCTGCCAACCATAATGCTTCCGTATAACAGACCATATTTTCAGAGTTTGTGCAACAATGGGGTTGTTCTTAACATAGTGTGTTGACAGAGGTAGTGGGGAAAACAGAAGTGCAGCTAGAGATGTGGGAGAGCACGAAGATTGTTCCATGTGGTCCAAATAGGTTTTTCTGAATGTTCCTTAAGCTGAGTCCAAAATGTGAAAGCATGAACATTACATGACCAATAATATAATTGAAAGTTGGGCAGTCCCAGCCCCCCCCACTGACTTCGGTCGTTGTAGATAGGTTTTTCTGATTCTGGGTTTCTTATTGTTCCAAATAAAACATGAAATAACTTTATCAAGAGATGAGAAGAAAGATTTTCTTATAAATATAGGAATGGTTTGAAACAAAAACAAAAATTTTTGAAGAATATTCATCTTTACAGCATTTATTCTTCCTGCCAAGGAGATGGGGAGGTGAGACCACCTTTCCAATTCACTAACTGTATGATTGTATAATGACTTGAAGTTTGCTTTAAACAAACCAGCAGGACTCCTTGTGACTACCACACCCAGATATTTAAATGAACTTGTTGTTAACTTGAAGGGAAACTGTAAATATGACAGACTTTGGGCAGATTTATTGATTGGGAAAAGTTCACTTTTTGACAGGTTTAATTTGTAACCAGAGATATCACTAAACTCTTTAAGAGTAGACATTATGCTAGGGATGGAGTTCAGGGGGTCCGTTACATATAAAAGTAAATCATCAGTATATAACGAAACTCTGTTCTCTATTCCATGTCTACAGATTCCTCTATAATTTTCAAGGGATCGCAAAGCAATTGCAAGGGGCTCAACTGCAAGAATAAATAAAAGTGGGGAAAGCGGGCATCCTTGCCTTGTTCCTCGTTTTAAGGATAAATAAGAAGATCTCAAGGAATTGGTCTGTACAGAAGCTAAGGGGATTGATATAGGAGCCTAACCCATGATATAAATTTGTCACCAATGCCAAATTTTCTAAGCACAGCAAATAAAAAGTCCCACTCAACACGGTCAAAGGCCTTCTCAGCATCCAAACAGGGAAGAACCTCAGAATGCTGAGGGGCCCGACCAGCCGAGTATAATATGTTGTACAGCCTACGGAGATTGGAAAACAAATACCGTTTCTTCACAAACCCAGTTTGGTCTAATGATATAACTGAGGGTAGGATTTCTTCAAGCCGTGTGGCAAGCATCTTTGCCAATATCTTAGTATCAACATTTAAGAGACTGATTGGTCTGTAGGAGCCTGGCTCCTTGGGGTCTTTACCTTCTTTTAATAAAACTGATATGGAGGCCTGATAAAAGGTTGGTGGAAGACTTCCGTCCACAAGAGCCTCATTGAAAACATCAAGCAATACTGGGGATAGTAATTCAGAAAAAGCCTTAAAAAACTCTGCTGTAAATCCATCAGGGCCAGGAGATTTAGATGTTCGCATACTTCTTATAGCGTTTATTATATCTTTGTTTGTGAAGGGCTCATCTAGGTTAGTCTTTTGCTGGGAATCTACTGTTGGGATTTTTAGTTAATTCAAGAAATTATCTATTAATAGTGGGTCATTTTTTGATTCGGAGGAGTAGAGATTTGTGTAGAATGATTTAAATACATTATTTATTTCCTGTTGGTCCATAGTAACTTCACCAGTGGCTGTGCGAATCTCTGCTATAATTCTTGAAGCGGCTGACTGGCGAATCTGATGTGCTAGTAGGCGCCCTGCTTTTTCACCTTGTTCATATAATCTCTGACGAGTTTGTAGTAGTAACTTGGCTGTTTCATCAGTTGTAAGGATATCAAACTCTGTTTGGAGGGAGATTCTCTTATTGTAAAGGTCTTCAGAAGGTTTAATTGAGTGTTGGCGATCAACTTCTAATATTTTATCAGAAATTTCGGACAGGTGCTGAGTGTAAGAACGTTTAGCTGATTTAGCAAAAGAGATCACTTGTCCTCGAGTATAGGCTTTAAGAGCCTCCCACAGTGTTCCTTTGGACACCTCACCATTGTCATTTATTGAGAGAAACAGTTTTATTTGAGAAGAAATAAACTCTAGAAATGTACTGTCTGACAAGAGTAGATTATTAAAACGCCAGGAAGTGGGTAGTGACCTATATGGAAATGCAATTTGTAAAGTATGTGGGGCGTGGTCAGAGATAACAATAGCTTCATAGTCACACTGCTTGATGTTTGAAATAAGCTTTCGGTCAATAATAAAATAATCGATCCGTGAGTAAGACTGATGAACCGGTGAGAAGAAAGAGAAACAGCGAGTGGTTGGATTTTTGAGTCGCCAAGGATCTGCAATACCGTAATTATTAAGTAAAGTTTTTAAAGCCTTTGCTGATCTGGAAACTGGTTGATTGGTTTTTGATTTTTTGATTTTTTTTGATTTTCCATTTTGGTATCCAAAACACAATTAAAGTCTCCCCCCACTATTAGGTGATGGGAATTTAAATTGGGAATATTTGTAAATAATGATGAAAAAAATTGTTCATTATCATAGTTAGGAGCATATAAACAAATAAGAGTAAGTGGAACATTATACAGTGTTCCTTGTACAATGATGAATCTTCCTTGTCTATCAGGAACAGTATGAGAGCATATAAAGGGAATGGTCTTGCTTATTAATATAGCTGCTCCTCTAGATTTAAACTGAAAGCAAGAGTGATATATCTGGCCTACCCAGCCCTTCTGTAAGCGATCATGATCTTGATTTCTCAGGTGGGTCTCTTGGAGGAATATAATATCTCCTTTTAGGTTTTTCAAATGCGATAAAACTCGATTTCTCTTTACTGCACCATTCATTCCCTTTGCATTCCAAGTAATAATTTTAGCAAAGCTCTCCCCACTGTTGTATACATTAGCCATGTCTTTTTAACTCAAAAGATGCCAATACCGTCACATCACAAAACATGTATAGAAAGGAAAAAAAACTGCCCAAATAGATAAAAAGAAAACTTGAAGAAAGGGAGAACACAAACCCCCAATCCCTCTTACCCACCCCCCAACCCTTACCTTTCCCCAACTGAAAGGTAAAGAAGAAAACCTGCTTCAAACTAAACATAGTGTTCAACACCATTCGACTAAACTCTTAAGTTTAGATTTCCAAGTACTGCCCCCTTGAACTTTAAGAAGTAGAACACTTTTCAAAATACACTCTCTTATTACTGATAAGCAGATCAACAGTTCTGGTCTGTTTCTCAAACAATGTGTAAATAGAGTTACCTTATCACCTTATATATGTGGTTATTCACATCTTGACCATCTTGCTACTATACTTGTATAACATCTCACTCATTAACATCAACAAGCCACCAAAATATGATTATGGTTGGACCATGGTTAACTTCGTTTAGGTAAGTGGTATTAGGCTTTTATTTTTCCTCCCTCCATCAAGTCAGACATCAGTATTAGAGATGAAGCAGTAAGTTACACTGCATCTGGATAGTATTGTCAGTCAGTTGTGCCCCCAGACCAGCCAATAACGAAGTCCAGATTAACAAGGATAAAACGTAAGGGGGCATGTAAATAAGGTCCAAACACGTTGTATATTATGAGAAATAGAAAGGTGTACAATTAACTTACCACTACGTTGTTTGTATCAGATTGAAATCTCACATGTCCTGGCCTAGTAACTAAAAAGAGGAGAAAAGTCAATAAAGCGAGTATAGAGGTGAAAATTATCCATCTTGGCGTGGAGGGACCTTTTCTCGGCAAAAGTCCACAGCTGCTTGCGGCGAGTGGAAGGTGTGCCGAACGCCCTTTAGGTTGATGGCCAGGACAGCAGGGTAGTAAAGGCTGTATTCGACTTTTGCCTCACGGAGCCTCGCCTTTACTGTGTTGAAAGAGGCTCGTAGCTTACTTATCTCCGCTGGCAGGTCAGGATAGATATGCACCGGGCTGCCCCTGAAGCTAAGGGGGGCCTTGCCTTTAGCCAGCCCCACAATCTTCTCTTTTTGCACATAGTAATGTAGCCGGACGATGATAGGCCTAGGTCGGGATCCTTTAGCCGGCTTCGGTGCTAGCGAGTGGTGGGCACGGTCAATGACAACTGGAGAGGAAAAGTTTTCTGCCCCCAGGATCTCAGGTATGCACTCCGCCATGAATTTAGATGCACAGGAGCCCTCCGCTCATTCTGGAATGCCAATAAACCTTAGGTTCTTTCGTCGACTTCGGCTTTCAAGATCGAAGCACTTTTCTTTAAGGCGTTTTAGCTCTTTGTTGTTTGTTTCATCCTGACTCTCCAGTCTATGGATACGGTCAAGGGCTTCATTGAGGCTGTGTTCCATGTCATTTTTTTCGGCTGTAGCTTTGGCGTAGTCGTGGCGTAGCTTATTTATCTCTTCTCCCACCTCCTGGCGCAGCCCTTGGAAGCTTGTTGTTGTTTCCGAACGAATTGCCTCAACTTCCTGTCTTAGCTCCGTGCGAAGTGTGGAAATATCAGCCCTAAAGTCTGTGAGAATGGCCTCCCGTGAGAGTTTGAGCTCATTTTGGAGTTGCTCCACGGTGAGCTGTTCATCTTTCGCCATGCTGTCCTACTTGTTAGCTTAGTTTAGCTAGCTTCACTCTCAAACTCGACGAAAGAGTTAATTCCACTCCACCAGGGCTCTTGTATTGTTAAAATAAAGGTAGTCAGTGGTTCTCAAAGTATCTCGACACAATAATTGAACTATGGTCGTTGAAATGTGTTAAATAAGTGAAAATATACGGGAACTCTCGGGACCACGTCTACTCCATATCACGGCGTAACTGGAAGTCCAAATGTGACATATATTTTTAATATATTCAATGAATACATAAAACTTTTTTCATGACAATTGTGACAATTCATGAAAATAACATAGCATAGATTGTTAAACACTTAATAGCACTCCGTATTCCAATAACTCATCATTTTTATTGTTGAATGAAAAACGTGTAATATATTGAATGAATAAATGAAACATTTTCCTTTGTTTTTCATGCCACGTCGTTTCCGTTTGGTAAAATGAATGTCATGACGTCTACTTTGTAAGCTAGTAGCCTAAGCGGACTCTGTTGTATCCTCCTATTGCAACGTCACCTTCCAGAAAATTACCTCAGTTGTTTCGGACATTTAAGTATTAGTAATGGTTTGAAATGATGTTTTTGTGTCTCACTTACGTTTCTGGTTTAAATTTGCTTATTTTTTTGTATTTTACCAACTGACTGAGTCTCAGTAACAATGTTCAGCGTTTACATTTTCGTGTTTTAAACGGAAGTGCTGTTGCTAGTTCACACAAAAACTAAAAAAAATAACATTTCACACGTTATTAAAAACTTAATAGCACTCAACTCTCCAACAAATCTTTTCTTTTATTGTTGAGTAAAAGAATTCAACTTTATAAATTCACTAAAAACATATTTTATCGAAAAGAAAACACCTTCCTCAAACTTCTCTGGTTGGCTATTCAGAATGAATTTTCGGCAGCTCGAGCGCTTTTATGTCAAACTGAGTGTTGTAGACGCTCGCGCACAAATACACTCATAGACAACGTAATAACGCCGTTACTGTAGAAAAAGGGGACATCATCATATTTCTGTCACAATATATATATTTGCCATTGCAACTATCGTCAGTCTCTCACAGATATAGAACTAGGTGTTGTTTTTTCTTCGATTTTATCTATTCACAGACAAAAATAGTAAAGTATGAAATGATTTAAAGGACAACACTTTCTTTTGTAATGTTATCAATATATGAAGCAATAATGCTAGCCCCCTGGAAATATAGCTAGAAAGTTAGTTGTTAATTAGTAACTGTTAGTTAGTTGTGTAATTCATCTCTTACACAAAACGTGAAAAATCCTTGCAAAGGCTCAAATCCCTTGCTAAACTACTTGAAAATTGCAGTTCACACTTCCCTGATAGACAACAGCTTGATATCTCTGTAGAAAGATGAATAGGAACTAGGGCGTAATGATTTGTGAAAATAATCTAATAGCCATTTTTTTCCCCCCAATATTGCAGTTGCGATTTATTATGCAATTGTTTTTTGGTTCCTCATTTTTTTTTCAACAAATGCAAGCAATACATTTCTATATTATAAAATTCAAAATATTATAGAGAATATACTGGGGCAAAACAATTTAAAACAAACAGCTTATTGGGACTTTTTGGCTCATAATGCAAATTTAGTATCAACTGATATATTAAAGGGATGATAATTTCTCTGTCATCTCATTTTAAATAAGTAAAATGGCCATATTTATTCTAAAAAAAAACTTGAATGTTTGCATGTGCATAGAATATCTCCTGCAAAAAAATGGTATTTTGACATATTTCAAGTTTAAGAAATATTGCAATTGTTGCAATTGAAAATTGCACTAGGCCAAATTACGATTTAATCTTATTTGCGATTAATTGCCCAGTCCTAATAGGAACAATAATCTCCACATTTAATTTGGTAGTCGAACATACTTTACTGAACATTCAAAAGTCCTAAACCTTTTGTAAACACTTTACAATATCTGTAATATGTATTTCTCTCTCTCTCTTTCTAGTTATTAAAGGGATTTCACCTATGAAGGGGAACAAAGTGAGTGTTGCAGGACGATACGCAAGTAGAGCTGACATGCTACGGTTTGTAAGATTTTTTTTAAATTAACTTTGACAGTGTTTACATTTTAAAAATGTTTCGAAAGTATTTTTTGCGGCACAAGCAAGATAATCTATTTTTTAAATTTGTTGTAGGAATAGTTGGGGATATCATATAATGGAGTATTAAAATTAGCCATGGTATTGCTTCACTTGCTTGCTTTAATTACTATCATTGAGACAGTGCTTTATCATAAATTTATCATAAATTCAATATATAGCAAGAATGTGCTAGCTATCAGTGACACCGATGTTGTGTAAAGATTATGTAAAATTGATGGAAGAACTGTTAATGATGTACTAATTTGTATTATATCAGGGCTGCCAACTCTCATGCAATAAGCGTGAGACACACGCAATTGCCACCTAACACACGCTCTCATGCTACACAAGTTATTTCTCACACAGTCAAATCCAAAATAAGAAAATGAAGGGACTTGTCGAGAGGACCGATCAAGCATACAGCAGTATTGTTTGGACTTCTTCTGTCATTTTACAGAATAAGAGTGCACAAGGCAGCCTTGGCCTTTGAAGCTTTTATTTTGAAAGCAACTAGAATGGGCTTTTGCACATGCTCCTGCGAGCTTGGTGAATATGCACAAGAACACTGCTGGAACTTCATTGAAGAAGATCCGGCTGGGATTTATTGAAGCTCTTGTAAGTTTTAGCCTTAAGGACATTGTTAGGCCGTTTTTGGGGGGCTGAAGCCAGCCTAAAATGTTCATTAGCCCCCTAACAATAATTACAGTAAAAACAGTGACGAAATTATTAAAGGAATGCACCACACTGTTGTGTTACTCTCCTAATGATTTACAGAGCAGGGATACTCAGACCATAATCAAAAGTGTATCTTTGTGGCTGTTTGTCTGTTTGTTTTGCATCTGACTTTATCCTCTGTAAAGCACATTGAGTTTACATTTGTATGAACTGTGCTATATGAATAAAATTGAAATATAAAGACAAATATCAGTAACTTTTATAGATAAATCCTGGCAAGTCTAAAATGATCATGTTTGAGCTCCATTAGGATTCTTGTCCCATGCTTTCTTTATATTAGGTTGGTATTTGGGAATTGAAAAAAGATAAATGAATAAATAAACAGCTGTATGTGCTGGCACACTCAAAAAATTGAAAACTCTGCACATGCACTTCTCACGTGCAAAATCTCACTCCCAACTTTTCTGGAAAGTTGGCAGCCCTGATTATACTAATAATAACAATTATAACAATAGTTATTATACTATGATAATTTGATTGTTTATCATTACAGTAATATTCACTTGTAACAATATTTAGATACGGAGACATGATGCCATGGCACTGCCATGTGGATGTAGTATATGGGTCAGATGTGTCCCAGAGTTGCTCAAGTAGGTGTTCAGAGGAGTTTAATGCCTGCTCAAGAGTTCTGAAAATTAGAAGGAACATTGGCCTCAGATATGCGCCACTCACATAGCTTGAAATTTGCCCCTGTTTTGCCTCTATAAGCCTTTAGCCTCTGATTTGAGGTATGAATCTTATGCACAATCATTTTATTTTGGATACAGTATGAGCTGGATATCTCTTCCCCACACATAAACCTCCATCTGTGCAGTTCAAGCAAGCAGACTCTACATTTGACTTGGCTAAGGCTGCTGTTGATATAGATTGGGCTTCCTTACAATACAAGTTATCATCTGGGGTGCTACATTCAAATCAAATCAAATTGATTCAAGCAATACCCAGCCTTAACATCAACATAACCAAAAGGAAAAACAATCAATCACCATGCCATGTTGTTATTGATTGCTGAGCTATTGTGGAACTATCAAGCTTTGTTTTACTTACAGTCTTATTTTCCTCTGTCTTCTAGACATCCAGCACAGCCCAAACAGGATTGTTTTCCCCAGGATCCCTCCAGAGATGAGCCAGGTCTTCCAACAGACATCCAAAATCATTCATGACTGGATCCCCTTCAGTGCAACACACGGCTTATTGTTTCACCTGTCCACACCTGATGCTCCAAAGACTGGTTAAGTTCAATTGATGATTATCCTAACTGGAAAAAGGCCACAATAAAAGACAGTGGTTTCTTAATGACAGGGCAGGGCAGGCATAAGAAATATACACTAAAGCAGTCGTCACATTTAAGAAGAGCACTGTCTCAAACCCCAAGTGGTTTGTTAAGGCACATAATTTAGACCAGGAGTGCCCAATACCTTGGTCGATTGCAGAAGCTATGCTTGTCGATCTTTGTCAACAGATCATGTGAATAAAGTTGGATGTCAGTCGCCCCAGCTGTGACGTGATTGCTGTGAAGACGCCAGTCACTCAAACCCAAAATGCAAGGCGCGCCAGTAAACTAACTGATTTTGTAAGCAAACAGCCTACCTTAAATTAATATATAACATGTGGGGAGCAAAAGACGACAGAAAAATGAGGAGCGTGCTCAGCACTGGCTTTAGAGACAGCGCTTCAGAGACTCCAGTCCGCTCAGACTTTGACACACACTCCCAAGACCTTGCTGTGCTTTACATATATATACTTTACATACTGCTTTCCATGCTTTCCATTTGGAGAGGACAGCAAGGTTGAATCCCTGGCCTCAAAAATCGCCACATTGTTTCATATGATCTCATCCGTGCTGACCGAAGTGATTTTGTCACTGTGGCCAACATTTGTTCCAAATCACGGGCCCACGCTGGACAGTGGTGGAACTTACAGAGGAAAAGGATCTCAGTGTTAGAAAATGTGTGGCCTCACTGACCCAGCATAAATCTACTGAAACGTGTTGTGATGTTACCCTTACTGTGTGTGTACCACGCAGTGTGTTAAACAATAGATTTTGTGATGTTGTTTCAGTACCATGGAGAGCAATGGCTAAGTGTATGAGCATGTGTTTTCACAGTGAAATAAAGGGACAGTCAACAAAAGGGGAAGAGGGAGAATGAGAGAGAGATCTGCAAGCAGTAGTTATAACATGCCTACTATGAACTATTAAGGAACAAGAATTTTAAGGGACAGCTCCTTTAAAAGATTGTGCTCTGACAACTCAATTGGCTTTTACATGTTAAAATTCTGCAAGTCTCATACAACAGGTTGTTGACACTCCATTCACCTTATTTCAGTGAAGAACTCACATTTTGTGTTGTTTCTGGTCTTAAAAAGTTGTAATCAAGCCCCCTTGCAATTTTGTAATTTTTTATTTATTTATTTATTTTATTTATTTATTTATTTTTTGGTAGGTAGATCATGCTGACCTGTCATTTCATAAGTAGCTGACAAGCCAAGAAAGTGTGCACCCCTGGTTTAGACTGTATTAAATATAGTACTAAATCAAGTTACACAGATTTTAGGTCACATTAATGTTGGAAAACATTTTTAAATTATTTGTCTTGGTCTCGTTTTTTACATGCAAAACTGCCATTTTAACAAGGATGTGTAGACTTAATATCCACTGTGTTTAATGTTATTACCACTGTTAGAAGCACAATTTATTTTGTGTTTGTTTGACATTGAATTTCTAACCCTTTGCACCCCCTGTTTCCATTGTTGACCAATGGTGCTAAAATACCTATAAAGGATGCAGCTGACTGTATTTCAACCAACAATGTTGATTAAAAGAATTGAAATGACTTTTTTTTCATTAATTTTTTCCTGCAATCTGTAATTGAAAGGGCCTCAATTTTCACAAATATGTGAAAACTACATGGTGATTCAGGCACTGGCAAGTGGATGTTTTGTATGTAGATATTAATTCAAATGATATATGTGCACATAAATTCAAATATAACATCTGCAAATTACAAGAAATGAGATTAAATTAGTACTATAGAAAGGGATCGAGAGCCCTAGTAACAGGAGTTAACAATACAGCACCACATTACATGAGTTAAAGACAAGTTTCAAAAGGGTTTTTACCATTTATTTTTTAAAGTACCTTATTGTGAGGTTGTGTCTAATACACCCTATCACACTTAAACAGATGACGTTTAACTAAAATTAACACTTCAATTCATCACTTAAATCTTATCAAAGTGGAATTTAAATATCATTAATTCAGACTTTTTTTTCTGTATTTTTGAAATAAATCCTTTAATATTTTGAATTCATCTCAAAATCTCACTTTTTTATGCAACCCTAACAGGCTAAACATGAACCCTCCCATAGCTGTGTTACTATCCTTCAAACAATGCCTGGATTGAGAATTTTGAAGTATGTTGACCTGCTGTTGTTACCTGTTCCCATGGTGAATCATGTCTGGCCCACAGTGAGAATATCTGAGCTCTTTTTTATGGTTTCATGTTGCCAACAACAAACTCCAAGAGAACCTACTTATAATTGATTTAACTCACTCAAATTTGCTGTTCTGAAACAAAAAATTACTTTTTATCTGAGAGTAGATCAACTCATAGCCTAGGATTTGTTTCTAAGTTTGTTGAACTACCTTCTCATAATGGGCCCCTGGGCTGTCTGACTTGCTATGTTCTTGTTTCAGTTGAGAGCCCCCTGGTGGTGGAATTTTACATACTACATGTTTAACTGGACTAGGTCTGCAGTAATTCATGTATTCTATTAATTCTTTGAGCAGTTAATCAAGTCACCTAAGAAGAAATATTGTTTAAGTTAAGAAGTTTGAAATTAATCATGTTTCCATCATTTAATAATGATAGTAGTACACAATTGGTCCTAACTGATGTCATCTGGACTCACCACAGGCCACTAAATTTTGTGAGGTTGGCACATCATCATGGCACATCCATTGGAATCCTCAAATCACACATCATATAAATAGTTCATTTATTTAACAGTAATTTACTGTGCACTCTGTTTTAGAGTTTTATAGTCATGTAGATTTAATTGTTTTCTTATGAAATCATTTTGTCTTTAATAGAATGAATTCATGTATCAAGTACTGAAATACTCAAATGAAAAGTTTGCTTGTTAATCTTGTTTCGCTAAAATCTTTCAATAAAAAATTAACTGTTTTATATTGAGTTAAATTTTGGACTTAAATAGTAAAACATAAATGAAACGAAAAAAATTAGATTGAGAATAATACATTTGTATTTGTATTTAAAAAGACGTCAAATCAAAACAGAAAACCGCAAAAGATTATTTTACAGAGCAAAAAGTCACTGTTCTTTTTGTTTTTCCTTTATCAAATTAAATGAGATGGGAACGACTCAACAGTACTTGTAAAAAGTCTGACAAGTTTGTCAAAAATGTGTTTTGATTTTAGAGGTTTGATCACCAACATAACTGCTTTGCCATGGATTACAGTATTATTTAGTCTTGATACCAGAGGATTTTTACTGTGTGGTTAGACCAAGGCCAATACGACCGTTAGTTCATGTCCTCAGATTAATTAATTGGTTAAAAAAAAGTTGAATACTGCTTTGACAGAGAAGCATATTGAGTCCATGAACTGAGGGTGTGTGAAAAACAGCAGAAAATAGCATAAAAGCTGAAGAGTGCTATACCTTCCTTGTGAAAACTGAAAAAATTGCTAGTTGCTAGGAAGCTAATATATTTTAAATGGAACAACAGAGAATATATGTATAATCGAATTAATGTCTATCAAGAGATAAGTATAATAGTTGTATTTCACAAACTATGAAATAGGCAATTTCTTAAAAACATGTTTAATAATGACAAAAAGTTGTATGACAGCATAACACTCAGGTCTGACATGATATTTCATACATAATCATGTCATAACATACAGTATTTTACAGAGAAATGTATTTCTCAGTTCTTCAGTATTCAGAAAACATCTACTGTCACATAAAGTGTTTTCACTGTCATTTCTTTTGTGCATATTGTGAATACAATCGCCTAAAATTGAGATCTGTATTGATAATGTAATATGAAAGACATGTAACAACTCCACAAAAGAAAATAATCATAAGTAAAAGATAAAACATGAACCACCATCATAACCAAATATTATAGCAATACATAAAACTAAAGCAGCAAAAAAAAAAAAAACCTTACGGTGTGCATTAAGATATTTAATGTTATAATTGCTGTAAATTCTACTTGTAGTTATGGAATGGGGTAAGACAAATTTAATAATCAGTTCAACAAAAAAAAAAAAAAAAAAAATCCAACAACAATGGTGGTGTGTCTGTAAAACAAACAAAAACAATGGAATTGAAGAGGGGAATGATTGTGCTCTTCCTCTCAACCACTGACTCATGACAATCCGGTTCCAGTTAGACTACAGTTAATGTCTTTTTCATATTATGTTTTGTTTCGATTTTTGGGGCAATTTAGGTTCAGTGGGTAAAGTCAGTTGTCCTGCAATCGTGAGATTGATGGTTCAATCCTCAGCTCCTGCAGTCACATGTCATTGGGTCCTTGGGCAAGACACTTAACCCCAATCTGCTCCCACTGGTTTGTGGTGTGTAAACATATTAGCCATAGAAACCTCTGTCTTCAGTGTGTGTAGGGAGGTGTGACCTGTGTGTACAAGCACTTTTTGTAGTCAGATGACTAGAAAAGCACTATAAGCCCAAGTCCATTTATACTTTTATCTCAAAGAGAATTCTGCTGGTTTTATAAATATGGTTAAAACAACATTTGGTTGTAGAGGGAGATGTTGTGATAAATTCTTGTCAGGGTCAAAAGTTAAGCTGATCAGGGTTGAAGTTATGGTGACTTAAACTTGGAGCACAAATGGTAAAACATGCATGAAATTTGAAAAAAAAAATCAATACAGTAAAATGAATACAGTAGAACTTGTATTAAAAAAAAGTCAAAACAAAATAGAAAACCATAATTATTTAACAAAAAAGCAGCAATAGTTATTTTTTCTTTGGTCAAATGAAATTAGATGGGAATGGCTCAATAATACCTCTAAAAAGTCTGACAAAATTTGTCAAAAAAACTCTTTTGAATTTAGAGGTTTGATATGATCAACAACATGTCTGATGTACCATGGATAATTATATTGTTTAGCTCTATCACCAAAGGATTTTTACTGTGTGGTTAGACCAAGGCTAATACCCGCTAGTTCATGTCCTCAGGTTCCATGGCCATGGACTGACATGCAGGTCAACATCATCAATTCTGTTCTTTCTTATCCCAACATTTAGCACAGATTACTGAGGCTTACTCAATGCTGGGTTATCCTTTATTTTAAAGGATTCATTGAAAATCAAAATGAAGAAGTGGATTAACACCACTTTTGTGACCACAGGTTAGTGTTTTGGCATTGTGAAAGCAAACCTTACATTGGATTTCAGTCTAAAGCTCTAATTTTTGTGTTATTGATAAAGTCATATGACTGCTGTCCAACAGGGTTTAGATTAGCCTCAGACTAAACACAAGAAAAATCTGAAACAGATTAACTAGCTGAAACCCCACACTACATAAATATTTAAAACTGTCTGCATTTGGACTATACCTGTACAGAGCTTAACAAATGTATTTAACCACCCTAATCCTAACCAAACTAAGGTTTATGCCACAGCTGCCCTAAATTAACAGCATTACAAAATCATTTTTGATGTTTCTGCAATAGTTAATACACCAATATGTAGAAGCTCTTTAACCCAAATGATATTTTTAATGCTAAAATAGAATTAGTATTGTTATCCATGACTTTTCAAATTTACTGATTTACAACAAAACATGAAAAATAGTAAAGCACATTAATATTTCTTGATTAATATGTCGAATTTTAGTTATTTACTGTCATTCCTGAACATAAAAATGAGTTTTATTGGTTGAATGTTATGCTTGATTCATTTCTGACTTCTCAGAGAAGCCCAGTGAGCCAGCTCAAATTTGTGTGAATTCAGTTTGAAATCCCTCATTCCTGTTCAAAATGGTAAAACGTGGAGAGCTGACTGAAAATGAAAGAGTCCACATTAAAGCACTTCATGATGCTGGATGGTCTCTGAGACAGATATGACAGCAGAGGGGGTGGTGGAGTTGCTATTTATGTGAAAAACTGACATTTGTTAAGAACTGTAGGTAGCTGAAGACTTTATAGTTGTTTGTAGGAAACACACTAACAACAGACTAAATAACTAACAGACAAGACAATGAAATAAACAAAAGAAGAAAAGGAGAACTGACTGTAATTTTAAAAAAAAATACACAAACATGAATTAAGGTATAGAATAATACAAAGATGATGTCTTTTTTTAGAGATGACATACTTGAGATCAGTAGTTTGACTGTGAATGTGTGTGAATGTATTCATTCTTGGTAGAACCAAAATCAGCGAGAGTTACACTTACAGTGTAAAGTGCTGAGCTTTGACCTTTGACATGTCCAATGGCTGTAGAAATGCTGTTTGCAGTTCACTGGTGAGGAGAGAATCGCAGGCAAGGTGCTGCAGGAGGAGCTGATGCCTTAAAACCTGAGAGAAAAAAATAAATGACTTTCCACATCCATTTAATTAATTAATTACATATTAACATATACAGGATTTTTAAAAAAAAATTAATTTTTTTTTTTTTTTTAATTTGATACAGGTTGATCTTTTTTTGTTTGTTTTACTAAATAAATGGATGTCAAATGTGTAAGATATATGCAATAATAATTTACAATAAATATTTTTAAAAGTTTGAACCTTCACTGAATGTTTGATGTGTAAATGATGAGCTGCAGTTTAGCTCACAACATCACATCTCTTCTGTAAGTGTTGTCTTCTGCTGAGCTCCACTACATGAACATGGAGCATATAAGCTGATGTAGAGGTCAGGGTATCTGACAAGAGAAACCAAAATATTGTTGTAGTTATTATCTATGACATGAAACATGTACAAAAGTGGCACTACACAATAATCACAATACACAATAATCATTTACCTTTGCAGAGCAACATAACATCTGAGGCTTCAGAGGGCTGTACAAGCTCCTTTAACATGCTAGGCTGTGTGTAGTTCCCTTTGTCTTCACTTTAAACTGGTTCAAGTTAACTGGACCTGAAGGAGGAGGTTGATGACAATGACAACATTATCCTCAGAACTGTGAAACTCTTTATTTCACTCTTATGATGTAAAAATGAATGAAAACAAAATCAAAATACAATTGAAATTGAATATTAAAGACATTACCTGGTGTTTTTAAGTGAGGACACCAAGAGAACATGACTCTTTGCTGCTGACTGACAGGTACTGCAGCATCTCTTCTTCATCATCAGGATCTCTGCTGGTTGATGTCTTCTTATCTATAGAAGGAGTAATATTAGAGTGATGACATTTTTTGTTAGTAAGTATGCATCTGTAGCAATAAAACAATGAGAAACTTTAATTTACATTACTGAATTTGTAATGCAAATGGAATTCAGCAACACTTGTTGGTTCATGAGGAACCATTCTCTTGAGGAGTGAAATTAAATATTACCTTTGGGGAACAACTCGAATATCAGACTCTTCTTGCTGCACAATGCTACACGATTGGATGAACACTGATGTTGATGTGCAGATAGAGAGAGGATGGAAGCTGTTCTGGCAGGGGAAACCATAAAATGTTTAACTTTTTATGAAACAGAACATGTTAAAAGTGCCACAATGCACAATAATATTTTACCTTTATCACTGCTGCAGGGAAACACAACATTCTGCCCAGAGGGCTTCAGAAGGCTGTACAAGCATCTTTTACATGCTAAACTGTATGTGCAGTTCCTGTTGTCTTCTCTTTGAAGGAAGGAAGACACGAGTGGTAAGGAAAATAATAGGCTCTAAGATGTAAAATTCAAGTCAGCAGGAACAACATTGCAAATAAACTGGAACATTATTATTAAAACAGAAGAATTTATAAAACATGTCACATTGAAGTAATATATGAAATTTGAAGCAAAAACATTACCTTGGCCTGTGTGGCAAAGACACTCAGGTACTGGCAGGGGGAAACATGTCTGTTTCAGCACAGAAAGGCCCAGCGATGATAGACCACTTCTGCAGTATCTCTTCTGGTCAGGCCCTCTGATGTTTGTTGAGAGCTGCTCCAGAACATCAGGGCCACAGAGATGAGAAGTTTGGAGTCTGCTATGAACAGGTGTCAGAGGAGTAGATGTGTCCACTGTCCACAGTTTTTAGAAGCACCCTGTTTGTTGTGAGCTGATCCTCATGGTGCTGAAGGAGACCAAGGATGGAAGACAGTACCAGAACAATTTCTCCCCTCCCCAATAAAGGAAACTTATAAAGGCTATAGAATCTACAAGGCCATTGAAAAACAAATTGGGTTGAAAATAAATGTGGGGGTTTCAGCTGGAAGTTACTAGTACATCAGAGACTGTGTGATGAATACACACTCTCTGATGTACTACTGCTGTAGTAAATGTTGGCTGCTGTATGTTGCATACAGCTAGTGAAAGAGTTTTGGCCTGTGCATTTATCAATCCCCACCCAACCTCCCTGTGTCATGTCAAGCCAAGTCATGACATGACATGACTTGGCTTGACATGACAATGTTGATAAATGCACGGGCCAAAAACAATTGATTTATAAATATTTGTTGTGTAATGTATGGATAGAAACTGTTTGGATAAGAAAATGTGATATTTATTACTCTGAAAAACTTGCAATTACCAACAAAAGTATTCTATGTAAAAAAATTTCTGTTTTCCTTTAAAATTAAACTTTTTAAAATAAAGCAGTTAACAAGCCTTTAACAAACTTTCTCTCAGTCTTCTCTTTGTCCATATAACCTGTAATATATTAAAAAGTTGCACTATGCTTTTGAGAAGCTTTGAGAAAATGATTATAAAAAATCTGACATACAATATTTATTCAAGTTAACATTTCTGAATTCTCTGTCAGTAAATCCCAGCAGACTTTTTTATGAGCTGTTAGAAGACATTACACAGTAAACAGGGTTGTGGTAGCTGTAGTAGGTCTGTATGATACCTGAGTGGAGGCATTGCTGTGGTCATGAGATGAAGATGGGGTCCAGCAGTGTGCACTTCTCTGTAGTAGCAGCAGTGATCAGTTGTGTGTACCCCTTCGACTGGAAGAGCTCAAGAATCGGCTTCTTTGCATTTGAGAAAAGATTCTCGTTGAAGTCTCCGCACACGATGATAGGATGACAGTCCATGATCTCCAGTGAATCCAGAAGGCTCCTCAGATTGGACAGGAAAGATGTCATGCAGTAGTCTGGAGGTCTGTACACAGCTGCAATAACTGCACTCACTGGAGTTTCAACCTTTACAGCCACAAACTCGAGGTCAGTTACATTATTTACGTACTGCTTCTCACGCACCTGCAAGTGGTTTTTCACATAAATAGCAACGCCACCACCCCCTCTGCTGGCCATGTGTGGAAAGTTAATGTAGGACAGGTGTCTGTTGCGTTTGAACATCCTGTAGCCGTCCAAGAGGAGACTGTCTGCAACAAAGGATCCTTGAAGGTGGGTTTCTGTGAGACACAAAACATCTGAAAGACACAGTTCATAGTGGTTCTTGATGTCATCAATGTGAGATGGTAATCCCTCAGTGTTATGGTGGATAATGGTCACAGTGTCATGTCTGCTGAGTGTCTGTTGGAGGTGAAGGAACGGCATCACATGGTCCAGGTTTACTTGTCTCATGGTCTCTAAGGCTGTAGTGACTGCTGGGTTAGCATAGATTTATTCTCATCCAAATCGAGCATGTGCAGTCATATTTCTGGCACAGTCCCAAGGCAATCTGATGGAAGATTTCAAAATAACAGCCATCTCAAATATGCTACACGAACAACTCAACTGCCTAACTTTACAATGTAATCATAAGGAAAAAAAAAGCCAAACTTTAAATTGAAATATTTAAGACATCCCCTGTTTCTACACACTCATTCCACCTCACAGTGGTAGTTGACGACCAAAAAAAAAACTTCTGGAAAAGTCCCAAGACAATCTGATGGAAGATTTCAAAATAACAGCCATCTAAAATATGCTACACTAACAACTCAACTGCCTAACTTTACAATGACATGAGAAGGAAAAAAATGCCCAACCTTGAATTGAAATATTTAGGACACCCCCTGTTTCCACACACTCATTCCACCTCACAGTGGTAGTTGACGACCAAAAAAAAAACTTCTGGAACAGTCCCAAGACAATCTGATGGAAGATTTCAAAATAACAGCTATCTAAAATATGCTACACTAACAACTCAACTGCCTAACTTTACAAAGAAATACTAAGGAACAAATTTGTCCAACTTTAAATTGAAATATTTAGGACACCCCCTGTTTCCACACACTCATTCCACCTCACAGTGGTAGTTGACGACCCAAACAATACTTCTGGCACAGTCCCAAGGCAATCTGATGGAAGATTTCAAAATAACAGCCATCTCAAATATGCTACACTAACAACTCAGCTGCCTAACTTTACAATGAAATACTAAGGAACAAATGTGTCCAAATTTAAACTTAAATTTTTAAGAAACCCACTGTTTCCACACACTCATATCACCTCACAGTGGTAGTTGAAGAACCAGACAAAAATTTCTGGCACAGTCCCAAGGCAATCTGATGGAAGATTTCAAAATAACAGCCATCTCAAATATGCTACAGTAACAACTCAAGTGCCTAAATTTACAATGAAATACTAAGGAACAAATTTGTCCAACTTTTAATTGAAATGGTTAAGAAACCCCCTGTTTCCACACACTCATATCACCTCACTGTGGTAGTTGAAGACCCAAACAATATTTCTGGAACAGTCCCAAGGCAATCTGATGGAAGATTTCAAAATAACAGCCATCTCAAATATGCTACATTAACAACTCAACTGCCTAACCTTACAATGACATGATAAGGAAAAAAATGCCCAACTTTGAATTGAAATTTTTAGGACAACCCCTGTTTCCAAACAATCATTCCACCTCACAGTGGTAGTTGACGACCCAAACAATATTTCTGGCACAGTCCCAAGGCAATCTGATGGAAGATTTCAAAATAACAGCCATCTCAAATATGCTACACTAACAACTCAACTGCCTAAATTTACAATGAAATACTAAGGAACAAATTTGTCCAACTTTTAATTGAAATGGTTAAGAAACCCCCTGTTTCCACACACTCATATCACCTCACAGTGGTAGTTGAAGACCCAAACAATATTTCTGGCACAGTCCCAAGGCAATCTGATGGAAGATTTCAAAATCAAAGCTATCTCAACTGTGCTACAGTAAAAACTCAACTGCCTGACTTTACATTAAAATACCAAGGAAGAAATTTACCCAACTGTAAATTGAAATATTTAGGAAACCCCCTTTGTCCTCACACTCATTCCACCTCACAGTGGTAGTTGAAGACCCAAACAATATTTCTGGCACAGTCCCAAGGCAATCTGATGGAAGATTTCAAAATAACAGCCATCTCAAATATGCTACACTAACAACTCAACTGCCTAACTTTAAAATGACATTATGAGGAAAAAAATGCCCAACTTTAAATTCAAATATTTAAGAAACCCCCTGTTTCCACACACTCATTCCACCTCACAGTGGTAGTTGACGACCCAAACAATATTTCTGGCACAGTCCCAAGGCAATCTGATGGAAGATTTCAAAATAAGGGTCCTCTCAACTATGCTACATTAACAATTCAGCCATCTAACTTTACAATGTAATCATAAGGAAAAAATTTCCAAACTTTAAAATGAAATATTTAAGAAACCCCCTGTTTCCACACACTCATATCACCTCACAGTGTTAGTTGAAGACCCAAAGAATATTTCTGGCACAGTCCATAGGCAATCTGATGGAAGATTTCAAAATACCAGCCATCTCAAATATGCTACAGTAACAACTCAGCTGCCTAACTTTACAGTGAAACCCTAAGGAACAAATGTGTCCAAATTTAAATTGAAATTCTTAAGAAACCCACTGTTTCCACACACTCATATCACCTCACAGTGGTAATTGAAGAAACAGACAATATTTCTGGCACAGTCCCAAGGCAATCTGATGGAAGATTTCAAAATAACAGCCATCTCAAATATGCTACACTAACAACTCAACTGCCTAACTTTACAATGACATGATAAGGAAAAAAATGCCCAACTTTGAATTGAAATATTTAGGACACCCCCTGTTTCCAAACACTCATTCCACCTCACAGTGGTAGTTGACGACCCAAACAATATTTCTGGCACAGTCCCAAGGCAATCTGATGGAAGATTTCAAAATAACAGCCATCTCAAATATGCTACACTAACAACTCAACTGCCTAACTTTACAATGAAATACTAAAGAACAAATGTGTCCAAATTTAAACTTAAATTTTTAAGAAACCCCCTGTTTCCACACACTCATTTCACCTCACAGTGGTAGTTGAAGAACCAGACAATATTTCTGGCACAGTCCCAAGGCAATCTGATGGAAGATTTTCCGAAATATTTCAATGTAAATTTGGGCATTTTTTTCCTTAGTATTTCATTTTCAAGTTAGGCAGTTGAGTTGTTACTGTAGCATAGTTGAGAAGGCTTTTACTTTGATCTGATTCATCAGATTGGCTTGGGACAGTGCCAGAAATATTCTTTGGGTCTTCAACTACCACTGTGAGGTGGAATGAGTGTGTGGAAACTGGCGGTTTCTGAAATATTTCAATGTAAAGTTGGGATGATTTTTTCCTTAGTATTTCATTGTCAAGTTAGGCAGTTGAGTTGTTACTGTAGCATATTTGAGAAGGCTTTTTCTTTGACTAATTCCATCAGATTGGCTTGGGACAGTGCCAGAAATATTCTTTGGGTCTTCAGCTACCACTGTGAGGTGGAATGAGTGTGTGGAAACTGGCGGTTTCTGAAATATTTCAATGTAAAGTTGGAATGATTTTTTCCTTAGTATTTCATTGTCAAGTTAGGCAGTTGAGTTGTTGCTGTAGCATTTTTGAGAAGGCTTTTACTTTGACAAATTCCATCAGAATGGCTTGGGACAGTGCCAGAAATATTCTTTGGGTCTTCAAGTACCACTGTGAGGTGGAATGAGTGTTTGGAAACTGGCGGTTTCTGAAATATTTCACTGTAAAGTTGGGATTTCTTTCCTTAATATTTCATTTTCAAGTTAGGCAGTTGAGTTGTCACTGTAGCATTTTTGAGAAGGCTTTTACTTTCACAAATTCCATCAGTTTGGCTTGGGACAGTGCCAGAAATATTCTTTGGGTCTTCAACTACCACTGTGAGGTGGAATGAGTGTTTGGAAACTGGCGGTTTCTGAAATATTTCAATGTAAAGTTGGGCATTTTTTCCTTAGTATTTCATTGTCAAGTTAGGCAGTGTAGTTGTTACTGTAGCATATTTGAGAAGGCTTTTACTTACACAAATTCCATCAGATTGGCTTGGGACAGTGCCAGAAATATTATTTGGGTCTTCAACTACCACTGTGAGGTGGAATGAGTGTTTGGAAACTGGCGGTTTCTGAAATATTTCAATGTAAAGTTGGGCATTTTTTCCTTAGTATTTCATTGTCAAGTTAGGCAGTGTAGTTGTTACTGTAGCATATTTGAGAAGGCTTTTACTTTGAACAGCTCCATCAGATTGGCTTGGGACTGTGCCAGAAATATTCTTTGGGTCTTCAACTACCACTGTGAGGTGGAATGAATGTTTGGAAACTGGCGGTTTCTGAAATATTTCAATGTAAAGTTGGGCATTTTTTCCTTAGTATTTCATTGTCAAGTTAGGCAGTTGAGTTGTTACTGTAGCATACCTGAGTAGGCTTTTACTTTGACAAATTCCATCAGATTGGCTTGGGACAGTGCCAGAAATATTCTTTGGGTCTTCAACTACCACTGTGAGGTGGAATGAGTGTGTGGAAACTGGCGGTTTCTGAAATATTTCAATGTAAAGTTGGGATATTTTTTTCCTTAGTATTTCATTGTCAAGTTAGGCAGTTGAGTTGTTACTGTAGCATATTTGAGACGGCTTTTTCTTTGACAAATTCCATCAGATTGGCTTGGGACAGTGCCAGAAATATTATTTGGGTCTTCAACACCACTGTGAGGTGGAATGAGTGTGTGGAAACTGGCGGTTTCTGAAATATTTCAATGTAAAGTTGGGATATTTTTTTCCTTAGTATTTCATTGTCAAGTTAGGCAGTTGAGTTGTTACTGTAGCATTTTTCAGAAGGCTTTTACTTTCATCTGATTCAATCAGATTGGCTTGGGACAGTGCCAATTAGTGTCTGGAAACTGGCGTTTTCTGAAATATTTCAGTGTAAAGTTGGGCATTTTTTCCTCAGTATTTCATTGTCAAGTTAGGCAGTTGCGTTGTTACTGTAGCGTATTTGAGAAGGCTTTTATTTTGAACAGCTCCATCAGATTGGCTTGGGACAGTGCCAGAAATATTCTTTGGGTCTTCAACTACCACTGTGAGGTGGAATGAGTGTTTGGAAACTGGCAGTTTCTGAAATATTTTAATGTAAAGTTGGGCATTTTTTCCTTAGTATTTCATTGTCAAGTTAGGCAGTTGAGTTGTTACTGTAGCATATTTGAGAAGGCTTTTTCTTTGATCTTATTCATCAGATTGGCTTGGGACAGTGCCAGAAATATTCTTTGGGTCTTCAACTACCACTGTGAGGTGGAATGAGTGTTTGGAAACTGGCGGTTTCTGAAATATTTCAATGTAAAGTTGGGATATTTTTTTCCTTAGTATTTCATTGTCAAGTTAGGCAGTTGAGTTGTTACTGTAGCATATTTGAGAAGGCTTTTTCTTTGACAAATTCCATCAGATTGGCTTGGGACAGTGCCAGAAATATTCTTTGGGTCTTCAACTACCACTGTGAGGTGGAATGAGTGTTTGGAAACTGGCGGTTTCTGAAATATTTCAATGTAAAGTTGGGCATTTTTTCCTTAGTATTTCATTGTCAAGTTAGGCAGTTGAGTTGTTACTGTAGCATACCTGAGAAGGTTTTTACTTTGATCTTTTTCATCAGATTGGCTTGGGACAGTGCCAGAAATATTCTTTGGGTCTTCAACTACCACTGTGAGGTGGAATGAGTGTGTGGAAACTGGCCGTTTCTGAAATATTTCAATGTAAAGTTGGGATATTTTTTTCCTTAGTATTTCATTGTCAAGTTAGGCAGTTGAGTTGTTACTGTAGCATTTTTGAGAAGGCTTTTTCTTTGACAAATTCCATCAGATTGGCTTGGGACAGTGCCAGAAATATTCTTTGGGTCTTCAACTACCACTGTGAGGTGGAATGAGTGTTTGGAAACTGGCGGTTTCTGAAATATTTCAATGTAAAGTTGGGATATTTTTTCCTTAGTATTTCATTGTCAAGTTAGGCAGTGTAGTTGTTACTGTAGCATATTTGAGAAGGCTTTTTCTTTGACAAATTCCATCAGATTGGCTTGGGACAGTGCCAGAAATATTCTTTGGGTCTTCAACTACCACTGTGAGGTGGAATGAGTGTTTGGAAACTGGCAGTTTCTGAAATATTTCAATGTAAAGTTGGGATATTTTTTCCTTAGTATTTCATTGTCAAGTTAGGCAGTTGAGTTGTTACTGTAGCATATTTGAGAAGGCTTTTTCTTTGACAAATTCCATCAGATTGGCTTGGGACAGTGCCAGAAATATTCTTTGGGTCTTCAACTACCACTGTGAGGTGGAATGAGTGTTTGGAAACTGGCGGTTTCTGAAATATTTCAATGTAAAGTTGGGCATTTTTTCCTTAGTATTTCATTGTCAAGTTAGGCAGTGTAGTTGTTACTGTAGCATATTTGAGAAGGCTTTTACTTTGAACAGCTCCATCAGATTGGCTTGGGACTGTGCCAGAAATATTCTTTGGGTCTTCAACTACCACTGTGAGGTGGAATGAGTGTTTGGAAACTGGCGGTTTCTGAAATATTTCAATGTAAAGTTGGGCATTTTTTCCTTAGTATTTCATTGTCAAGTTAGGCAGTTGAGTTGTTACTGTAGCATATTTGAGAAGGCTTTTTCTTTGACAAATTCCATCAGATTGGCTTGGGACAGTGCCAGAAATATTCTTTGGGTCTTCAACTACCACTGTGAGGTGGAATGAGTGTTTGGAAACTGGCGGTTTCTGAAATATTTCAATGTAAAGTTGGGATATTTTTTCCTTAGTATTTCATTGTCAAGTTAGGCAGTTGAGTTGTTACTGTAGCATATTTGAGAAGGCTTTTTCTTTGACAAATTCCATCAGATTGGCTTGGGACAGTGCCAGAAATATTCTTTGGGTCTTCAACTACCACTGTGAGGTGGAATGAGTGTTTGGAAACTGGCGGTTTCTGAAATATTTCAATGTAAAGTTGGGCATTTTTTCCTTAGTATTTCATTGTCAAGTTAGGCAGTGTAGTTGTTACTGTAGCATATTTGAGAAGGCTTTTACTTTGAACAGCTCCATCAGATTGGCTTGGGACTGTGCCAGAAATATTCTTTGGGTCTTCAACTACCACTGTGAGGTGGAATGAATGTTTGGAAACTGGCAGTTTCTGAAATATTTCAATGTAAAGTTGGGCATTTTTTCCTTAGTATTTCATTGTCCAGTTAGGCAGTTGAGTTGTTACTGTAGCATACCTGAGTAGGCTTTTACTTTGACAAATTCCATCAGATTGGCTTGGGACAGTGCCAGAAATATTCTTTGGGTCTTCAACTACCACTGTGAGGTGGAATGAGTGTGTGAAAACTGGCGGTTTCTGAAATATTTCAATGTAAAGTTGGGCATTTTTTCCTTAGTATTTCATTGTCAAGTTAGGCAGTTGAGTTGTTACTGTAGCATATTTAAGAAGGCTTTTTCTTTGACAAATTCCATCAGATTGGCTTGGGACAGTGCCAGAAATATTCTTTGGGTCTTCAACTACCACTGTGAGGTGGAATGAGTGTGTGGAAACTGGCGGTTTCTGAAATATTTCAATGTAAAGTTGGGATATTTTTTTCCTTAGTATTTCATTGTCAAGTTAGGCAGTTGAGTTGTTACTGTAGCATATTTGAGAAGGCTTTTACTTTGATCTGATTCATCAGATTGGCTTGGGACAGTGCCAGAAATATTCTTTGGGTCTTCAACTACCACTGTGAGGTGGAATGAGTGTTTGGAAACTGGCGGTTTCTGAAATATTTCAATGTAAAGTTGGGATATTTTTTTCCTTAGTATTTCATTGTCAAGTTAGGCAGTTGAGTTGTTACTGTAGCATATTTGAGAAGGCTTTTTCTTTGACAAATTCCATCAGATTGGCTTGGGACAGTGCCAGAAATATTCTTTGGGTCTTCAACTACCACTGTGAGGTGGAATGAGTGTTTGGAAACTGGCGGTTTCTGAAATATTTCAATGTAAAGTTGGGCATTTTTTCCTTAGTATTTCATTGTCAAGTTAGGCAGTTGAGTTGTTACTGTAGCATATTTGAGAAGGCTTTTACTTTGAAAAGTTCCATCAGATTGGCTTGGGACAGTGCCAGAAATATTCTTTGGGTCTTCAACTACCACTGTGAGGTGGAATGAGTGTTTGGAAACTGGCAGTTTCTGAAATATTTGAATGTAAAGTTGGGCATTTTTTCCTTAGTATTTCATTGTCAAGTTAGGCAGTTGAGTTGTTACTGTAGCATACCTGAGTAGGCTTTTACTTTGACAAATTCCATCAGATTGGCTTGGGACAGTGCCAGAAATATTCTTTGGGTCTTCAACTACCACTGTGAGGTGGAATGAGTGTGTGGAAACTGGCGGTTTCTGAAATATTTCAATGTAAAGTTGGGATATTTTTTTCCTTAGTATTTCATTGTCAAGTTAGGCAGTTGAGTTGTTACTGTAGCATACCTGAGTAGGCTTTTACTTTGACAAATTCCATCAGATTGGCTTGGGACAGTGCCAGAAATATTCTTTGGGTCTTCAACTACCACTGTGAGGTGGAATGAGTGTTTGGAAACTGGCGGTTTCTGAAATATTTCAATGTAAAGTTGGGATATTTTTTCCTTAGTATTTCATTGTCAAGTTAGGCAGTGTAGTTGTTACTGTAGCATATTTGAGAAGGCTTTTTCTTTGACAAATTCCATCAGATTGGCTTGGGACAGTGCCAGAAATATTCTTTGGGTCTTCAACTACCACTGTGAGGTGGAATGAGTGTTTGGAAACTGGCGGTTTCTGAAATATTTCAATGTGAATTTGGGATATTTTTTCCTTAGTATTTCATTGTCAAGTTAGGCAGTCGAGTTGTTACTGTAGCATATTTGAGAAGGCTTTTTCTTTGATCTGATTCATCAGATTGGCTTGGGACAGTGCCAGAAATATTCTTTGGGTCTTCAACTACCACTGTGAGGTGGAATGAGTGTTTGGAAACTGGCGGTTTCTGAAATATTTCAATGTAAAGTTGGGATATTTTTTCCTTAGTATTTCATTGTCAAGTTAGGCAGTTGAGTTGTTACTGTAGCATATTTGAGAAGGCTTTTTCTTTGAAAAGTTCCATCAGATTGGCTTGGGACAGTGCCAGAAATATTCTTTGGGTCTTCAACTACCACTGTGAGGTGGAATGAGTGTTTGGAAACTGGCGGTTTCTGAAATATTTCAATGTAAAGTTGGGATATTTTTTCCTTAGTATTTCATTGTCAAGTTAGGCAGTTGAGTTGTTACTGTAGCATATTTGAGAAGGCTTTTTCTTTGAAAAGTTCCATCAGATTGGCTTGGGACAGTGCCAGAAATATTCTTTGGGTCTTCAACTACCACTGTGAGGTGGAATGAGTGTTTGGAAACTGGCGGTTTCTGAAATATTTCAATGTAAAGTTGGGATATTTTTTTCCTTAGTATTTCATTGTCAAGTTAGGCAGTTGAGTTGTTACTGTAGCATATTTCAGAAGGCTTTTACTTTCATCTGATTCAATCAGATTGGCTTGGGACAGTGCCAATTAGTGTCTGGAAACTGGCGGTTTCTGAAATATTTCAATGTAAAGTTGGGATATTTTTTTTCCTTAGTATTTCATTGTCAAGTTAGGCAGTTGAGTGTTTACTGTAGCATACCTGAGAAGGCTTTTACTTTGATCTTTTTCATCAGATTGGCTTGGGACAGTGCCAGAAATATTCTCTGGGTGTTCAACTACCACTGTGAGGTGGAATGAGTGTGTGGAAACTGGCGGTTTCTGAAATATTTCAATGTAAAGTTGGGATATTTTTTTCCTTAGTATTTCATTGTCCAGTTAGGCAGTTGAGTTGTTACTGTAGCATACCTGAGAAGGCTTTCACTTTGATCTTTTTCATCAGATTGGCTTGGGACAGTGCCAGAAATATTCTCTGGGTCTTCAACTACCACTGTGAGGTGGAATGAGTGTTTGGAAACTGGCGGTTTCTGAAATATTTCAATGTAAAGTTGGGATATTTTTTCCTTAGTATTTCATTGTCAAGTTAGGCAGTTGAGTTGTTACTGTAGCATATTTGAGAAGGCTTTTTCTTTGACAAATTCCATCAGATTGGCTTGGGACAGTGCCAGAAATATTCTTTGGGTCTTCAACTACCACTGTGAGGTGGAATGAGTGTTTGGAAACTGGCGGTTTCTGAAATATTTCAATGTAAAGTTGGGCATTTTTTCCTTAGTATTTCATTGTCAAGTTAGGCAGTGTAGTTGTTACTGTAGCATATTTGAGAAGGCTTTTACTTTGAACAGCTCCATCAGATTGGCTTGGGACTGTGCCAGAAATATTCTTTGGGTCTTCAACTACCACTGTGAGGTGGAATGAATGTTTGGAAACTGGCAGTTTCTGAAATATTTCAATGTAAAGTTGGGCATTTTTTCCTTAGTATTTCATTGTCCAGTTAGGCAGTTGAGTTGTTACTGTAGCATACCTGAGTAGGCTTTTACTTTGACAAATTCCATCAGATTGGCTTGGGACAGTGCCAGAAATATTCTTTGGGTCTTCAACTACCACTGTGAGGTGGAATGAGTGTGTGGAAACTGGCGGTTTCTGAAATATTTCAATGTAAAGTTGGGCATTATTTCCTTAGTATTTCATTGTCAAGTTAGGCAGTTGAGTTGTTACTGTAGCATATTTAAGAAGGCTTTTTCTTTGACAAATTCCATCAGATTGGCTTGGGACAGTGCCAGAAATATTCTTTGGGTCTTCAACTACCACTGTGAGGTGGAATGAGTGTGTGAAAACTGGCGGTTTCTGAAATATTTCAATGTAAAGTTGGGATATTTTTTTCCTTAGTATTTCATTGTCAAGTTAGGCAGTTGAGTTGTTACTGTAGCATATTTTAGAAGGCTTTTACTTTGATCTGATTCATCAGATTGGCTTGGGACAGTGCCAGAAATATTCTTTTGGTCTTCAACTGCCACTGTGAGGTGGAATGAATGTTTGGAAACTGGCGGTTTCTGAAATATTTCAATGTAAAGTTGGACATTTTTTCCTTAGTATTTCATTGTCAAGTTAGGCAGTTGAGTTGTTACTGTAGCATACCTGAGAAGGCTTTTACTTTGATCTTTTTCATCAGATTGGCTTGGGACAGTGCCAGAAATATTCTTTGGGTCTTCAACTACCACTGTGAGGTGGAATGAGTGTGTGGAAACTGGCGGTTTCTGAAATATTTCAATGTAAAGTTGGGATATTTTTTTCCTTAGTATTTCATTGTCAAGTTAGGCAGTTGAGTTGATACTGTAGCATACCTGAGTAGGCTTTTACTTTGACAAATTCCATCAGATTGGCTTGGGACAGTGCCAGAAATATTCTTTGGGTCTTCAACTACCACTGTGAGGTGGAACGAGTGTGTGGAAACTGGCGATTTCTGAAATATTTCAATGTAAAGTTGGGATATTTTTTTCCTTAGTATTTCATTGTCAAGTTAGGCAGTTGAGTTGTTACTGTAGCATACCTGAGAAGGCTTTTACTTTGATCTTTTTCATCAGATTGGCTTGGGACAGTGCCAGAAATATTCTCTGGGTCTTCAACTACCACTGTGAGGTGGAATGAGTGTTTGGAAACTGGCGGTTTCTGAAATATTTCAATGTAAAGTTGGGATATTTTTTTCCTTAGTATTTCATTGTCAAGTTAGGCAGTTGAGTTGTTACTGTAGCATACCTGAGAAGGCTTTTACTTTGATCTTTTTCATCAGATTGGCTTGGGACAGTGCCAGAAATATTCTTTGGGTCTTCAACTACCACTGTGAGGTGGAATGAGTGTGTGGAAACTGGCGGTTTCTGAAATATTTCAATGTAAAGTTGGGATATTTTTTTCCTTAGTATTTCATTGTCAAGTTAGGCAGTTGAGTTGTTACTGTAGCATACCTGAGTAGGCTTTTACTTTGACAAATTCCATCAGATTGGCTTGGGACAGTGCCAGAAATATTCTTTGGGTCTTCAACTACCACTGTGAGGTGGAACGAGTGTGTGGAAACTGGCGATTTCTGAAATATTTCTATGTAAAGTTGGGATATTTTTTTACTTAGTATTTCATTGTCCAGTTAGGCAGTTTAGTTGTTACTGTAGCATTTTTGAGAAGGCTTTTTCTTTGACAAATTCCATCAGATTGGCTTAGAACAGTGCCAGAAATATTCTTTGGGTCTTCAACTACCACTGTGAGGTGGAATGAGTGTTTGTAAACTGGCGGTTTCTGAAATATTTCAATGTTAAGTTGGGATATTTTTTTTCCTTAGTATTTCATTGTCAAGTTAGGCAGTTGAGTTGTTACTGTAGCATACCTGAGAAGGCTTTTACTTTGATCTTTTTCATCAGATTGGCTTGGGACAGTGCCAGAAATATTCTTTGGGTCTTCAACTACCACTGTGAGGTGGAATGAGTGTGTGGAAACTGGCGGTTTCTGAAATATTTCAATGTAAAGTTGGGATATTTTTTTACTTAGTATTTCATTGTCAAGTTAGGCAGTTGAGTTGTTACTGTAGCATATTTGAGAAGGCTTTTTCTTTGAAAAGTTCCATCAGATTGGCTTGGGACAGTGCCAGAAATATTCTTTGGGTCTTCAACTACCACTGTGAGGTGGAATGAGTGTTTGGAAACTGGCGGTTTCTGAAATATTTCAATGTAAAGTTGGGATATTTTTTTCCTTAGTATTTCATTGTCAAGTTAGGCAGTTGAGTTGTTACTGTAGCATATTTGAGAAGGCTTTTTCTTTGAAAAGTTCCATCAGATTGGCTTGGGACAGTGCCAGAAATATTCTTTGGGTCTTCAACTACCACTGTGAGGTGGAATGAGTGTGTGGAAACTGGCGGTTTCTGAAATATTTCAATGTAAAGTTGGGGATATTTTTTTCCTTAGTATTTCATTGTCAAGTTAGGCAGTTGAGTTGTTACTGTAGCATATTTCAGAAGGCTTTTACTTTCATCTGATTCAATCAGATTGGCTTGGGACAGTGCCAATTAGTGTCTGGAAACTGGCGGTTTCTGAAATATTTCAATGTAAAGTTGGGATATTTTTTTCCTTAGTATTTCATTGTCAAGTTAGGCAGTTGAGTTGTTACTGTAGCATATTTGAGAAGGCTTTTACTTTGATCTTTTTCATCAGATTGGCTTGGGACAGTGCCAGAAATATTCTTTGGGTCTTCAACTACCACTGTGAGGTGGAATGAGTGTGTGGAAACTGGCGGTTTCTGAAATATTTCAATGTAAAGTTGGGATATTTTTTTCCTTAGTATTTCATTGTCAAGTTAGGCAGTTGAGTTGTTACTGTAGCATATTTGAGAAGGCTTTTACTTTGATCTGATTCATCAGATTGGCTTGGGACAGTGCCAGAAATATTCTTTGGGTCTTCAACTACCACTGTGAGGTGGAATGAATGTTTGGAAACTGGCGGTTTCTGAAATATTTCAATGTAAAGTTGGCCATTTTTTCCTTAGTATTTCATTGTCAAGTTAGGCAGTTGAGTTGTTACTGTAGCATATTTCAGAAGGCTTTTTCTTTAAAAAATTCCAACAGATTGGCTTGGGACAGTGCCAGAAATATTCTTTGGGTCTTCAACTACCACTGTGAGGTGGAATGAGTGTGTGGAAACTGGCGGTTTCTGAAATATTTCAATGTAAAGTTGGGATATTTTTTTCCTTAGTATTTCATTGTCAAGTTAGGCAGTTGAGTTGTTACTGTAGCATATTTGAGAAGGCTTTTTCTTTGAAAAGTTCCATCAGATTGGCTTGGGACAGTGCCAGAAATATTCTTTGGGTCTTCAACTACCACTGTGAGGTGGAATGAGTGTTTGGAAACTGGCGGTTTCTGAAATATTTTAATGTAAAGTTGGGCATTTTTTCCTTAGTATTTCATTGTCAAGTTAGGCAGTTGAGTTGTTACAGTAGCATATTTGAGAAGGCTTTTTCTTTAAAAAATTCCAACAGATTGGCTTGGGACAGTGCCAGAAATATTCTTTGGGTCTTCAACTACCACTGTGAGGTGGAATGAGTGTGTGGAAACTGGCGGTTTCTGAAATATTTCAATGTAAAGTTGGGATATTTTTTTCCTTAGTATTTCATTGTCAAGTTAGGCAGTTGAGTTGTTACTGTAGCATATTTGAGAAGGCTTTTTCTTTGAAAAGTTCCATCAGATTGGCTTGGGACAGTGCCAGAAATATTCTTTGGGTCTTCAACTACCACTGTGAGGTGGAATGAGTGTTTGGAAACTGGCGGTTTCTGAAATATTTCAATGTAAAGTTGGGATATTTTTTTCCTTAGTATTTCATTGTCAAGTTAGGCAGTTGAGTTGTTACTGTAGCATATTTGAGAAGGCTTTTTCTTTGAAAAGTTCCATCAGATTGGCTTGGGACAGTGCCAGAAATATTCTTTGGGTCTTCAACTACCACTGTGAGGTGGAATGAGTGTGTGAAAACTGGCGGTTTCTGAAATATTTCAATGTAAAGTTGGGATATTTTTTTCCTTAGTATTTCATTGTCAAGTTAGGCAGTTGAGTTGTTACTGTAGCATATTTCAGAAGGCTTTTTCTTTGAAAAGTTCCATCAGATTGGCTTGGGACAGTGCCAGAAATATTCTTTGGGTCTTCAACTACCACTGTGAGGTGGAATGAGTGTTTGGAAACTGGCGGTTTCTGAAATATTTCAATGTAAAGTTGGGCATTTTTTCCTTAGTATTTCATTGTCAAGTTAGGCAGTTGAGTTGTTACTGTAGCATATTTGAGAAGGCTTTTTCTTTGACAAATTCCATCAGATTGGCTTGGGACAGTGCCAGAAATATTCTTTGGGTCTTCAACTACCACTGTGAGGTGGAATGAGTGTGTGGAAACTGGCGGTTTCTGAAATATTTCAATGTAAAGTTGAGATATTTTTTTTACTTAGTATTTCATTGTCAAGTTAGGCAGTTGAGTTGTTACTGTAGCATATTTGAGAAGGCTTTTTCTTTGAAAAGTTCCATCAGATTGGCTTGGGACAGTGCCAGAAATATTCTTTGGGTCTTCAACTACCACTGTGAGGTGGAATGAGTGTTTGGAAACTGGCGGTTTCTGAAATATTTCAATGTAAAGTTGGGATATTTTTTTCCTTAGTATTTCATTGTCAAGTTAGGCAGTTGAGTTGTTACTGTAGCATATTTGAGAAGGCTTTTTCTTTGAAAAGTTCCATCAGATTGGCTTGGGACAGTGCCAGAAATATTCTTTGGGTCTTCAACTACCACTGTGAGGTGGAATGAGTGTGTGGAAACTGGCGGTTTCTGAAATATTTCAATGTAAAGTTGGGATATTTTTTTCCTTAGTATTTCATTGTCAAGTTAGGCAGTTGAGTTGTTACTGTAGCATATTTGAGAAGGCTTTTACTTTCATCTGATTCAATCAGATTGGCTTGGGACAGTGCCAATTAGTGTCTGGAAACTGGCGGTTTCTGAAATATTTCAATGTAAAGTTGGGATATTTTTTTCCTTAGTATTTCATTGTCAAGTTAGGCAGTTGAGTTGTTACTGTAGCATATTTCAGAAGGCTTTTTCTTTAACAAATTCCAACAGATTGTCTTGGGACAGTGCCAGAAATATTCTTTGGGTCTTCAACTACCATTTTGGCGTGGAATGAGTGTGTGGAAACTGGCGGTTTCTGAAATATTTTAATGTAAAGTTGGGCATTTTTTCCTTAGTATTTCATTGTCAAGTTAGGCAGTTGAGTTGTTACTGTAGCATATTTGAGAAGGCTTTTACTTTGACAAATTCCATCAGATTGGCTTGGGACAGTGCCAGAAATATTCTTTGGGTCTTCAACTACCACTGTGAGGTGGAATGAGTGTTTGGAAACTGGCGGTTTCTGAAATATTTCAATGTAAAGTTGGGCATTTTTTCCTTAGTATTTCATTGTCAAGTTAGGCAGTTGAGTTGTTACTGTAGCATATTTGAGAAGGCTTTTTCTTTGAAAAGTTCCATCAGATTGGCTTGGGACAGTGCCAGAAATATTCTTTGGGTCTTCAACTACCACTGTGAGGTGGAATGAGTGTGTGGAAACTGGCGGTTTCTGAAATATTTCAATGTAAAGTTGGGATATTTTTTTCCTTAGTATTTCATTGTCAAGTTAGGCAGTTGAGTTGTTACTGTAGCATTTTTGAGAAGGCTTTTTCTTTGACAAATTCCATCAGATTGGCTTGGGACAGTGCCAGAAATATTCTTTGGGTCTTCAACTACCACTGTGAGGTGGAATGAGTGTTTGGAAACTGGCGGTTTCTGAAATATTTCAATGTAAAGTTGGGCATTTTTTCCTTAGTATTTCATTTTCAAGTTAGGCAGTTGAGTTGTTACTGTAGCATTTTTGAGAAGGCTTTTTCTTTGAAAAGTTCCATCAGATTGGCTTGGGACAGTGCCAGAAATATTCTTTGGGTCTTCAACTACCACTGTGAGGTGGAATGAGTGTTTGGAAACTGGCGGTTTCTGAAATATTTCAATGTAAAGTTGGGATATTTTTTTCCTTAGTATTTCATTGTCAAGTTAGGCAGTTGAGTTGTTACTGTAGCATATTTGAGAAGGCTTTTTCTTTGAAAAGTTCCATCAGATTGGCTTGGGACAGTGCCAGAAATATTCTTTGGGTCTTCAACTACCACTGTGAGGTGGAATGAGTGTTTGGAAACTGGCGGTTTCTGAAATATTTCAATGTAAAGTTGGGCATTTTTTCCTTAGTATTTCATTGTCAAGTTAGGCAGTGTAGTTGTTACTGTAGCATATTTTAAAAGGCTTTTACTTTGACAAATTCCATCAGATTGGCTTGGGACAGTGCCAGAAATATTCTTTGGGTCTTCAACTACCACTGTGAGGTGGAATGAGTGTTTCTTAGTATTTCATTGTCAAGTTAGGCAGTTGAGTTGTTACTGTAGCATATTTGAGAAGGCTTTTTCTTTGAAAAGCTCAATCCGATTGGCTTTGGACAGTGCCAGAAATATTCTTTGGGCCTTCAACTACCACTGTGAGGTGGAATGAGTGTGTGGAAACTGGCGGTTTCTGAAATATTTCAATGTAAAGTTGGGATATTTTTTTCCTTAGTATTTCATTGTCAAGTTAGGCAGTTGAGTTGTTACTGTAGCATATTTTAAAAGGCTTTTTCTTTGACAAATTCCATCAGATTGGCTTGGGACAGTGCCAGAAATATTCTTTGGGTCTTCAACTACCACTGTGAGGTGGAATGAGTGTTTGGAAACTGGCGGTTTCTGAAATATTTCAATGTAAAGTTGGGCATTTTTTCCTTAGTATTTCATTGTCAAGTTAGGCAGTTGAGTTGTTACTGTAGCATATTTCAGAAGGCTTTTTCTTTGAAAAGTTCCATCAGATTGGCTTGGGACAGTGCCAGAAATATTCTTTGGGTCTTCAACTACCACTGTGAGGTGGAATGAGTGTTTGGAAACTGGCGGTTTCTGAAATATTTCAATGTAAAGTTGGGATATTTTTTTCCTTAGTATTTCATTGTCAAGTTAGGCAGTTGAGTTGTTACTGTAGCATATTTCAGAAGGCTTTTTCTTTGAAAAGTTCCATCAGATTGGCTTGGGACAGTGCCAGAAATATTCTTTGGGTCTTCAACTACCACTGTGAGGTGGAATGAGTGTTTGGAAACTGGCGGTTTCTGAAATATTTCTATGTAGAGTTGGGCATTTTTTCCTTAGTATTTCATTGTCAAGTTAGGCAGTGTAGTTGTTACTGTAGCATATTTGAGAAGGCTTTTACTTTGACAAATTCCATCAGATTGGCTTGGGACAGTGCCAGAAATATTCTTTGGGTCTTCAACTACCACTGTGAGGTGGAATGAGTGTTTGGAAACTGGCGGTTTCTGAAATATTTCAATGTAAACTTGGGCATTTTTTCCTTAGTATTTCATTGTCAAGTTAGGCAGTTGAGTTGTTACTGTAGCATATTTCAGAAGGCTTTTTCTTTGAAAAGTTCCATCAGATTGGCTTGGGACAGTGCCAGAAATATTCTTTGGGTCTTCAACTACCACTGTGAGGTGGAATGAGTGTGTGGAAACTGGCGGTTTCTGAAATATTTCAATGTAAAGTTGGGACATTTTTTTCCTTAGTATTTCATTGTCAAGTTAGGCAGTTGAGTTGTTACTGTAGCATTTTTGATAAGGCTTTTTCTTTGACAAATTCCATCAGATTGGCTTGGAACAGTGCCAGAAATATTCTTTGGGTCTTCAACTACCACTGTGAGGTGGAATGAGTGTGTGGAAACTGGCGGTTTCTGAAATATTTCTATGTAGAGTTGGGCATTTTTTCCTTAGTATTTCATTGTCAAGTTAGGCAGTTGAGTTGTTACTGTAGCATATTTGAGAAGGCTTTTACTTTGAAAAGTTCCATCAGATTGGCTTGGGACAGTGCCAGA